>NC_088295.1:90110157-90425640 GCF_032854445.1 Liolophura sinensis | reverse complement strand
AATGACTGGGAACACTGTAGGCACATATATAGATGTATTTGATGATTTGGAACGCTATAGGCACATACATGTACATGTATATAAATGTATTGAATGATTGGGAACGCTAAAGGCACATATAAAGATGTATTGAATCATTGGAACGCTATAGGCAAATATAAAGTTGTATTGAATGATTGGGAAGGCTATAGGCAAATATAAAGTTGTATTGAATGATTGGGAACGCCATAGGCACATATATAGATTTATTTGATGACTGGAAACCGTATATGTCGTTGATCTTAGACCTATATAATTATTGGGAACTGTTAGACACCCACGAATATAGATGACTGAGAACGCTAGACAACTATAAGCATATTTGATTGATTCATTGATGGGTTGATTAATTTGAGTTTAACGCCGTCATGTATTTTATGAATAGGAACGGTGCATGGCTGTGAACATACTTAATGATTGGAAAGGGTAGATAGACGTACCTGTTTGAATTCTGGGAACACTATATAGCTATGAGTGTAATTGTTCATCGAAAACACTAAATACATATAGGAACAAACTAATCACCACAGACGTCTCCATGCCATATTCCGTTGTTGCAAACCCTATGACTCTTGGGCTATTTTGGTATTGTACCTACTGAACATTGGAGTATCGTGATTAGAGTAACTTCAAAAAAGAAAGAAAAATTGAAGAAGTAAGCCCTATAGCAGTAGCAAGACTCCAAGTGCAGAGAGCATGGTGTCGTTTTTTGAAAACATGATCGTCTTTTATAACTTTCAGACCGTTTAACTACCTGTACAGGTGTGACATGTAATGCACATTACAGGTAAGAACACTGGCGTTTAGAGGACAAACAGGTTGAAAATTCTGTCAACGAATAAACCATTCATTACTTCCAGGTGTCCCAGACATGGCTTTACCTCCGGGATGCACCCCAGGCTACAAACCGACCAGGAGTATGACGCTCTCCAGAGACTGTTGTCCTATTGCCATATGTCGCTAGGTAAAGTATGACACCGATACAGCGCCATATGTTGCTAGGTAAAGTATGATACCGATACAGCGCCATATGTTGCTAGGTAAAGTATGATACCGATACAGCGCCATATGTTGCTAGGTAAAGTATGACACCGATACAGCGCCATATGTTGCTAGGTAAAGTATGATACCGATACACTACCATATGTCGTTAGGTAAATTATGATACCTATACAGTTCCATATGTCGCTAGGTAAATTATGATACAGATACAGTTCCATATGTCAATAGGTAAATTATGATACAGACACAGTACCATATGTCGCTAGGTAAATTATGATACAGATACAGTACCATATGTCGCTAGGTAAATTATGATACAGATACAGTACCATATGTCGCTAGGTAAATTATGATACCGATACAGTTCCATATGTCGCTAGATAAATTATGATACAGATACAGTACCATATGTCGCTAGGTAAATTATGATACAGATACAGTACCATATGTCAATAGGTAAATTATGATACAGATACAGTACCATATGTCGCTAGATAAATTATGATACAGATACAGTACCATATGTCGCTAGGTAAATTATGATACAGATACAGTACCATATGTCGCTAGGTAAATTATGATACCAATACAGTACCATATGTCGCTAGGTAAATTATGATACCGATACAGTGCCATATGTCGCTAGGTAAAGTTTGATACCAATACACTGCCATATGTCGCTAGGTAAAGTATGATACTGATACAGTTCCATATGCCACTGGGTAAATTATGATACCGATACAAAGCCTTATGTCGCTAAGAAAAGTATGATACCGAGACAGTTCCATATGTCGCTAGGTAAAGTATGATACCGATGGAGTGCCATATTTCGCTAGGTAAAGTATGTGCCATATGTCGTTATGTAAAGTATGATACCGATACAGATCCATATGTCACTAGGTAAATTATGATACCAATACAGTTTCATATGTCTTTAGGTAAAGTATGATACCGATATAGAGCCATATGTCGTTCGGTAAATTATGATACCAATACAGTTTCATATGTCGTTATGTAAAGTATGATACTGATACACTGCCATATGTCGCTAGGTAAAGTATGATACCGATGCAGTTTCATATGTCGTTAGGTAAAGTATGATACCGATACAAATCCATATGTCACTAGGTAAAGTATGATACCGATGGAGTGCCATATGTCACTAAGTAAAGTACGATATCAATACACTGCCATATTTCGCTAGGTAAAGTATGATACCGATACAGTTCCATATGTCGCTAGATAAATTATGATACCGATACAGTTCCATATGTTGCTAGGTAAAGTATGATACCGATACAAATCCATATGTCGCTAGATAAATTATGATTACCAATACAGTTCCATATGTCGTTAGGTAAAGTATGATACTGATACAGAGCCATATGTCGATAGATAAATTGTTATACCGATACAGCAGCGCAGTATCACAAGAACGCGCAGAGTAATCTTGGGTGATGCTATAACTAAACAGTGGTGATGACTTTTATATCACAGTGTATTTTAAATACCACTTTTTACTTTTCGGCAATAGCTAGATAGTATACTACAGTGTTATGTCTGTGCACGTAAATACCAAGTATATATTGTACCATTCGAGTTCATTTGAATCTTTTACCATATTTACAGGTATCACGAAAGGTGGAATTGGAGCTCAAAAGAAGAACAAAATCAAAATGAGCAAATTAATGTTTCATTTTGTGCAATTAGCCAAAAATAAGCCCAAAGTCCATGTAATTCAGTGTTGTAGTCTCATAAGAGTAACACGAGAAATTCCATGTCATTAAGAATACAAAATAAGCAAATTGGAATCCTCATGCAAATAAAGCAAATGTTTTAGGTCATTTACGTGAGTTGACTTATGTCACAATCTGTCGTGTTTTCCCTCATACAAATCACATTACATCATATTTGGTACTACCACGTCATAACCTGTCGTATCTACACTACCCAAGTCAGAATTTATCAAGTTTTGTTCCACAATGTCACAATCTGTCGTGTCTGCACGCACCCAAGTCAGAATTCATCATGTTTTGTACTACCATGTAACAATCTGTCGTGTCTGCACGCATCCAAGTCAGAATTCATCATGTTTTGTACTACCATGTAACAATATGTCTTGTCTGCACGCACCCAATTCAGAATTCATCATGTTTTGTACTACCATGTAACAATCTGTCGTGTCTGCACGCACCCAGGTCACAAATCATTATGTTTTGTACCACTACGTAACAATCTGTCGTGTCTGCACGCACCCAGGTCACAAATCATTATGTTTTGTACCACCACGTAACAATCTGTCGTGTCTGCACTCAACCATGTCAGAATTCATCGTATTTTGTACTACCATGTAACAATATGTCGTATCTGCACTCACCCAGGCCACAATTCATCGAGTTTTGTACTACCATGTAACAATATGTCGTATCTGCACTCACCTAAGTCACAATTCATCGTGTTTTGTACTACCATGTAACAATCTGTCGTTTCTGCACTCACCCAGGCCACAATTCATCGGATTTTGTACTACCATGTCACAATCTGTCGTGTCTGCACTCACCCAAGCCATATTTCATCATGTTTTGCACCACCATGTCACAATCTGTCGTGTCTGCACTCACCCAAGTCATATTTCATCATGTTTTGTTCTACCATGTCTCAATCTGTCGTATCTGTACTCACCCAAGTCATAATTCATCATGTTTTGTACTACCATGTAACAATCTGTCGTGTCTGTACTCACCCAATGCATAATTCATCATGTTTTGTACTACCATGTATAAATCCGTCCTGTCTGCACTCACCCAAGTCACAATTCATCGGATTTTGTAATACAGTGTAACAATCTGTCGTGTCTGCACTCACGCAAGTCACAATTCATAGTGTTTTGTAATACAATGTCACTATCTGTCGTGTCTGCACTCACCCAAGCCACAATTCATCGTGGTTTGTACTACCATGTGACAATCTGTCGTTTCTGCACCCACCCAAGCCACAATTCATCATGTTTTGTAATATCATGTCACAATCTGTCGTGTTTGCACTCACCCAGGCTACAATTCATCGAGTTTTGTACTACCATGTCGTGTCTGCACTCACCCAAGTCACAATTCATCGTGTTTTGTACTATCATGTAACAATCTGTCGTATCTCCACTCACCCAGGCCACAATTCATCGCGTTTTGTACTACCATGTCACAATCTGTCGTGTCTGCACGCACCCAAGTCGCAGTTCATCATGTTTTGTACTACCATGTCACAATCTGTCGTGTCTGCACGCACCCAAGTCACAGTTCATCATGTTTTGTACTACCATGTAACAATCTGTCGTATCTGCACTCACCCAAGCCACAATTCATTATGTTTTGCACCACCATGTAACAATATGTCGCATCTGCACTCACCCAGGCAATTTACCGTGTTTTGTACTAAAATGTGACAATAAGTCCTATCTGCACTTACCCAAGCCATATTTCATCGTGTTTTGTACTACCATGTCACAATATGTTGCGTCTGTACTCACCCAGGTCACAATTCATCATGTTTTGTACAACCATGTAACAATATGTCTTGTCTGCACTCACCCAAGCCACAATTCAAACACAACCCAAGTAAGAATTCATCATGTTTTGTACCACCATGTAACAATATGTCGTGTCTGCACTTACCCAGGCAATTCACTGTGTTTTGTACTACCATGTCACAATTTGTCATGTCTGCACTCACCCAAGCCACAGTTCATCGTTTCTTGTACTACTATGTAACAATATGTCGTGTCTGCTCTCAACCATGTCAGAATTCATCGTGTTTTGTACTACCATATAACAATATGTCGTATCTGCACTCACCGAGGCAATTCATCGCGTTTTGTACTACCATGTAACAATCTGTCGTGTCTGCACTCAGGCAAGTCACAATTCATCATGTTTTGTACAACCATGTAACAATATGTCGTGTTTGCACTCACCCAAGTCACAATTCATCGTGTTTTGTAATACATGTACAATGTGGCAATCTGTTTTGTCTGCACTCACTCAAGTCTCAATCCGCCATTATTTTATACACCTATATTACAACCTATGATGTCTTAGCAATCCGTATAACAGGTCGTCATTTGTTGTATTTTCTGTACACCTACATGTACAAGTATTGAAAATACAACATGTCTGTACACTCAAAATTAACAATTTGCGCAGCGCAATGACCCACGAGTCTTGCACCACTGCGATCAGCAAATGCTGTCGTCCTCTTGCTCTAAGTGAGAAGGTATAACAGTAATGGTTGTGGGTTCCGCCTGACTTTTCCCGGTTTCCTCCCACTATATTGCTGGCCGCCCCTCACATAAATGAAATATTCTTGAGTATAAAACATCAATCAAATAAACAGACAAATAAATGACACGCCTCTTAGCACCACGGCTTAAGCACGGCTAGTTATATCGTTCATACTTTCAATTATTAGAAGTCAGTGATCTATAATTACTCAAATTACAGCTGTATTTTCATCACATTTAATAAACAACAACAAGAAAACAAGGCAAATGGACAAAGCCTCGGGGTCTACGAGCCCTGGTTATGCAGAAACGCAATGTAAAAGAAATAGAGAGTAAAACTATGGCAGTTACGACTGTGTAGTGCTTGGTAAAGGCAGTGCGGCGTGAAACGTATAAATAAATAACAAAATAAATACATTCCTGTACATACCCAGTTGAAAATCCACCATACCTGCACACACAACATCTCTACATACACATCTCTTTCCTGCTCAGATCATTGTAGATCTTAAAAATGTAAGAATCCGGCATGTTTGTATACCCCAATGATAAAATCCCCAAGCCTGTACATCCCTGTGTAAGAATCTTTTATGTCTGTACATCCCTATTTAAGGATCTGCCTGTCTGTACACCCATGAGTAACAATCCTCCATGCCTGTACAAAACTGTGTAAGAATTTGCCATGTCTGTACACCCCTATGTAAGAATCGGCCATGTCTGTTCACCCCTTTGTAAGAATCGGCCATGTCTGTGCACCCCTATGTAAGAATCGGCCATGTCTGTACACCCCTTTGTAAGAATCGGCCATGTCTGTGCACCCCTATGTAAGAATCTGCCATGTCAGTACACCCCTATGTAAGGATCGGCCATATCTGTACACCCCTACGTAAGAATCCACCATATCTGTACAACCCCACGTAAGAATCCGCAACGTGTGTATATGCCCAGTTAAGAATTCACAGTGTCTGTTCATGCCCACTTAAGAATCAGCAATGTCCGCACAACCCCACTTAAGAACCCGCCATGTCTGTACATCCCACTTAAGAATGCGCAATGTCTGTACATCTCTACTTAAGAACCTGCAATGTCTATACATCTCAACTTAAAAATCCGCCATGTCTGTACATGCAAACTTAAGAAACGGCATTGTCTATACATTTCCACTTAAGAATCCACCATGTCTATACATCCCCACTTAAGAAGCCGCGATGTCTGTACATTCCCACTTAAGAAGCCGCAATGTCTGTACATCCCCACTTAAGATGCCGCGATGTAGACCCACATATAAGAATCATTTTATAGTAAACAGCTCAACGTCAAGAGTTATTATTAACTCAATTATCAATTCAGCTGATCAACATTCAATTGTTTGTTATTTCATTAAAGTGTTCCACAGGTTTGTAAAATAGTAAAATTTATCTGTTATAAATTCTCCATTAACAGCTTTACATTAACAGCGTGTTTGTCGTATCTAGATTCTCTGTTGCATTTTTAATTTTAGGAACGGTCAGGTCACGTCGTACCTGTAACATCCTGATTATCATGTCAGTCGTTTATTAACCAATCAAGTTAGCGGGGTTACCAATCATTTTACGATGCAATCATTTTAGTCAGGCAGCCAATAAAGTTAATAAGGTAACCAGTAAATTTAGGGAGGTAAACAATTATTTTAGTGAAGGTAGCTGTAGGGTTAGTGAGTTAAACTTTCCATTAGGCGGTTATTTTCCCCGTTAGTTTTACAACTCTCTGAGTGAGAGGAAAGTTTCAGTGGCCACTTTACCTGATACATATCATATGTGACAAGCCTCACATTTTGTACTGACGAGTGCATCTTGTATTGCTTCACGAGTAAGTACTAAGCATGCACTATGTTTGTGTTTTACGCGTTGTCGTGTGTACGATTTTCAATTTACCATTCTTATGGATGACGTTTAATCAATCTAGACACTATGGCACTCTAAACTATCTGGACACATAGCCGTGCTAACTGTAGCCAACACTGATTCAGGACAAGCCTTTGTCCTTCTGGTAAAGTTCACACTCATAAATCATATCCTCTCCACCAGCTCTGGCCCAAAGCCGATTTCGGCCTAAAATCGATGGTATAGTTCGCCCTTGATGATGTCAGAAATCCAATTCCGTCATTTCAATATATACATCAGCTATGCGGAGGAGAATAACAAATGAACAGTTGTCACCGGCCTTCAAATGTCTCGCCCCTTCTTTTCTCCGTTACAAAGCCTTGGGACATATGTTACAAGATCTGCTGTCATTTGCACGTGTGGCGAGGTTACATGGGTATTATTGAAGTTGCCACGTGTTGGGTACCCAGATATGACGACCGATTGCTCTCTGGGTTTCGTCCACGCAATTTAATAACTTCCGAAATGTCGAAATGATATCCAGTGGACTTAATTGCAAGCGTAATTGAGTTTTGTCCAAACCATCGCAGGGCGTTTCAAATAGATTCGCCACCATTAAAAAGCTGCGAGTGTAATTAGTCATAGCCTGTGTTATGCTGGTGCACGTACTCTCGATTGAACTTCCTGCACACGGCAGATGTCTAGTGCAAGCGAGCACTAAAGGCGAAGACTAGCATAGCGACATCAGCTGATAATTCCTCAGAAGTTGTCCTGGACCATTTCCGTACCGGCTAATGAATTGACATGTACTTATTACTAGTCCAGATTACCAGTCACACTACACTGCCAGTATCCTAAACACCCCCAGCCTTCAGTCGGATCTCAGCTCCGGTCCAGTTTACATTCTGTTCATTGTTTAACGATTTCAAGGCTTCAAAGCTTATTCTTAAATGATTCAGGTCAATCCTGACGGCCCTCAAACATCGACATTTATCTGTTCTTCAGACATCATTACGAGAAATCAAATAAGTCTGGGGAGTCACGTGGTTATCGTATTGGCACAGCACATCATCTCATGAGTCTCTCTGTGAGTTCAAGTTCAGCACATGCTGGCTTGCCTTTCTGTCGTACGTGGAAAGTCTGGCAACGACCTGCTGATGCAGTGAACTCTGTCTCCCCTAATGAAAAAATGGAAGGTTGTTTCTTTCATTAGACCCAGTGTGTTGGAGAAACTGTCAGAAGATAGGCCTGCAGACTCTTTATTAGAACGACTGTCATGTGATATGAATATATTCAAATAATTAAAAGAGAATAGCCCGTGATAGAAATGAAAATTGCACAGTTGCAGAATGGAGCCAATGTCGCCCCAAAACAGAGAAGGTATCGCACTCTTGACCAGAACCTGAGGGGATTGAAACAGAGACTTGAAGATGGTGAAATCTCCGTAACTCAGTATTCTGAACATGCCTCTTATTTTCTACATCTTGGAGAAGTGTAATATCTCATAACTTACTAAATATTAGTAATTAAAATAAACCTCCTGCATAGAACCCCTCTGTGTTTATAAATAATGGGATAATGAGATAATCTTTCCATAGTGATATGGCTTTCCCCCACCACCCCCTCCCCGCCAGTTTGCTTTCGCCAACTCCACATTTCTGTTTCAAACAAAAATAGCTGGCAAAAGTGGAATACACCCTCACCAATGACCTCTCATCAATGCCATCGCTGTGAGGTCCAGCTTCCTCTGCGGGTGTACGTGGGAAGGTCTGTCAGCAATCTGTGGATGGTTGTGGTTTTCCCTAGGGTTCTGCCCGGTTTCCTCCTACCATAATGCTGGCCGCCATCGTACAAGTGAAATATTCTTGAGTACGGCGTAAACACCAATCAAATAAATAAATAAATATGGCTGGTCTTCATCTGACGTTAGACTGCGCATGCGCCAACGTAAGCACCGCCAGCTTCAAGTTTGTTAACAAGACTAGGCGAACAATGAGAGCGGGGGAATCTACAAATTTTCTGCCCAAGGCCGGATTTGAACTCTACTTCGTGGATTATAGTGATTGAAATGCAAGCAGCTTTAACCGCTCGGTCACACCGGCTCCTTCTTGGGGGGAAGTAAAGCTTGTCGATGGCAATAGCTGCGCATATTTCATACACACATATATACATACATACATACATACATACATACATACATGCATACATACATACACACATACATACATACATACACACATACATACATACATACATACATACATACATACATACCTACCTGTGTTGTTACAGTAATGTATGCAGCACGCCCAGTAGAGGCGAGTGACGTCATGACACCGCTTAAGCCTATCTCAGACCAGGGCCAGATAAACGGCTAGTTCACATCTTAATTTCTTTATTCTGAAATATTCTGATTTGTGGTGAATGTTGTTTGTCCCGCTTCATGTTATTAGCCGGGGACAGAGCGGTATGAAGCTGGAGTGGCGAAGTAGGCGCGGCAGCAGAATTTCGGGTAGACTCATCGATTGATGGCAGGTTCTGGACCCTGTTCAGACAATGATGAATAGGTGTAGAATTAAGGGATAGTGCTATATAAGACCGGCTGTTGTCGAGGTCTCTCAGATCACGGGCCGCCTTCAGCGCATGTCAATAGTAAACAAACCGACATCAGGTGAGTTCATCTAACTGTCTGCATAGGTAACGCGATCAACGCGTATTCCTAGCTTATTCCTCCGCCCACTTACATGTAGTTTCGTCGGTCAGTAATTTAACTCTAAAACGCAGGCTATATCATTCAGGTTGAAGGAGTCGTGAGCATCACATAGGATATTTCACCAAAGATTTTATCGTGATCAAACATACCACGGTCGCATAATTGCAAAAAGTGTACTCTGTGCTTCATTGATAGAGAACGTTTTTGTTCTAAATACCATGACTTCGTATCCGAATAGTGAATATAATAAGGTGAATGTGGTGTTCACTTCACTCTCTGTCTTGCTGACCTGGCACGTGAATGTAATAAGCTCAACCCGTGTAGTTCACTTTAGCCTCTGCCTTGCTCACCTAGCGCATAAATGTAATAAGCTCAACCCGTGTGGTTCACTTCAGTCTCTGCTTTGCTCGCCAGGTGCGTGAATATAGGCCGAATGTAGGCCAAATGTAGTGTTGTTCAGTTCACTCTCTGCCTTGCTCACCTGGCACGTGAATGTAATAAGCTAATTCCATGTTGTTCACCTGACAACCTGTCTAGCTTACCTGACACGTGAATGTAATAAGCTCAATACGTGTTATTCACCTGACAACCTGCCAAGCTCACCTGGAACGTGAACGTAATAATCTCAGTCGGTGTTGTCCAGTTCACTCTCTACATTCCTCACCTGGCACGTGAATCTAATCCATATTGTTAAACTGATAACTTGTCTACCTTACCTGCCACTTGAATGTAATACGCTAAATCCATGTTGTTCACCTGACAACCTGTCTAGCTTACCTGGTACGTGAATGTAATCCACGCTGTTCACCTGACAACATATCTAGTTTACGTAGCACATGAATGCAATCCACGTTGTTCACCTGACAACTTGTCTAGCTTTCCTGGCAGTTGAATATAATCCATACTGTTCCCCTGTCTGTTCTCCTCATTTCAGATAAGCATGAATTCCATCCTTCTTCCGTGTCTCATAGGCACCTTGATCGTCCACGTGAGTCAAGCTGCCGTGGTTGCAACAGCAGGTGGGTGTGAATGTAGTAAATATGTACGTAACTACCAACAGTTACTACTGGCTTTATTTCGGTACTATTACTAAATTCAGGCCTGGTTATACATTTATATTATTTACTACTTTTTGGACGGGCGAGAGGGAGAGAGATGAAGGGTGGGTGGGGGAGAGATCGGGGGGGGGGGGGGGGGGCGGTGTGAGGGGAGATGGTGGAAAGAGAAAGGGGTGAGGGGTTTGCACAATGACTTAGGAGCCTCTCCTCTTGCCAGGGCGATCACCGTGAGTTCAACGAAAGCTCATGCTCCGGTCGTACACAGAAAGGGTCTCCAGCATGGTTGTGGGTTTCTTCCGTGCTCACTCCGGCTTCCTGGCACAATAGCTGTTGTATACGTGGAATATTTTTGAGTACAGCGTAAACACTAACCAAGTATATAATATAAATTCTGCCTTGGTTGTTTTCCACCAGTTTTGTCAACCCCTAGTTATTTAGTCATTTTTTGTCCATTTTTGTTCACCTTTTGTTGTTTTGGTTAGATTAGCCTGTATTGGTTAGGTCTGCCTATATTGGTTAAATTTGCCAATATTGGTTAGATTTGCCTGCATTGGTTTGATTTGCTTTTTTTAGTTAGATTTGCCTGTATTGGCTAGATTAGGCTATTTGGATATTACAAAATCGTCATAACGTAAGTAATGATGAAACGATGTTAAACCTCAAACAATTGGCTTGTTTGATTTTATTTCCTTTTATTTATCTAATGATCTGTGTTCTACGCTGTACTCAAAAAATATCACTTATTAGACGGCGGTCAGCATTATGTGGGAGCAAACGGCAAAGCTCGGGAGGTACCTACGACCATCCGCAGTTTTAGGTAATAGGCAAAGATGTAGCGGTACTGTGAATATTTACCAGTCATTTTGTGACTTAAGTGGGTAGATGTCTAACATTTCAGAAATTCCCACCTATAATATAATGTGCTTTTGTAAACAAGACGATGTCTGTATTTATTAGAGGTTAATTTGTGCGCCAGGGCCCACTCTCACGAAGTTCTCGTAAAGTCACGAGCTCGCAACTACCACGACGACGTGGTGCCATCGTTAATTACATTTAAGTGTAACTTTATCACAGACTAAGGGTTGAATGGACATGGTAAGAGGGCTGAATGGGCATGGTAAGAGGGTTGAATGGACATGGCAAGATGGTTCAATGAACATGGCAAGATGGTTCAATGGACATGGCAAGAGGCTTGAATGGACATGGCAAGAAGGTTAAATGGACATGGCAAGAGAGTTGAATGAACATTGCAAAAGGGCTGAATGGACATGGCAAAAGGACTGAATGGGCATAGCAAGAGGCTTGAATGGACATGGCAAGATGGTTGAATGGACATGGCAAGAGGGCTGAATGGACATGGCAAAAGGGCTGAATGGACATGGCAAGAGGGCTGAATGGACATGGCAAGAAGGTTGAATGGACATGGCAAGAGGCTTGAATGGACATGGCAAGAGGCTTGAATGGACATGGCAAAAGGACTGAATGGGCATAGCAAGAGGCTTGAATGGACATGGCAAGAGGACTGAATGGGCATAGCAAGAGGCTTGAATGGGCATGGCAGGAGGGTTGAATGGACATGGCAAGAGGCTTGAATGGACATGGCAAGAGGCTTGAATGGACATGGCAAGATGGTTGAATGGACATGGCAAAAGGGCTGAATGGACATGGCAAAAGGGCTGAATGGGCATAGCAAGAGGCTTGAATGGACATGGCAAGATGGTTGAATGGACATGGCAAGAGGGCTGAATGGACATGGCAAAAGGGCTGAATGGACATAGCAAGAGGCTTGAATGGACATGGCAAGAGGGCTGAATGGACATTGCAAAAGGGCTGAATGGACATGGCAAGAGGCTTGAATGGACATGGCAAAAGGGCTGAATGGACATGGCAAGAGGCTTGAATGGACATGGCAAGAGGGCTGAATGCAAGAAGGCTGAATGGACATGGCAAGACGAGTCTGAATGGGCATAGCAAGAGGCTTGAATGGACATGGCAAGAGGCTTGAATGGACATGGCAAGAGGCTTGAATGGACATGGCAAGAGGGCTGAATGTACATGGCAAGAGGAGGTTGAATGGACATGGCAAGAGGGTCGAATGTCTTTGTGGATGTAGAAAGAAACACGGACGAAATCTCAACTTCCTACACTACATAGCCGACGGGCTCTGCCTGCTTTTCTCACGCCATAATCCTGGCCGCCGTCGTATAAGTGAAATATTCTTGAGACCGGTGTAAAACCCCAATTAAATAAACAAATCCCATACTGTATAGCAAGCCATTTGTATTGGTAATTTGTAGGTTGTACTACAGATTGATATAGAAGGTAAAGGATTTAATCCACTTCCATTGCCTTGGTAGCAATATGCAGGCAACTGTGTTTCCGTGAGTCTAGTAGGAAGTTCGCTAAATACGCCTTCCACCGAGAGGTGGTTTTACTCCGGACGCTCCGATTTTCTCCACCCGTAAAACCAACAGCCATCACATAAGTAAATAAAGGAAATTAAATTGTACTTGACAGGCAAATACGGAACATTGGTAGACCTACTTGTATTTTGTCCAGAAATAAACTTGTTCTTCATACACAACAGCAAACCATCAGTATACGGCATTTGTACGACATTTGAAATTGAAGGTTGTGAGAGCGAGGGTAAAGTGTACAAAGATGGAGACAAATGGCCCGTTAAATGTAGTGCTGTATGCGAGTGTGTCAAGCACGAGGAACACTTCAACATCCAGTGTGTGTCAATGTAAGTATGCCTTACTTGTGTTATCTAGCTCAAAGGCGACCTCATACAATACGTGTATTAATTAGAGAATTTACGAACATTTCTGTTATTATTTTTTATGAGTCATTTTGTTTTTTGTTATCTACTTGTACAATGTGTGTCTGTTAGTGAAATTATGAATAATTCTGACATCATGAGGGTTACTAAATACCGTATGCACGAGGGTCAATTGGAGGGTTGAGGAAAAGCATCAGCGATATAATTAAATCGCGGCATTTCGTGTTTCATAATTATGAACAGTAGACATTTTTGTAAGCAGAGACTAGATCATTGCAGGTGAGAAAATTTTGTGATAACAAAGCTGCTATAAGAAAGTAACAAAAGTAACAAAAGTAACAAAATCATATGAGTATTACTTTGGGTCAATGACAGAATATTTAATCCTCTAAACAATAGCCCTGTGTGTTAATTCTAACAGCTTTTTTTGTTATAGTTCAAATGGCTTGAGATGACTAGCGTATGTATTACCTCAAATATTGTTTCAGTATCTGATATAGGGATATATAAATTAGTAATATAAAATAAATAACGCTTTTTAGTTTATAGATTCTTTAATGTAATTAGCTACCCCGATATTTAGAAACAGTGTTTTAGCTATATATGCCAATAAAGTTTATAATTCAAATTCGAATTATGTTTTGATTAGGTATGTTAAATGATATGATTTTATATCTTGCTTCTTTTTTTTCTAGGCTTAATGAATGTAAATCTAATTTGGCGATGTTTTAAGATAGATATTGATAACAAACACGGATTTATTTCTTTTATTTATTTGACTGATGTTTTATGCCGTACTCAAGAATATTTTACTTATATGATGTCGGCCAGCACTATGGTGGGAGGAAATCGGACAAAGCCAGGAGAAATCCACGACCATCCGCAGCAAACCGACTGAAAGAAATATTGAGTTTGATTCGTTGTCCTTTTGGTCAAAACACAAGTGTCTTTAGCAGACACTTGATGAGACACTTGCGCATGCATCAACTATTGCCTCACCGCAATGAACATGTTGATATGTCGTTGGCGCATAACTACGAAACCAGTGATGACATTTACCTCGAAAACCGTAATAATCTAACTAGTGTAATCATGGCTCAAGCTTCATCGTGTCGAACACTTTTGAGAGGCCAAGAAAGGGAAAATGTTGTATTCTTACGCTTTAGCGAGGTAAGTGTATCATATATTGTCAGCGCATCTGACAAGGTGGAATGAATTGCTCCAAAGTTAGGCTGATTAGGGCATTTGATATCTTCCTCAATCCAAATTTATTTATTCTAAGAACCGCAAATTTCTCCAAATTTTATTAAAGATTGGCAAAATCGAAATAGGACGTAACTTTCAAGCAAGTCGGATACATCAGATTTAGAGATAGGCGTTACTCTAGCTAGTTTAAACCACTTGGAACAGAACGTTGTTCAAAAAGAAAGATTTATAACTGTTAATGAGTAGTTGCCATTAATCTTAAAATCGATTTGAGAAGTGTTTTCGGTACCGGTAGATCCATTGTTCAAGTCTGCGACTGGTTTTATAATTTCCTCTGTAGTACACGTTTGCAGTCGAAATCTATGTAAATGATTTTCATTTAGAAAATTTATCAGGAAGACTACATACATACCGTATGTGTGTCAGTTAGAGAAATTATGAATAGTTTTGTTATCTACTACAAAATAGTGTCAAGTATAGAAATTGTAACTGGTTCTGTTGTTTATCAAAAAGACTACATACATGCCGTCTATTAACACAATTGTCAGTTGTTTTTGTCTATACTAGAGAGGCATAAATGGAAAGTTTACAAAGCACGAAATATGGAGGGATTCCTGCAAAGAGAAGCTGTCAAAAGTTTTCTGTGACAATGGACAGACGCAAGGAATTTTTCTAGGCGAACACATTAAATCAGTACCCAATCGTGTACCCTGTTAATCGATAATCGAAATAGGTAGCACTGTGTGCAAACACGAAACTGGCTTACATTTAGGAACCCCAGAGCATTTATGTCCTTCATCATATTTTATTACATCTCTTTTGCTCTTTTTTTCACTTTTTCAAACAGTCATTTAAAGAATCGTCGTATTTTTCGGAACTTTGCGCGAACACTGTCAAAGATCTTTCTATCCGTTACATAAACCCACAAGTCGCCGAGTTGCTGTTCTTTATTGGTGTTCCAAACAGAATATGGGCAAGGTGTAGGCTCAGCACGTCCATCCTACAACAAAACAATGACAATCTGTAATTTACTTTACTTAACCCAGGTGCCCCCCTTCTTACAGCCCAGGCTGTACAAAGAGATATTTATCTACCAGGAACGAGGACACTTCGACTGACTGCTGCCCTGTATGGGATTGCCCCAGTAAGTATGATGGTAGACTTCCACGAAGGGCCCACTATACCAAGCAAACTGTTGTTTCTTAGTTGCTCGCCACTAATCCGCCAATAGCTCACAAGCGTGAAACACTCCACTGGTTTAATGATGGAAGCCTTGCGAGCTTCTGATGGAAGCCTGGCGAGTTATGGCTACTGGTGTGCTCTGTGGACAGGGTGAGTCGTAATGTACATGGCAGGTTGTGAAGAGAGCGGGTCCAGATCAACAGGTTAGATGCTTATTTTTAGCAGCTTTATAAGTGGATCGTTCTATCAGTCTGTCTGTCGGTTGGTGCATCTGTCCGTCCGTCCTTTGGGTCAACTTTTCACATCATATCAATTAAACTGAACCTCCTGTCATTCATCTCGAGCGTTTCATTTAAGGAGGGCCTGAGTGGAAGCCGTCTTGAAATCATATATGGGAAGATGTGATAACTTTGGCGAAGTTGCGCTCGTTCAATCATTAGGCCTGTGTTCGAACCCAAGTAAATGTGTAACCCAAGTGTAATGTTCTCGTGTCAGCTGATGCGAATGTGTATGTGCAAAAGGAGTATAGAGGGCGCTGTATTTAAATATCTTTCTTGTTGAACCCCGTGTCCTCAACGGAGAAATGGGGAGTGAAAATCTCATTCGCGAACAGCCATCTTGTGCCACACTTTAGCGGTCGAAATCAGCACGAGTACGGCGTTTAAAATCCGCCTTGGGTACACGAGTCACTGCTTCAGCCCGGCTCAGACAAGGAGATCATTGAGATTATTTGCCCCTCACTGGCGCAAGATGGTAAGTGGTCAAGAAAAGGTAGGGTAGGTTTTACAGGACGTTCAGTGGAAATCACTTTGATTCAATCAGTAAAACAAACATGTTTATTAAGGTTAAGGGAGGAGGGTGGGTGGAGGGGGGGGGGGAGTAGGGGGAGGACTCAGACTAAGACTGGCAGTTCAGACTTGCACTTCAGTTTCTTCTACGTACAAAACTATATATATATGTGAAATGTCTTGAGGGCACAGCGTTAAACGCTTATCAAATAAACAATAACAAGCTTGACACACTCTTTATTTACACTTTGCCCTTACAGATTCCTCAAAGCAACGTTTTGCTTCAAGCCTGCTAAGAATCTAAACATTGTGGGGCTTGTTCTAAGTATCGAGCATGTGGTTAGCTTCGCAAGTTGTGTAGTTTTGTCGTGTATTGTGAGGTTTTAATTCCTTCAGTTGATTATTCTTTAACGCCACACTCTAAATTGCTCTAAACTTCGGTGCCTATTTATTTGATTGCCGTACGCAAGAATTTTCCTCTGATATGACGGCGGTCAGGAGTATGGGATGCACGTGGGGCGAGTTCACGCCGATGCTCGTGTGGGTGTTTACAAGTCTTTTCAGACACCTTGTCTTCCACCAATGTAGTTTTGCAGCAATCCAATAAATACAAGTATGTTACAGAATAACCCCCGTATAAGTGAAAAACTCCTTGTATATGGCAATAAACAGCAATCAAATAAATATGTTACAGGAGAAATCGTTAATGGCTTTTTAATGTTTGATTGTGCAGCGAGTTGTGAGAAGGATGGTGTGACCATTCCCAGCGGACAAATGGAAGAGCTAGGGACGGAGATATGCGGATGTCACAACGGTGAATTGGAGTGCTTCCCGATGTTTACAAAATGAACACTTTTCTGCAATCTCTTAGCCTTAGTCATGTGATGTGTAAAAATGACTAAATATGGTCCATATGTTGGGTGAATCATGTATATTGTGAGCAATGTACAAAACGTGATGGGCCTACTAACCATCAAAATAGACAGTTCCAAAAGTATATGTGTTGTAGGGTTAATACAGTGCTTGTCATTCTTTTTTTAAAAATATTATCAAATTATTTCTACGTCTGTATGTTAACGTTGTTTAAAACAGTTTATGTTTTCATCGTTAAATGGATTCACATAGTCTCAGCTCTAACAGGAAAAAGGCGTGTAACCTATATGGTGATAAAACCTGTCTGCGTGTACCTTGTTGATTTATGAAAACAACTTTTCACTTCGCAGAAGACTTACTACAGAAAGACCTAGCATCCTACTTGCATGGGGTCCTATATGCCTATAAGTTAGGGTACATGTTTTTGCGCTATGTAGAAAAGCATTCAACATTTAGGTCAGAAATAAAGAAATTGAGAAACAAGTTTCCTCGTAAATGTCCTTCTTCAGCCCCGGAGTGTTATCATGTGTGTACATCACACACCTGTAATCAAGCACAACATGACAAAGGATTGTCCAAAATTAATGAACTCTTTGTCTGTAACGCGATGAACAGTACGCCTCTTTCGTTCAAGTAGGCCAATCAGTAGAAGCGATGAAATAATTAGTGTACGGAAATGTACGATATGGCTGACCCTGCTATTTTCAAAAATAAGCTCACCGTGGTCATGAAAGGTGGTTTTGCAGGCCTATGTACAGTACAGGTATATCTGAGAAAAGAATGAATGTTCTTCATGAATGCACTATATGTGAAACTGAGAAAACGCAGAGATTTGAGTCAAATACTCAGTTATGAGTCAAGAGAAAAGTTCCATTGCGTCAGTTACTGTAAAATCCGAACTGACTGTTTTATACTTCCTCCTATGCCATTTGGGTAGATTTGCAAAATAATCTCTTTCATATGGCGTTGCTGTGAATCAGCACTAAATGTAACGCCATAGGTCGATTTGGCACTGATTTCCTCTACATAGTGTTACCGTGAATTAGCACTATAAATATGACGGCACGGGTCTATCTGATACTGATGTCTTACGCATGACGTTACTGTGAGTAAGCACTACAGATATGACCACATGGCGTTTTTGTGAATCAGGACTAAATATAACGGCATTAGTTTATTTGACACTGAACTCTTCCACATAACGTTAATGTGGATCAGCACTAAATACGACCTGAGCTTATTTGACTCTTAACTCTTCCGCATAACGTTAATGTGGATT
The DNA here is from genome assembly GCF_032854445.1 of Liolophura sinensis. NCBI lineage: Eukaryota > Metazoa > Mollusca > Polyplacophora > Chitonida > Chitonidae > Liolophura > Liolophura sinensis. Next base: position 90,406,583 of record NC_088295.1, on the reverse strand, counting down.
AGCACTAAATACGACCTGAGCTTATTTGACACTGAACTCTTCCGCATAACCTTAATGTGGATCACCACTAAATACGACCTGAGCGTATTTGACACTGAACTCTTCCACTTAACGTTAATGTGGATGAGCACTAAATACGACCTGAGCGTATTTGACACTGAACTCTTCCGCATAACGTTAATGTGGATTAGCACTAAATACGACCTGAGCGTATTTGACACTGAACTCTTCCGCATAACGTTAATGTGGATCAGCACTAAGTATAACATGGCCTATTTGACACAGAACTCTTCCGCATAATGCTAATATGGATCAGCTCTAAATATAAGGACACGAGTCTATTTGATACTGAACTCTTCCACATAACGTTACTGTGGATGAGCACAAAATATAAGGTAATGAGCCTCTTTGATAGTAAACTCTTCCACATAACGTCACTGTGGATCAGCTCAAGATATAAGGACATGAGTCTATTTGATACTGAACTCTTCCACATAACGGTAATGTGGATCAGCTCTAAATACGACATAAGCTTATTTGACAGTGAACTCCCCCGCATAACATTAATGTGGATTAGGACTAAATATAACGACATGAGTTCATTTGATACTAAACTCTTCCGCACAACGTTAATGTGGATCAGCTCAAAATATAAGGACATGAGTCTATTTGATACGAAATTCTTCTGTATAACGTTAATGTGGATCAGCACTAAATATAAGGACATGAGTCTATTTGACACTGAAATCTTCCACTTAATGTGGATCAGCACTAAATATAGCATGAACCTTATTTGAAACTGACCTCTTCCGCATAACGTTAACGTGGATCAGCGCTAGATGTAAGGACATGAGTCTATTTGATAGTGAACTCTCCGGTAAAACTTTAATGTGAATGAGCATTAAATACAACGACATGAGCCTATTTGATACTGAACTCTTCCGCATAACATAATTGTGGATCGGGTCAAAATCTAAGGACACGTGTCTACTTGATATTGAACACTTCCGCATGACGTTTATGTGGATCAGCATTACACACAATGACATAAGGCTATTTGACAGTGAACTCTCCAGCAAAACGTTAATGTGAATCAGCTCTAAATACATCGACATGAGCCTATTTGATACTTAGCTCTTCCGCATAACATAATTGTGGATCAGCACTAAATATAACGACATGATGCCATTTGATACTAAACTCTCCCGCATAACGTTAATGTGGATCAGCGGTAAATTGAACTCACATGAGCTTATTTGATACTAAACTCTCCCGCATAACGTTAATGTGGATCAGCACTAAATATGTGGACATAAGGCCATTTGATACTAAACTTCCCCGCATAACGATACCGTGGATCAGCACTAAATATAAGGTTATGAGTCTATTTCATTCTAAACTCTTCCGCATAACGTTAATGTGGATCAGTTATAAATACAACAACATGAGTATATTTAATACTAAACTCTTCTGCATAACGTTCATATGGATCAGCTCTAAATATATGGACATGAGTCTGTTTGATACTGAACTGTTCAGCATAACGTTATTGTGGATCAACACTAAATACAACGATCTCCAGCCGTAAGTGGGAAGGTCTGTCAGCAACCTGCGGATGGTCGTGGGCTTTCCCCGGGCTCTGCCCAGTTTCCTCCCACCATAATGCTGGCCGCCGTCGTATAAGTGAAATATTCTTGAGCACGGCGTAAAACACCAATCAAATAAATAAATAAATATACCGACATGAGCTTATTTGATACTAAACTCTTCCACATAACTTTAATGTGGATCAGCACTAAATATAACGACATGGGTCCATTTGATGCTGAACTCTTCCGCATAACGTTAATGTGGATCAGCACTAAATTCAACGACGTGAGCCTAGTATGACACTGAACCCTTCCACATAACGTTAATGTGGATTAGCATTAAATACGACCTGAGCTTATTTGACACTGAACTCTTCCACTTAACGTTAATGTGGATGAGCACTAAATACGACCTGAGCTTATTTGACACTGAACTCTTCCGCATAACGTTAATGTGGATCAGCACTAAGTATAACATGGCCTATTTGACACAGAACTCTTCCGCATAATGCTAATATGGATCAGCTCTAAATATAAGGACATGAGTCTATTTGATACGAAATTCTTCTGTATAACGTTAATGTGGATCAGCACTAAATATAAGGACATGAGTCTATTTGACACTGAAATCTTCCACTTAATGTGGATCAGCACTAAATATAGCATGAACCTTATTTGAAACTGACCTCTTCCGCATAACGTTAACGTGGATCAGCGCTAGATGTAAGGACATGAGTCTATTTGATAGTGAACTCTCCGGTAAAACTTTAATGTGAATGAGCATTAAATACAACGACATGAGCCTATTTGATACTGAACTCTTCCGCATAACATAATTGTGGATCGGGTCAAAATCTAAGGACACGTGTCTACTTGATATTGAACACTTCCGCATAACGTTTATGTGGATCAGCATTACACACAATGACATAAGGCTATTTGACAGTGAACTCTCCAGCAAAACGTTAATGTGAATCAGCTCTAAATACATCGACATGAGCCTATTTGATACTTAGCTCTTCCGCATAACATAATTGTGGATCAGCACTAAATATAACGACATGATGCCATTTGATACTAAACTCTCCCGCATAACGTTAATGTGGATCAGCGGTAAATTGAACTCACATGAGCTTATTTGATACTAAACTCTCCCGCATAACGTTAATGTGGATCAGCACTAAATATGTGGACATAAGGCCATTTGATACTAAACTTCCCCGCATAACGATACCGTGGATCAGCACTAAATATAAGGTTATGAGTCTATTTCATTCTAAACTCTTCCGCATAACGTTAATGTGGATCAGTTATAAATACAACAACATGAGTATATTTAATACTAAACTCTTCTGCATAACGTTCATATGGATCAGCTCTAAATATATGGACATGAGTCTTTTTGATACTGAACTGTTCAGCATAACGTTATTGTGGATCAACACTAAATACAACGATCTCCAGCCGTAAGTGGGAAGGTCTGTCAGCAACCTGCGGATGGTCGTGGGTTTTCCCCGGGCTCTGCCCAGTTTCCTCCCACCATAATGCTGGCCGCCGTCGTATAAGTGAAATATTCTTGAGCACGGCGTAAAACACCAATCAAATAAATAAATAAATATACCGACATGAGCTTATTTGATACTAAACTCTTCCACATAACTTTAATGTGGATCAGCACTAAATATAACGACATGGGTCCATTTGATGCTGAACTCTTCCGCATAACGTTAATGTGGATCAGCACTAAATTCAACGACGTGAGCCTAGTATGACACTGAACCCTTCCACATAACGTTAATGTGGATCAGCGATAAATTGAACCACATGAGCTTATTTGATACTGAACTCTTCCGCATAACGTTAATATGGATCAGCACTAAAGATGAGGTCATGAGTCTATTTGATACTAAACTCTTCCGCATAACGCTAATGTGGATCAGTACTAAATATAACGACCTGAGCCTTTTTGACACTGAACTTTTCCGCATAATGTTAATATGGATCAGCACCAAATACAACCACCAGGATTTGATTTGACGCTGATCTCTTCTACTGCCTTATTTGTTTAATTATTTATTTATTTTCAGTTCACTGTGTTTTGCACTAATCCATGATGTTGTTTCCACGTTTTACACGTCAAGTTCTGTTCCCGTTATTTTGGCAATATATTCTTTAGTTCTAAAGTTTTCAGCTACTTTGTGAAGTAGATTCTCTATATGTAATGGTCTTTTCATTTTGTTCATCTCAAAAATCCATTTTGTTTTTCTGCTAGTATAAGTAAAGTGTTTATAGTTGTTTTTCGTTGATAAAACTAAAATTACTGTAACACTGTCGTTTTTGCACGTAAAGTTGCACCCCTGCTTTAACAACATTTCGGCCACAACATTTAAACCATTTCCGACTGGACAAATAAATGATCAATGGTTTCTTTTTCTTTGCTAAGCAGTTGACAAATGTCATCATCTTTTCAGTCAATTTTGTACAGATACGATTTTGAAGGGCATATCCGTTGCCAAATTTTATCTTGAAAATCTCTTCGTTTTATATCTCTAATACTTTTGAAGAGAGATAAGAAAACACTTTATACTTTAATATCATTCAGCTGTAAGATGTACTTCCTTTTAGAGAGTATTTGTGTATTACAGTCACCCTAGTTCAAAATATCATAAAAATATGTGTACCTCGCTGCTGCTTTTCCTTTTGTTCTCAGGATCTAATGTATAACGTCTTACTTTTATATCAATTCTGAATGAAGTACGAGAAGATTTTAAAATTTGGATTGTACCATAAGTGTTCATGTAATCTGTGTCTTCTTTTGATATTTTCACAAAAATTCCCAAACTTCGAGTGTTTCAATTCTAAAGATTTTTAATTGTCTGTACGATATTTTTGACATATCAACGCTCTTCAACTTGTCCCAGTGTACAGGTGTAATCTTAATTGTTTGCTAGTTATTTTCTTCAAAAACAAGCCGTTTCACGCATCTTAATTTTAAAGATTGGATAAACGGCATAATATTACCCATCCTTAAACCTTCATAGGCATAATTATTTGCTATTTATGACCTCTTATCTGGCCTGTCATCCCAAAGAAATTTATACAATAAACTGTTAATTTCTTTTAAAACATATAACAGAGGGCAAGGTAGTGATAAGAAAAGATGAATCATTTCGTAAAGTGCGAAAGATTTGATAACCGATATTTTACCCAGGAGGGTGACGTTTCTTAATCTCCATTTTTGTAACTGTAGTTTTAATTCCTCTATTCTTGCAACAGAGTTAATTCTCCCTATGCTCTTGAAACTCGTAGTTGAGAACTGAATATCTAATATGTTTAGTTCATTCACCCAGCTTTACGTCCTGGCATAATTTTAGATTGCAACCAGAAAAAGAGTCTATCTGTAGGATTAACAAGACTGTCCGTGATTCTGTTACTGAAGTGCTCCGCTTTATTTAACATAAATCTGAAAGCTATCTGTACAACATCAGAAGAAAACAGTTGCGCTGTGGTGCTGAGCTACCGAAACACCGGGGCGTGGTAGCGCTGTCGTACGATATCACCTGAATAAAAACAAACAAAATAAAAACAAAACTGTACGCGACAATGTCTCAAAATAAACTCTATATTTAACATATCAATTACTGAGTACTGTATAAGGTATGATTAGCCGATTACAAGTTACTTTCATTTTCCACAGTTACAAAATCTGGTCACGTGTTGACAACCGTCTTCGTAACATGGCAACGCCAAAACAACAACGGCATTCTGTAAAATCTGTTCAATGAACACTTACTGTAAATCTATGTTCACTTACAAAATTTCTTGGCAGCCTTATGGTTTTGTACGTGTACATCTGACGTTTATATCAGATGACGTCCGTCAAAATGCGGCCCAAAACTGTGAACTGGCTTTTAAAAGCGATCTTTTCAAAACATCTTATAAAACTCAACAGGAAATCCATCCACTTCCAGCTTCAGACTTTATTAATCGACTTCATGTTGCCTAATGCAGCTTTAGTATCTACTATTTCATAATTTTCGTCTGAACTTATGTATAAATATTTATAATATATTTTTTGTTGTCAGATGTCTTAAATATTTCGTTTCCATTTTCTAGTTTAAATTTTGAAATAAGCTTATTCGTATAATTTTGTTTTTCTAAAAATAAAAAGTATTTGCTCGGTTTTCTCCATATTCTACATATTTGGCCTTTGTCCTTATCATTATACCATCCATCTTTTTTGCCTGAGATTTTGATATTCTGTTTTCAAATTATCCAGCGTCATAAGTTTTGTTTTCGCTTATTGTTGTACAACTTTTCTCTATTTCTTCTTCTACTGGTAGTATTTCGCTTTCCAGTTCTGTTTCTCTACACTTCTATTTTTTCTTCTTCACTGACGTGTATTTAATTGTTTCTCCTCGTATCTTCATTAACAAAACTTCAAAAAGTAGAGTCACTTACGGTTAATTGTAAATTTGCCTTGGGTATGCCTTAGAGTTTCTCTCCTATATGGCAATGATGTATATTCATCAACTGTTTTAATTATCACTGTCTTAATAAGGCCAATGCATTGTAGATCTTTCAATAAAGAACAATTTAATTCCCAGCATCCTTTACCTCTATCACAATTTACAAATTGACATGCCAGTGTTATAGCAGAGTGCTCATTCCGATATCCAGGTTTTATTTCGACTTTAGTACAAGTGTTAAAAATGTCTTTAATCACTAAGAAAAAGTCCAATTTGACTTGCTTGCTTGGAGTTTTTCGCCTCCATGTAAATTTCCGTTCACTTTCATGATTTACTCTCCAGACATCGATATATTCTTCTTCATTCATCATACTTGATACTGCCTGGCATGCTCTGGGTTTATTTATTTTCAAGAAATGTTCAGTGTCTTTGATTTGATCTATTACTAAATTCCAGTCTCCACAAATAACTGTTAAATTTCCTGTATGTTTGTTTTCCTTTTTATATGGTTTTAAAAAAAGGTTTGTCTGTGTTATGCCCATATAGACTACACAGAGTTACAGGTACTTCATGTATCACTAGGTCCATACAAACTACACAGAGTTACAGGTACTTCATGTATCATTAGGTCCATATAAACTATACAGAGTTACAGGTACTTCATGTATCACTAGGTCCATATAAACTGCACAGAGTTACAGGTACCGGTTCTTCATGTATCACTAGGTCCATATAAACTGCACAGAGTTACAGGTACTTCATGTATCACTAGGTCCATATAAACTACACAGAGTTACAGGTACTTCATGTATCACTAGGTCCATATAAACTATACAGAGTTACAGGTACTTCATGTATCACTAGGTCCATACAAACTACACAGAGTTACAGGTACTTCATGTATCACTAGGTCCATATAAACCATACACAGTTACAGGTACTTCATGTATCATTAGGTCCATATAAACTACACAGAGTTACAGGTACTTCATGTATCATTAGGTCCATATAAACCATACACAGTTACAGGTACTTCATGTATCACTAGGTCCATACAAACTACACAGTTACAGGTACTTCATGTATCACTAGGTCCATATAAACTACACAGAGTTACAGGTACTTCATGTATCATTAGGTCCATATAAACTGCACAGAGTTACAGGTACTTCATGTATCACTAGGTTCATATAAACTGCACAGAGTTACAGGTACTTCATATATCACTAGGTCCATATAAACTATACAGAGTTACAGGTACTCCATGTATCATTAGGTCCATATAAACTACACACAGTTACAGGTACTTCATGTATCACTAGGTCCATATAAACCATACACAGTTACAGGTACTTCATGTATCACTAGGTCCATACAAACTACACAGAGTTACAGGTACTTCATGTATCATTAGGTCCATATAAACTGCACAGAGTTACAGGTACTTCATGTATCACTAGGTCCATATAAACTGCACAGAGTTACAGGTACTTCATATATCACTAGGTCCATATAAACTATACAGTTACAGGTACTCCATGTATCATTAGGTCCATATAAACTATACACAGTTACAGGTACTTCATCTATCACTAGGTCCATATAAACTGCACAGAGCTACAGGTACTTCATGTATAATTAGGTCCATATAAACTATACAGAGTTACAGGTACTTCATGTATCACTAGGTCCATATAAACTATACAGAGTTACAGGTACTTCATGTATCACTAGGTCCATATAAACCATACACAGTTACAGGTACTTCATGTATCACTAGGTCCATATAAACAGCACAGAGTTACAGGTACTTCATGTATCACTAGGTCCATATAAACTATACAGTTACAGGTACTTCATGTATCATTAGGTCCATATAAACTACACAGAGTTACAGGTACTTCATGTATCATTAGGTCCATATAAACCATACAGATTTACAGGTACTTCATGTATCACTAGGTCCATACAAACTACACAGTTATAGGTACTTCATGTATCACTAGGTCCATATAAACTGCACAGAGTTACAGGTACTTCATGTATCATTAGGTCCATATAAACTGCACAGAGTTACAGGTACTTCATGTATCATTAGGTCCATATAAACTGCACAGAGTTACAGGTACTTCATGTATCATTAGGTCCATATAAACTGCACAGAGTTACAGGTACTTCATGTATCATTAGGTCCATATAAACTGCACAGAGTTACAGGTACCGGTACTTCATGTATCATTAGGTCCATATAAACTGCACAGAGTTACAGGTACTTCATGTATCATTAGGTCCATATAAACTGCACAGAGTTACAGGTACTTCATGTATCATTAGGTCCATACAAACTGCACAGAGTTACAGGTACTTCATGTATCACTAGATCCATACAAACTACACAGAGTTACAGGTACTTCATGTATCACTAGGTCCATATAAACCATACAGATTTACACGTACGTATCACTAGGTCCATACAAACTACACAGAGTTACAGGTACTTCATGTATCACTAGGTCCATATAAACTATACAGAGTTACAGGTACTTCATGTATCATTAGGTCCATATAAACTATACAGAGTTACAGGTACTTCATGTATCACTAGGTCCATATAAACTGCACAGAGTTACAGGTACTTCATGGATCACTAGGTCCATATAAACCATACAGATTTACACGTACGTATCACTAGGGCCATACAAACTACGCAGAGTTACAGGTACTTCATGTATCACTAGGTCCATATAAACTATACAGAGTTACAGGTACTTCATGTATCATTAGGTCCATATAAACTATACAGAGTTACAGGTACTTCATGTATCACTAGGTCCATATAAACTGCACAGAGTTACAGGTACTTCATGTATCACTAGGTCCATATAAACTATACAGAGTTACAGGTACTTCATGTATCACTAAATCCATATAAACTACGCAGAGTTACAGGTACTTCATGTATCACTAGGTCCATACGAACTACACAGAGTTACAGGTACTTCATGTATCACTAGGTCCATATAAACTATACAGACTTACAGGTACTCCATGTATCGTTAGATTTATACAAACTACACAGAGTTACAGGTACTTCATGTATAGCTAGGTTTATACAAACTATACACAGTTACACGTACTTCATATATCACTAGGTCCATACAAACTACACAGAGTTACAGGCACTTCATGTATCGAAAGGTACATATAGACTACGCAGAGTTACAGGCACTTCATGTATCACTAGGTCGATGTAAACTACACCGAGTTACAGGTAATTCATGTATCACTAGGTCCATATAAACTACACAGAGTTACAGGCACTTCATGTATCGAAAGGTACATATAGACTACGCAGAGTTACAGGTACTTCATGTATCACTAGGTCCATACGAACTACACAGAGTTACAGGTACTTCATGTATCACAAGGTCCATTGTGACAAAATTGCCAAGTGGGTCGATATCCACGTTTTTTACTATATAATCAAAGTTTTTATACAACAGTAAGATTATGTATACATTATGTCCGTTCATCAGGTTTTAGATACCATTACAGAGGTTTAAGGCGTTGGTATTGAACGGAAATGGACGGCTGTTGGTTGTGACGGTTTGCCATGCATCCTGGGTAAGTTGGGTGCCATTACAAGAACAATATGCCGGCCCGATAATATATCCACGTCCTGTGTAATGTGGATATTTCACGTACAAAAATTGATGGCACAGCTATGCTAGTGTCCTGCGCCGAGACAAGTCACTTCACCCAACATTTGAATCTAAAGGTTTCTAAGTGGTTTACTCCACACAGATGGGGATGTAGGGTACCAAAATATAGACAAAAACATTTGAGATATGACGGGCAACCGCAAAACAATATATCCAACAGATCAAATCCCTGTAGCAATTAACTGAACTACATTCAGAAAAGTTCCAAGAATAAGTTGCAAGCTCTACAACTACGAGGAAATCTCTACCCCAGATACAATGACGGAACATTACGGCCGAGTTTACACTACTAATGAAAACAAGGTTTACAAACAATGCATTTACGGTATCAGAGAAACCACCAACAACATTTACTGTTTAGCCGATTAGCCGATTACGACTAGCCGATATTAAGAAACTATTCGCATGGTTTCAGCAAGCTTGTACACATGTGACTGATGAACGCGCATAGTCTATAAAAGTTAATTACTTATTATCAAGTTGGTGGAACGTTACCCAAGGAAAGAATGTGTTACTTACACCTTTATAGCTGGACATACAAGGGAAGTAGGACAGTTCGTGGCGGAATTATGAACACGTGCGCGTGCTGCTCTAATCTACTAAACAAATTTACCTCCAAACACAGAAGAGTTCAACAATCAGGAAAACCATCACTCTAGTGATGACACAAGTGGATAAATGTTGAACCAAGCACGCAGTTGAGATCTGGACAAATTGCCAAAGAACCAACCAAGCTATCTGTAGATAAATATGTTTGCATGTCACAAGCTTTCTCGTGCATGCCCACTCCGCTTTTCTTGTGCATATACCCACGTCCCAAATGAATTAAAGGGCGATGTAGATAAATTATTCTCTAAGCACATAGATGATCAACTCCCCTCATTACTCACCTTTCACATTTACAGCCTTCGGCCAGTTGTCTCCTTGTCATTGATATATATCCTAAACTTCAGGACAGCACATTTGTCTGCCATGTTTGCCAGCAGCATTTGTCAGGTGAGGACACATTTCGTGTTTACTCTACTGTGAACCATCCACAAATAGTTGTTGACTATGTAAACCATCATAAGTCGTGGCAGATGCTATTAATAACCTTGCATGGCATGTCTGATGAGCTGATGCTTCCTATTGTCGTCAGTCCATGGCCAAAGGACAGTTGCCATCTACCGCGGGTTATTTGCGTTGGGTGAATGAGGCGTGAACGTACTCTTGCATTTTTCCTTTGGTGTTCCGCTTTTTGTTGCCCATCTTTTTCTATCGATGTGCTATCTGCCGAAACAACCGTCACCTCCAGGTGACAGCAAATACTGCATTCTGTCCTTTGTTCCATGGCGTCAATAAAGTGTACTACCAGGAGATTGAATTTAGAGACATGTCCTTGTGCTGTATGTGCCCATTCTCGGTACCAGTGAGAGTCTCTCTTCCACCAGAAATGCCAGCAAAGGGGGAGGCGACAATTTCGTCTTGGAAGCCATAATCGTAGAACTAAAATGTGTCTTCCTCCTGGCCTTCCAAGCGAGCAAGACTGACTGATGAGTTGTCGAAAAATAGAATTCCTGTCAAAGGCGTAAATTTACATTGTTATCGCACGGCGAATTGTCATTGTTCTTGACCAGTTTAAGTAAATTGTGCCGATTAAATATTGACAATGAATGAGCCCTGCACCTAATAATTAACTGACAGGCACCCAATAGGTTCAATTCATTTGTTGGTGTTACTGCTGTACTCAAAAATATTTCACTTATAAAATGGCATTGTCGTTGGAGGAAACCGCGGGTTGCTGACAAGTCGTCAGTCAACAAACACAACAGGATCTGAAATGGGCTTGAGTCTGCAATGTGGATTGAACCCAGCACGTTCCAAAAGGTTTTGTACAAATTTTAATTTATTTTTTCGGCTTTCTTTGGCGGATTTCACAGTAGAAATTCATGATGTCGGGAAGGTCCTGTCTGGTTACTTCCCATTACCAACAAATCACATGGGCCCAGAAAATGCAGTCTGGGCCACAACATCTCACCTACAGCTCCTCTCCACCAGTCTCGAGATAAACCCAACGGGCTTTTGATGACGCTACAGTCGATGTTGAGGACCGGGTGACCGCAGACATCATGGTCGGTGCTGACACCACTGTTGGTGTGGCAACATTAGATGTGCTTGCCTGTGGGAAAGAGTGCTAAACACAGCCAGTGTTTGTCCTGCCATCAACATGGAAAAACATTTGTCCTTGGCGCGACAATCCAGGGACACCATCCCCAAGACCACCCAAAGCCTTCTAAAGGACGTGCCAGAAGCATTTGCTTGTCGCTGGCAAAAAGATCAAAAAGGACACCAAGAAGGTGTAACTCGCCTTCCTTGACAAACTGCAAGGTCATCTTTCTGACATGGCTGAGGCCCAACCAGCAATATCACATGAACACAGTGTAACCTTACTTCATATAGTTTCACTGGTATGAATAAGTACCAGGACCACTGTCTTGTCGTCGGATCCTCCATATATGTTAACCCCGGCTTTCCTGTGAAATGGCAGGATTTGAAACATAGGTGTTCCTCCTGCCTCGTGCTTCCCCATCCCTTTGCATGTTTCGACTTCGGCTTTGCTGGAAATTCTTTGACGTTAACATTACCTATTGATTGCATTGTTCGTAACACAGATTAATTACGTGTAATACAATGGTGTCCCGTGTTATGGATGAAGGAAACCGGGGATATTGGAATAGAAAGGAGTAACCTGGCAAGCTGCTAACAAACTTCCCCATATGTGACACCCAGATATGTGTACACAATATTGCAGGAGGACCGTTAGACTGCGCACACGGCACAAGGAGCGTCATAGATTACATATTGTCAGCGTGGCCACAGGAGAGGCCAGTGTGAGGGTAATCTGTACAAAGTCCCTCTCCAAATGCTGTATTTGAAGCAGTCAAACACTCAGAGTCATACAACTTACGTTGCCCGATTTAACTATGATAAAAAACGCAAAATATGTAGAACCAATTTATGCATGTAAAGTTTATTGAAATATAGGTATTAATGCACCGAAGGTTGAACAAGGTAAGGTACAGGTCGAGTGACGTGGCAAATTGTCAATTCAAAATGACGTCGTTGCTTTACGGCAAGGGTGGGGCTGCCACACCGTTTTGTAACATCGCAGTATTCGTGTTTAGATTAAACTAACGTTAATATTGAGAAGCCAAATCCACCCTACATCATAATTCAGAAGATCTAACCATAGCTAATTATTTTCCACTGTTCCATACACCTACAAATTTTAACATTGGCACATTTACCCTGCGGTTCCGTATATTAAGCCACGACGTAACGTCAGGAAGGGGCGTAACTCGATCTGCTACATATTTCTTCGTATCTCGAAACGGGGTTATTGGCGATTAACTGCCTTTGGAAAAGCTCTCTTAAGTTCAGTTTTGTTCTCGTGTTATAAATGTAGACAAAGATAGGAGAAATGTAATTTTCAGTTGTCTGATAACGTTTAACGGCATTTGTCCCAACTTCCGGGCGTGATATGAAGTCGACACATATGGCGTTTGCTTATACGTATATCAGTCACATTTAAACTATTTTAAATACTGATACATATAGGAATACCAGAAATTACCTAGATTCTCGATCTGGTTACGGTAACCTGCTTCACTGCTGTATATAGACCATGTGTGAGGGGTTGATCGGAGCCCGAAAATTCCTGTCAACCTACGGCCGCCTCCGAGTCTTCCACATAGCTATACGTAGTTTAGTTTTTTAGTTTAGTTTTCTCAATATATTAAAGACAGATTATGATCAAATCATATACGAATATGTTCGATACAGAGAAAAAATTATTGAATGGTAATGGTTTAGCGCTACTTCGGCAGGATTCCATACACACGCCTTGATGACACAGAATAATTGTGAAGCAAAAATGTTTTCTACACGTTGCATTTAATCAAATATGAATTCCAATATCTCGGAAATACACACCGGGGCAAAGAAAAGCCATATAAGTGGTACAAATTTATAAGCGCATGCTGATATACATTGTATCTCAAAAGCTATACGTGAGTTCATGTAATGTTACAGCTACACCCACAATTACCTTGACATGTGTTCTTAGAGTGTGTATATCGCCGCCAGTGCAACTACACTTCATAGCCTGTCTTACAAAATGAAAAGATAAATGAAAAAATGAGTTCCAAAATAGATAGAACTAATGGTGGTCTGTACCCCAATAGTGTGCCTGAAACATCGTGACTGGCCGTTCGCAGAAGTCAATTTGCGGGCTACTCAACGGAAAAAAACTCTAAATATGTTGTGGGAGTGGTATGGTATTTTTATTTTGCTGCATACTCATTTAAATTAAACCATTTTCATTCATTTTAATGAGGTGACTGACAGCTTGGTGTATTGTAAAGTATTATTATACATTTGAATTCAGTTGAATTTATTACAATTTTCATTTGATACTTGAAAATTAGAATTTCTTGCCAATGTTATGCCGTTTTTTAAGATGTTAATCAATGACACTGATGGCATCGTGAAAGGTACATTAATAAGGGAGAGTGAACAGCTGGTCATATATCGTCAAAAGTTTGGCGAGACTCATAAAATAAAGTAATTTTACTTTAGCATCAACAAGCCATTTCGCTCAGCAGTTAAAATGAACAGAGCACGGAAGATGGTATATAAGAGTGGAGGTTGTCGAGGGGGCCAAGTCCCGAGTCATTCACAGTGAACGCCACTAGTATGGTAAATTAACTGACGTCAGGTGAGTTGATCTGAAGGTTTGTTCAGGTAACATAATTAGCAAACAGGCATAATCCAGAAAATAAAATCGGTGAATTGATCTGATCAAAGAAGTTGCCTACATGTACATGTTTGAAATATGTACAAAATAAAAAGGATCGGAGCTATTTTCTTGAAGCCGTGCTGGCTTCATTTTGTCTAGCCTTAAGCTACTCTCACGGAAAACAATAATATATGTTTGATATGACATTGCTTTTATGAGTACCAGGAGAAATAAGAATACATGTGACCACGTCAAAGTGTTATATTCACCTAACACTCTGACATTGTCTTCATCACAGGTAATAATGTATTCCATCCTTCGGCTCTGTGTTGTCGGTGCCGTAATCTGTCACGTGACTCTGGCTAACGTGGCTATTCCCCCTTTACCTCCACAAGGTAAGTGTATTTACACTCGGCAACCACTGACTTTGATCGGTGCCAAGGGTTTGGCCACTATGACTGTTTTTGACGGACTCGACAGTGTTTTTGAATTATGCTGTTTATGATAGACTTTATGAGTTTACAAATCCACAAACGTCAGGTTTCTCAGGCCTGGAATATTGCTGAGCACGGTGTTGAGCGCAAATACAAACTTACGCTGACATAATCAAGATAGATAATGGTGGTAATGGCTACCACCTCTGCCCTATATTTAAGTGCGCAAGAAGTCACCTCACTAACACTAAACAAACATATACCACTTTTACAGCTTTAAAGGGAAAATGTATCATTAATGAAAAGCTCGCAGGGACAAACCTACTTAAAATGGGAAAAAACATTTAAAGGAAAAAACAGCATATACTACAATCTCAGTTACTTAGGAATAGGGGTTTAGTAGATCTAAACAGTTACTGACTTTTCTCACAGGCTTGGTAACTCTTCAAATCAGCTTTAAATCAGGAATTCTTAGAGCAACCGGAAATACAATATCACCTCACTCGTACCCTACGCACACTGGGTTAAAATGCAAAATAGGACCCCGGTGACTAGCGGAAATACTCACGTATCCGTATTATATTTATTTATTTATTTGATTGGTGTTTTACGCCGTACTCAAGAATATTTCACTTATACGACGGCGGCCAGCATTCTGGTGGGAGTAAAACCGGGCAGAGCCCGGGGGAAACTCAAGGCCATCCGCAGTTTGCTGGAAGACCTTCCCACGTACGACCGGAGACGTATCCGTATTTACCAAAAACTTCTGACATCTCATCACACTGAACTAGCCATGTGTAATTCTAATGTGTAATTCACGTCAACGTTTGGAAAGTGTAGATTTACATCAGAAGACGGAGATATTTTGTACCCACCTAAAAAAAGCTGTACCTGCTATTGCCATTTTAGAGCTGAAAGGTTCGCTAGGAATAAAGCTAAAATTCCACATCGGCACCCGCACATAGTAGTCATAAACTACAATTAACTGAACTGAAAACTAAAAAACAGATAGTAAACAGATAGCCAACGTCCACACCGCATAGGCCCCTATAGGCATATGCTGTTCGGAATGCCGACAATATGCACAGGTAGTTGTCATCCCATACAGGCTTAGGTATTTGCTTCTGTGTAGTTAGAATCCATCTCGAAAGTGGCACCATTTTGGTACGAATTTCCAGGTTATTTAGGACAGCCAGCCTTGGGTTGGCCATCTACAGGACGACGAGTAAATCTATTGTTTTCGGTGGATTTATCGTCATTATTACTTTTCTCAGAAGCCCTCCCGGTAACATACTGTTTAAACAGGTTACAATCTTTATAATTAGGACCAGTAGTTAAATCTGCTCGTTTTACCGTGGTCTGGTGACAACGCACTAGGCTATTCAGTGGAAATCATTCGCCACTGACTTTCAAGATTATCCAAACTTATCCCTACTATGGGTATAACGGCGCAGACCTGAAATTTTGTACGGTGACTGTGGGTATACCAGCACTGACCTAACAGTTTGTACGATGACTGTGGGTATACCGGCACAGATCTGACATGTTGTACGATGACTGTGGGTATACCGACACTGACCTGACATTTTGTACGATGACTGTGTTTATACCGGCACAGATCTGACATGTTGTACGGTAATTGTGGGTATACCGGCGCAGACCTGACATTTTGTATGATGACTGTGTTTATACCGGCACAGATCTGACATGTTGTACGGTAATTGTGGGTATACCGGCACAGATCTGACATTTTGTACGATGACTGTATTTATACCGGCACAGATCTGACATGTTCTACTGTGACTGTGTTTATACCGGCACTGACCCGAAAGGATGTAGGGTGACTGTTTCTATACCGGCGCAGATCTGACATTTTGTACGATGACTGTGTTTATACCGGCACTGACCTGACATTTTGTACGGTGATTGTGTGTATACCGGTACTCACCTGACATTTTGTACTGTTACTGTGTGTATACCGGCACAGAACTGAAAGGTTGTACTGTGACTGTTTCTATACCGGCATAGACCTGAAAGGTTGTACGGTGACAGTGTGTATACAGGCACTGATCTGACATGTTGTACTGTGACTGTGTTTATACCGGCACTGACCCGAAAGGATGTTTGGTGACTGTTTCTATACCGGCGCAGATCTTTGTACGATGACTGTGTTTATACCGGCACTGACCTGACATTTTGTACGGTGATTGTGTGTATACCGGTACTCACCTGGTATTTTGTACTGTTACTGTGTGTATACCGGCACAGAACTGAAAGGTTGTACTGTGACTGTTTCTATACCGACATAGACTTGAAAGGTTGTACGGTGACAGTGTGTATACAGGCACTGGCCTGACATGTTGTACTGTGACTGTGGGTATACCGGCACAGACCTGAAAGGTTGTACGGTGACAGACCTGGAAGATTGTGTGTGCGTGTGTGCGTTTATGGGCATACCGACACAGACCTGGTAGAGTTCGTGAATGCTTGTGTGTACTCGTGTGTGTGCATATCGGCACAGATCTGCGTGCGTGCGTGCGTGCGTGTGCCAGCAAAGACCTGGAAGATTGTGTGTGCGTGTGTATGTGCATACCGGCACAGACATGGATGATTGTGAGTGCGTGTATGTTTATATATCGGAACGGACCTGGGTGAGTGTGCGTGTGTCTGTGTGTGTGCATACCGGCATAGGACTGGAGGATTGTGAGTGCGTGTATGTGAGTGCGTGTGTGTGTGTGCATACCGGCATAATTATTACATTATATATCACTGATATGATTAAAAGTGCATAATCACATGAATATTACAAGGTAAAAGCCCAGTAGTAGGCTTCTTGCGTGCGGAATAAACATGATTCTTTGTTTACACATACAAGACACATTTTTGTTCTCCACCTGACGGCTGTGAACTTGCCGGTAATGTGTATGCCGAAGGAGAAACCTTCTCACTAGGATTTTCTAAGAGATGCCATTGTAAAATGTATCTGACAGGCTTTGGCCTCAGCTGCGTGTCCAAATGAGTGTATGGATTACTTGTTTTTTGTTTTTTTATTGCTCACCAAGATTGAATTTTGGACACATGGACTGGATGAAGCTCTCGTGTGTATAAGGCCGGTTTAAAACACATCGCATTTTGTTTTGGGTATCCAAAGGACCAGTAATACAGTCACAGTAATTTTATGCCAACTACGTTGTTTCAACCATAAATCTTTGAGATGATGTCCCGGTCGCCTGTTTTCAGTGTGTTATACTAACTCAGTTGATTTACGTGGAGAATGGGTCCATCAACTGAATCTCAGTTGGGATTCTCCCATTACCTTCCAGTACAATAAGACATCAGCATGTAAAGACTAGAGCAGCAACCACAGGATGATAAATTGCCACCTGAACGATTTGTGTTTGAATTTGTTTTAAGTAGTTCGCTTAAAGCAAACCTTAAAACCATATATTCTTCGATGTTTGCATTGGTCAGAAAACGAATACTTTTTAACAATAGCCTATGTTTCACTGATGATTTACGCAGTTCATGTGAATATGTCACGTAATTAGAAGAATTTCCAATATCCCAAACCTACGCCACAGTTTAATGTACAAATGTACTGCTACAGATAGAGGGACAGTACTCTGAATTTGTGTCGTCTCTCGCAATGGTGAAAAACCGTGGAAGGACAGAAAACCAGACAAAAAGACAGACAGACAGATGTTGAGGAGCTTGCAACAGAGAGTTTGTGCTTTGTGTCAGATGCTGTGGGGCTTGTGTCAGAGATTTTATGGTTTGCGTCAGATGATGTGGGGCTTGTGTCAGATGTTTTTTGATTTGTGTCAGATGCTGTGGGGCTTGTGTCAGAAGTTTTGTGGCTTGCGTCATATGCTGCAAGGCTTGTGTCAGAAGGTTTTGTGATTTACGTCAGATGTTGTGGGGCTTAAGTCAGAGAGTTTGTGGTTTGCGTCAGATGCTGTGGGGCTTGCGTCAGATGCTGTGGGGCTTGTGTCGGAGGTCTTTTGGTTTGCGTCAGAGGCTGCGAGGCTTGTGTCAGAAGGTTTTGTGATTTACGTCAGATGCTGTGAGGCTTAAGTCAGAGAGTTTGTGGTTTGCATCAGATATTGTGGAGCTTGCGTCAGATGCTGTGGGGTTTGCGTCAGAGGCTTTTTGGTTTGCGTCAGGAACTGAGGGGCTTGCGTCAGATTTTTGTGGTTTGCGTCAGATGCTGAGGGCTTACGTCAGAAGTTTTCTGGTTTGCGTCAAATGCTGTTGGCCTTGCGTCAGAGGCTTTGTGGTTTGCGTCAGATGCTGTGGGGCTTGAGTCAGATGCTGTGGGGTTTGCGTCAAAGGCTTTGTGGTTTGCATCAGATGCTGTGGGGCTTGTGTCAGAGGCATTGTGGTTTACGTCAGATGATGTGGGTCTTGCGTCAGAGGATTTGTCGTTTGCGTCAGATTCTGTCAGGTTTGCGTTAGAGGTTTTTGGTTTGCGTCAGATGCTTTGGGGTTTGCATTTGATTCCCACGCTGTTGCTGCTCGTATTCCTTGATAACAATAAGCAGTCGATGACGGTCGTGTGTAGCTTTGCGGCGTCTAACATTCGCTAAGACCAGGTTGTCTTCTACCACTATGTTGTCCATATCTGCCGGTCACATGAGGAAAAGTTCACAAGTAACTTTAAAAAAGTCGGTGGTTTATTCCGGTCAATCCGGTTTCCTCCTCCATAAAAAGGACCACCACCGTATACGTGTGAAATGAAATTCATATTACTTATAACAAATTCACATAAGTAAATAAATAAAGGGAAAGGGCGGTATACATGCTGAAAGTGTAGGGCTCAGTTCATGTACCTGAGACAAACCTGTATTTTGTTTTCAAGCCTATATTTGATGTGGCACACACATATATGTTCATACATGTTTATTATTTCTTTAATGACACAGCGGATTGCGAAAAGGACGGGCAGACCATACCTATGGGTGTTTCCCTGATCATCGGAGTGGAACTGTGCAAATGTGGCGATGATGGCCTCAACTGCAAGCCCTTCTTATTTGAATAAATCCCCCTAACAATAAAGGTTTTCTTCCACCTGCCCTAAGGCTTCAGACCTGTATTACTTTCAGCCGTTGATAACACGCCAAGCTTCTGTTGAATGACCGAAAGTGACACTAAAGTACGATAACGATTCTGCGTTACAAACATTTAAAAATTCACCAGCTTTCACTCAGTCTGTAGATGGGAACGCACTGGGGTGGCACTCACCGCACACTGGAGCCTCGGATCTGCTAAGGCGTGTTCAGACGATGCGATTTGTCATAGAGACTCGTCCAATTTGACTTGTTGAATGAGTACACATGCTGTTTCATATGATTTGTAGCATTCGACAAATCAGATGGTCGGGACCATTTGACTTGTCGAATTCAATGAGTCAATGAGGTAAAAAGCATCGTGTAAACGCTGCCATACCGGTGTGTCCAGAGATCCCCACAGACAGGAATGAAATACGGGCCACACAGCTTGCACCGAATGACATTAAGCTGGAAAGGTTCCCATATTGCCTACTAATTATATATCTTGAAACACAGTATGTAATTTGTCTCTTGTCTATTCCAGCGGTCTAATGTGCTGCCCAGAAAGATGGTATATAGGCCTAAGCTTTTCGCCAAGTGAAATTTTTCAGTCTTCAGTTTGCTAGATTCAAGGTGGCTACGTTGATTATCTGAAAAAAGATAAATTCGCACAGTGTGTAGATTTCAACATCATCATTGCAGTGACACACATTGTGCCTTAATTATGTGATAATTGTTTTAAGACTAAACAATACTAAACTCATAACATATATTGTAAACGGAATTTTGGGAAAAGACAGTCCAGGTCAACACCCCAGTCTGACCACTTGATAGGCCTGCTCACTGGGCCCGTGATACCGGTGATGTCTGACCACTTGATAGGCCTGCTCACTGTTAAACTGGTGATGTCTGACCACATGATAGGTGTGGTCACTGGTCACGTTATATTGGTGATGTCTGACCACTTGATAGGCCTGCTCACTGGGCCCAATATACTGGTGATGTCTAACCACTTGATAGATGTGGTTACTGGTCCCGTGATACTGGTGATGTGTGGCCACTGAATAGGCCTGCTCACTGGTCAGATGTCGTCGGTGATCTGTCTACATATTACCTATCACGTGATAGGTTAGCTCACTTGTCACATGATACCCGTAATGTGTGACCGCTTGGTACGTCTGTTCAACGGTCACGTGTTACCGGTGATGCGTGGTCACAACAAAGATTTTCTCAGTGGTCACATGCTGCCAGCGATGTGTGACCAATTGATGGTTCTGCTCACCGGTCATTTCAAATGCCTGATCACTGGTCACGTCCTACCCGTAATGTGTGACCGCTTGGTACGTCTATTCAACGGTCACGTGTTACCGGTGATGTGTGGTCACAACAAAGGTTTTCTCAGTGGTCACATGTTGCCAGTGATGTGTGACCAATTGATGGTTCTGCTCACCGGTCATTTCAAATGCCTGATCACTGGTCACGTCCTACCCGTAATGTGTGACCGCTTTGTAGGTCTGCTCATCGGTCACGTGTTACCGGTGATGCGTGGTCACTACAAAGGTTTTCTCAGTGGTCACATGTTGCTAGCGATGTGTGACAAAATGATGGGTCTGTTCACCGGTCATTTGAAATGCCTGATCACTGGTCACATGCTACCCGTAATGTGTGACCGCTTTGTAGGTCTGCTCATCGGTCACGTGTTACCGGTGATGCGTGGTCACAACAAAGGTTTTCTCAGTGGTCAAATGTTGCCAGCGATGTGTCACCAAATGATGGGTCTGCCCACCGGTCATTTGAAATGCCTGATCACTGGTCACGTCCTACCCGTAATGTGTGACCGCTTTGTAGGTCTGCTCATCGGTCACGTGTTACCGGTGATGCGTGGTCACTACAAAGGTTTTCTCAGTGGTCACATGTTGCCAGCGAAATGTCACCAAATGATGGGTCTGCCCACCGGTCATTTGAAATGCCTGATCACTGGTCACGTCCTACCCGTAATGTGACCGCTTTGTAGGTCTGCTCATCGGTCACGTGCTACCGGTGATGCGTGGTCACAACAAAGGTTTTCTCAGTGGTCACATGTTGCCAGCGAAATGTCACCAAATGATGGGTCTGCCCACCGGTCATTTCAAATGCCTGATCACTGGTCAGTGGTCAAATATTAGTGTGTGATGTGTGATAACTAGAAAGGCCTGGTCACTGGTCACATATTAGCGTGTGACATGTGATAACTAGAAAGACCTGGTCACTGGTCACATATTAGCGTGTGATGTATGATAACTAGAAAGACCTGGTCACTGGTCAATTATTAGCCACCGCCCACAACACCCCCTTTTATGTTAATCATCTGGTATTGCTGACCACAAATGTTTGGAATAATCTGCACACCCATCATACATTTAACAAGAGTTGCAAATCACTGTGTCTCGTTTTCACTTTTTCACTGCTAATTCTCCAATCTCTCCCATGTTAATTGTTGTCGTAATAAACTCTCTCAAACACACTGACACAACCTCTTCATTAAACCTATGCTAAGACCCCGCAAAAAACCCTCTTACCCCCCGCCCGTCAAACACCCATGACAGTTCCATGGGCTAGAGAAACTGTACTGTTGTTGTAAACTGTAATTACAATTGCCGTTAAAATTATTACAATTATTATTGCTATTATTGCAAACACTTTGCCCAGTTTCAGTTGTAAATCAGCGACAGTGACAGGCAGTCCCGTTATCAGAGTGATTGACAGATTCGTAGTAATTTCAACTGAAAGTAATTAATGATTATTGCTCTTCAGCAGCATTTGGATCCATAAGTTAATATGTACAGAACACGGGAGATGGCGTATATAAGACCGAGGGTTGTCTGAGCTCCCAAGTACGGTACATGCCAATATTAAAGTACATTAACTGACGTCAGGTGAGGTGATTTGAAGGTTTGTACAGTAATAATTAGCAGGTACATATAGGATAATGTCCAGAAAAAAATGGACGCCTTTGTTCGGGAATGACTTCCTTGCCCTGACAAAAGAAAGCTATTTCCAGCAAACTAAAATAAAGGTTGATAATCTAGTACAATATTCCTTCAATATTCCAGCTTAAGGCACTTGAGATGTGTTCAAAGTTTCCATCGTCCGCCAAAGGCCAGTTCTTTCCTTCTAAATAGAAAGGATATCATTTCAGTTTCCCAATATTGTCTAAGAACATATTTAAAAGCTGAATGTGTTGGTATTTGTATCAAAGGACTTATCTGTGCCATCCTTTCCTAAAAAAAAATATGTTTTCTTAAATCCACTAAGCCATGCGATGCAATTTTGAACCAGAATTCTTTACTTTTGCCACAGTCAAAACATAAACGTTCTAACGTCTCTGTATTTCTTTGCCATTGATCGCGGGGGCTGATGATATATTTACCCATTTAAGGTTATTTAAAGTTTCTTCCCATTCTTTCTCCGAAGTTGGTCTATACTTCTCTTTACTATCTAGCCTAAGATAGAAAAACCTACATTCTTTATTCTTTTGACTGGTTATGGAATTACAAAATTAACAATTTCGGTTTCTGCCATTTGAAATTCTGCAGATAATTTTAAAAGCATTTGACAGATTTGCAAATTGCATAAAACTGGTCTTAATTCCATATTTAAACATAAACTCATCAAAGCTCATTAGCTTTGCCTTGTTGGCATCTAAGAGGTCATATACATATCGGACACTTTTTAAATACCACTGTCTATGAAGCATCGATAGGTAGCCACTTCCATTGTTATTACCGTGCCATAAAATTTGAGATACAAATGATTCCCATGTGTCACATATATGTTCTTCTTGAAACATTGCCCAAAATCAAATACTTCTGATCAAGAACGGTTCTGTAGTTTGTCACTGAGGTTTTTGAGTACTGAGGGGCACACTCTCCTAAATGATATTCCATTCCCAGTTTGTCAGTAGAATTAAACAATAAAATGCAATCATTTCTTATTCATCTGACTCGGTATTTGGTGGTTGTGGTAGACTATGGTAAACTATGGAAATTTTGCTGTTTTTTTAATTATGAACTATGGTTTTTCGTGAACTGGACGGCATTTTCGCAGATTAAACATTTTAGGGCAGATTTTTAGTAGCTTAAAGTCAGAAATCCCGAAACTACAACTTTTTACTCCTGTAAACTTGACTCGTGATAGAATTATTGTACTGCATCAAACACGAAAATAACCTTACAGTTAAATTATTAAAAACTATATTAGACATCTTGAAAGTAGACCTTGATGTGTTTGCATCTGTATAAAGGCATTGTCGTATGTTTAATGATCAAAGGAGTCCAAGAACGAAAAATTATGACAAGATTATAAGTATTTACATGCGACAAGATTATAAGTATTTACATGTGACAAGATTATAAGTATTTACATGCGACATGATTATAAGTATATATATGTGACATGATTATAAGTATTTACATGTGACAAGATTATAAGTATTTACATGTGACAAGATTATAAGTATTTACATGCGGCATGATTATAAGTATATACATGTGACATGATTATAAGTATTTACATGTGACAAGATTATAAGTATTTACATGTGACATGATTTCGTACTCGTGTGCAGACACTTGGTCTGTAAACAAAATTCTAGAAATAATTTACAGAAGTTCTATACGGCACGCTGCCCATACCGTCCTCTTAAAAACTGAACAAAATATTGTTGTCAGACATAAAATAATGTCTGATACAGATTTGTCACATATTGACTGTATGTGTCGTCACGGATCTCGTGTATTACATGTTGATAGTGTGTGCCGTCACAGATCTCATGTGTTACATGCTGACAGTCTACTGTCACTGATCTCATGTGTTACATGCTGACAGTCTACTGTCACTGATCTCATGTGTTGCATGCTGACAGTGTGTACCGTCACAGATCTCCTGTGTTACATGCTCACAGTGTGTAGCGGCACAGATCTCATGTGTTACATGCTGACAGTCTACTGTCACTGATCTAATGTGTTACATGCTAACAGTGTGCACTACCACAGATCTCATGTGTTACATGCTGACAATCTACTGTCACTGATCTCATTTGTAACATGCTGACAATGTGTACCGTCACAGATCTCCTGTGTTACATGCTCACAGTGTGTAGCGGCACAGATCTCATGTGTTACATGCCGACAGTGTGCACCGTCACAGATCTGCTGTGTTACATGCTGACAGTGTTCACCGCCACTGATCTCATGTGTAACATGCTGACAGTTTACCGTCACTGATCTCATGTGTTGAATGCTGACAATGTGTACCGTCACTGATCTCATGTGTTGAATGCTGACAATGTGTACCGTCACAGATCTTCTGTGTTAGGCCTACCTGCTGATAGTGTGCACCGTCACTGATCTCATGTGTAACATGCTGACAGTGTGTACCGTCACAGATCTTCTGTGTTAGGCCCTCCTGCCGACAGTGTGCACCGTCACAGATCTCATGTGTTACATGCTGACAGTGTGTAGCGGCACAGATCTCATGTGTTACATGCGGTCAGTTTACCGTCACTGATCTCATGTGTTGTGTGCTGACAATGTGTACCGTCACTGATCTCATGTGTTACATGCTGACAATGTGTACCGTCACAGATCTTCTGTGTTAGGCCTACCTGCTGACAGTGTGCACCGTCACAGATCTCATGTGTAACATGCTGACAGTGTGTACCGTCACAGATCTTCTGTGTTAGGCCTACCTGCTGACAGTGTGTACCGTCACTGATCTCATATGTTACATGCTGGCAGTCTGCTGTTATGTGAACAACTGCCGTTAGCTTTTAAATTTAGCTTGCCACTGTTTACATATGCTGAGTTCAGGGCCTGCTGTCTGCCTCTGCCTTAGAATGTTCCAGAATACGCTCAGTTCGGGGCCTGTTTGTTTACAACAAGTGTTCAAGAATTTTCTTATTCTAGAAAATTCCACCAGTCTATATAAGACCTATGAAAGCAGGTCAAAGGAGGAGAAAGGAGAATTACTGAGAGTTTTGGATGTTTTCGCTTTGTGTTACTTTAGTAGGCCTTTTGTGCTGAATTTTGGTGCCTTTGTAGCCTCTGGCTTTGTTATATCCTATCTCCTCGAGCACTTGATTCAGTCTGAACTTGTATATTTAATTTGTGCTCTTGTGTACACAGTGCTTATTAGTACACGGACCCTGTCTGTGGAATTTTGTGTATATTTCGTCATACACTCAGTTATACTGTGGATTTTCCCTCTTGTGAATATTGCCTCTGTGCATTTGTGCCTTTGTGGTTTTCAACATTGTGGAACATATGCGTCCGTTTGGACTTGACACGGTTGTACATGTAAGTACTTTAGTATTTGTATAGATATTGCCATCCTTCTTGTTAAACTTAGTACTTTACTATTTGTATAAGTCTTGTTATCTGTTTTTGTTAAACCTAATAAATTGTTGAAAAATAAAATCTGCTGGTTTTGGTTACTTTTTTGTGTGGCTAAACTGTCGTGTATATCGAACAAGCCATCTCTTTATAATACAGGCAGTTTGGGTCGTAACACTTATGTCACAGATCTCATGTGTTACATGATGACAGTGTGTACCGTCACTGATCCCATGTGCTACATGCTGACAGTCACATATCCCATGTGTTACATGCTGCCAGTCTACTGTCACAGATCTCATGTGTTGCATGCTGACAGTCTACCGTCACTCATCCCTTGTGTAACATGCTGACAGTGTGTAACGTCGCTGAACTCATGTGTTATATGCTGACAGTCTGCTGTCACTGATCTCATGTATGACATGCTGACAGTGTGTACCGTCACTGATCTCATGTATGAGATGCTGACAGTGTGTACCGTCACTGATCTCATGTATGACATGCTGACAGTGTGTACCGTCACTGATCTCATGTATGACATGCTGACAGTGTGTACCGTCACTGATCTCATGTATGACATGCTGACAGTGTGTACCGTCACAGTCATATGGGGACGAGGAGTATGTATACATATATTGAGCGTTTTTGTAGCAGGACGAGTCTATGCCGCCAAAGTTCTGCCGCCACAGAGGCCTATCTTGCGAAATCACTAGACATGACACCCAACATTCACATTAGGCCTCGAAGTCGGGACATCCCCGGATCAAAAGCGGGTTGGTCATACTAAAGACTTTCATAATGATATTCGTTGCTGCCTCGCTTGGCGCTAAGCACGCGCTTGGCGCTAAGCACGAGTTGGGTAGAGCAAGGAAACATGACTGGTTGGCCCTGTGTCAATGTGATGTGACTAGGTGGGGTGTCATGTATATCTTTGACATGATACTTCAGTGGTGGCAACACTTTGGCGGGATGGACTCCCCCTGCCACAAAAAGACACAATCTATGTGCATTGTTAAGCACGACGTTAATCACAAAGCATAAATACATATACATACACATTATACTGACAGAGTAACAAATATTCCTGTTTCCTCGCTCTAGCCCCTCAGTGCTGAGCGCCAAGCGAGGCTAAGAGCAAGTACAATTCGTCAATGTCACCCGGGTCTGATCTCGGGTATCCCACTTCGATTTATTTATTTATTTACTTAATTGATTCGTGTTTTACGCCGTATTCAAGAATGTTTCATTTATACATATACGACGACAGCCGGCATTATGGTGGGAGGAAGCCGGGCAGATTCCGGGGGAGACCATGACCATCCTTTGGTACCTGACCTCGACCATTAGGCCACCAAAGCGGTCAAAAACGTACAGTTATTGTCCAATCTTCCAGCAAAGCTTACTGTAAAATGCATAATTTGTTATTACATTGTAGAGACATGCTGTGTTAAACTTGTGTGTAGCAGCTGGTGAGATGACTAATTCCAGTGGTCAATGCCGTGCAATATTAGGTGATCAGGTTCTAAGTATTGCTTTGTAAGTTGCGACATATCCCATGTCGGAATGTCGCGTTGTCGTATTGTCGACCAAATCTCGTCCAAATATCGCGTTGTCGACCAAATGTCGCCCTTCTTGATTAATTAAGTTGGACCACAGTGTTACTTGTTTTACAGAAACATCAACATTCAGGCGAGATTAAGAAAACAGTCGACATTCTGACCAGATTAGGTCGAGACTCACTGCACACCGCGAGATTAGGTCGAGATTTGGTCGAGAATTGATCGAGGACGCGAGAATTGAACGAAGATGCGAGATCCAATCGACAACATGAGATTCAGAAGTTCTCGACATTCTCGTTGGAGTTTTGTTGCAATTTCGTCCGAATGTCGTGTTGATGCCATAATCTCGACTGAATCTCGACTAAATCTCGCAGTGTCGTTCAAATGTCGCTGTTACTTGTTTGGGGCAAAACCGGGAGAGCATGTTGTGGCGTGTTTAGACTGCAGGTCTAGACTGCAGGTGAACAGGAAACTGACATCTTCAACACTGCATTTGTATCTGTGTGGGTATACACCTATGGCTCCCTTTTTTCGTTGGTTACCAAAATGCAGCCTTACACAGATATGTATATAAAAAATTTCGCCTTTTTATTGATAGACCTATGTAAAAACAATATCAAAAACAAAAAAATTAATAAAAAATACACACCTTGCTTCATGTCCAAATCAGTGTATCCAAACGCAAGACCATCTATGGTGGATCATATCGTTCGTACATTTCATCTTCCGGTCCATCTCTCAAGTCGCCTTTTTCCTGTTCGAGTACGTGTGCACGATTCATTTGATTGGGGTGCACGGTTCATCAGAGATAACTCACTCACACAATGAATTCCACTCTTACTTGCCAAGGCCTGTAAATTGATCGCGTTGATATCGCTTGAACACGCGTTTTTATGGATTGTGAAAGTGGCCATTATTTGGCACACGAACTACAGGTATGATTGCAGCTATTGTTTTTTTCCTTCAGTTCAGGCAGTATAAAGAAACATGCTCTGGTAATTTATTAATTTTTTCTAATTTTATTTATTTATACCTTAGAATGCCTTAGAATGATATAGAACTGCCAGCTGTTAAATATATTTTGATTAAAATTAGTAATCAACACTGTGATATCACTGGGGTCTGCAGAGTACGTTAAGTACTAGATTCATATTAATGTGATGGCGAGAATGGCTTGTCTTACTGCATATTAGTCCCAGATCCTGTCATTCTAAGTTGGGGGGGGGGGGGGGGGGTAAATGCTGGGGGAATAGGACTGCGAAAGGATGAGAGCCTCATTTGAACCTGAGTTTTTAAAATCTATTTACGCCTTGCGGCTTAAGACAATTTATCAATATATATCACAAAAATTATTCTTTTAACACAGTCGCGGAGTTTTATACCCACAACTTCTCAGTTTTCAGTCCTGATATTTCGTGTATTTGTCACCATTTGGACTTTAGTGATAAGTTTCTCGAGTTACACAACAAGTACTAAGACTAAGATTTGTAACCTTTAAACCAGGTTCCAGGTAGTTTCTCCGGATATTCTCAAGCCAGTATGATTCAGTCGCCCTCCTATGGGTGTGTCAGTTGAGTGCACAGAAATATCCAGCATGAATCGAGATGCGGGCATATGGAATGCATTAAAATGTGCTTTTAACCTCGTTGGCTGTTTGACTAGTAATGAAAACACTATGTGGACTGCTTGAAGATATGTCAAGATTGATCCAGACATTGTACTGTTAGCTCAAAGTTTTCATCGATTTCTGCCTTATATAGGGACTATAGCTAAAATTCTACCCAGCGTACTTAACAGCATGGCCTTTCAAACAACATCGAATGTGTCAAACAACGCACGAGCTGATTTCTCCCCGAATAATATACCATCTTTCTGTTTATTTCTGCAAATAAAAGGACTTGAACCTGTTTACCTGTTAGATTTGTTTCTTTGATTTACACAGATGTGAAATATCAGAATTTCCTTCAGTGAGATACATACGGAAGATTATAGTCTTTCTGATCTGCACCGTGCGGTAGCTGCTGGTAATGTACGGGAACGTTTCTGATCTGTACCAATCGGTAGCTGCTGGTACTGTACGGGGACGTTTCTGACCTGTACCGAGCTGTAGCTGCCGGTACTGTAGGGGGACGTTTCTGACCTGTACCGAGAGGTAGTTGCTGGCAAGAGGGCCTTTCTGATGAGTGTCTTTGGGTAGTTGCTGGTACTGTGCGGAGACCGCACAATACTGTGTAGCTTCAGTGTAACACAACAAGCTATAAAACTGTGTGGAACTGTACGGGGGCCTTTCTGATCAGTACGGTGCGGTAGCTGCTGGTACTGTACGCTTGCCCATCCTGTGAAAATAGACATATGACAAGCAGGAGAAATACCTCACTAATACCGTTAGATCTGTTTGCAGCTGACAGTCACCTCTTGCAGTAAATATACCACGTCTAACTCTCTCACGTCACGTAGATAAATGCAAGCATTGCATTCGACATTCAAACGATCAGTCACGCGGCGCAATTACCAGGGGCCTCTGACCAATGCGGCTGCTGTGAGTCCAGCTCATGCTGGCTTCCTCTCCGGCCGTCTGAAGGTAGGTCGTGGGTTCAACAAGGACTCTGCCCGGTCTCCTCCTACCATAATCCTAGCCGTCGTCGCATAAGTAAAATATTATTCAGTAAAACACCAACCAACTAAATAAATAAATAAAACAAAACAAAAAAAAACAAAAAAACAAAAATGTCTCCCAAACTTTGACAAATTGGGATTTGCAAAGTGTTACATGGAAGAAGTCAGATTATATTGCGTTAAGTCCGACAAAATTCAAAATTCAAACTCTCAGTCGGTGAATAATTTCCTGTCTAATAGAACTATAGGTATCTCAGCAGCGCGTTGATTGCAACTGTGGATAAAAATCATGATGAACGCTTTTTATAGCCCCTGGCTCCTTAGATACAAATCTGACAGCTAGGAAGCAAATCGCCAGAGGTCTGAACACTCTTCTTACCCACTGTAGAATTTAAGAAAGTTAGACAGAAGGCGTTTGATCTTGGACACACTAATTATTTTAATTAAAAACTTGTGACGAGTGGCATCACCCCATTTCACACAGAATCCAGCAAATACTATAGGGCGAGATGTGTATACGCGATATACGAGGTCATTTGGTATGGTCCTATACAAATCAGGATAGTTCACATGTTTAAAATCAGAATTTTTTTTTTTGATTGGTGTTTTACGCCGTACTCAAGATTATTTCACTTATACGACGGCGGCCAGCATTATGGTGGGTGGAAACCGGGCAGAGCCCGGGGGAAACCCACGACCATCTGCAAGTTGCTGGCAGACCTTCCCACGTACGCCCGGAGAGGAAGGCAGCATGAGCTGGTCTTGAACTCACAGCGACCGCATTGGTGAGAGGCTTCTGGGTCATTACGCTGCGCTAGCGCGCTAACCGACTGAGCCACGGAGGCCCCTAAAACCAGAATGATCTCACTTGTCAAAAAGGCGACGTGAGAAGTGATCCTTGAAAAAATATAGGTCCATTTAAGAAACAATGGTATGAAGACAATGCAAAAGGACGAATTCTCTGTGTGACAAATAGGCACTGACACACCGAGACACCGGGATGAATATACTCCATGACATGACAGTTGACAACTGGAGAAGGATATTTCCTTGAAAAGTAGCATAGAAACCTCCTTACACAGGAAGGAGAATACTCTGTGGGCATTAAGGCAGCTTGTAATACCTGGAAGAGAATACTTTCTCACAAATGGAAATAAACTTTGCCTGAGTTCGCCATGCCAAATAAAAAAACAAAACACGTGACACATAAACACAGACGACAAAAGTCAGATGTGTGTACATGGGAGTTTCTAAGCCCTATTTTTTTTTGTTCTTCTGGTAAATGGAAATGAAACTTGATGAGATGAGATGTATGTGTATACCTTACCTCGCCAATCGTTCAGCCTGTTCAGATTACATATAGAACATTCTCATTACTGCTGCTAATACCTTACCTCGCCAGACGTTCAGTCTGTTCAGATTACATATAGAACATTCTCATTACTGCTGCTAATACCTTACCTCGCCAATCGTTCAGCCTGTTCAGATTACATATAAAACATTCTCATTACTGCTGCTAATACCTTACCTCGCCAGAAGTTCAGTCTGTTCAGATTACATATAGAACATTCTCATTACTGCTGTTAATGCCTTACCTCGCCAGAAGTTCAGTCTGTTCAGATTACAGATAGAACATTCTCATTACTGCTGCTAATACCTTACCTCGCCAATCGTTCAGTCTGTTCAGATTACATATAGAACATTCTCATTACTGCTGCTAATGTCTTACCTCGCCAATCGTTCAGCCTGTTCAGATTACATGTAGAACGTTCTCATTACTGCTGCTAATGCCTTACCTCGCCAATCGTTCAGTCTGTTCAGATTACATATAGAACGTTCTCATTACTGCTGCTAATGCCTTACCTCGCCAGAAGTTCAGTCTGTTCAGATTACATATAGAACGTTCTCATTACTGCTGATAATGCCTTACCTCGCCAGAAGTTCAGTCTGTTCAGATTACATGTAGAACGTTCTCATTACTGCTGCTAATACCTCACCTCGCCAGAAGTTCAGTCTGTTCAGATTACATATAGAACATTCTCATTACTGCTGCTAATACCTTACCTCGCCAATCGTTCAGTCTGTTCAGATTACATATAGAACATTCTCATTACTGCTGCTAATACCTCACCTCGCCAGAAGTTCAGTCTGTTCAGATTACATATAGAACATTCTCATTACTGCTGCTAATACCTTACCTCGTCAGAAGTTCAGTCTGTTCAGATTACATATAGAACGTTCTCATTAGTGCTGTTAATACCTTACCTCGCCAATCGTTCAGTCTGTTCAGATTACATATAGAACATTCTCATTACTGCTGCTAATACCTTACCTCGTCAGAAGTTCAGTCTGTTCAGATTACATATAGAACGTTCTCATTACTGCTGCTAATGCCTTACCTCGCCAGACGTTTAGTCTGTTCAGATTACATATAGAACGTTCTCATTACTGCTGCTAATGCCTCACCTCGCCAATCTTTCAGTCTGTTCAGATTACATATAGAACATTCTCATTACTGCTGTTAATGCCTTACCTCGCCAGACGTTCAGTCTGTTCAGATTACATATAGAACATTCTCATTACTGCTGCTAATACCTCACCTCGCCAGAAGTTCAGTCTGTTCAGATTACATATAGAACGTTCTCATTACTGCTGCTAATGCCTCACCTCGCCAGACGTTTAGTCTGTTCAGATTACATATAGAACGTTCTTATTATTGCTGTTAATGCCTTACCTCGCCAGACGTTTAGTCTGTTCAGGTTACATATAGAACGTTCTCATTTCTGCTGTTAATGTAAAATCGAGACAATCAAAATAACAAAGTAAGCGCAAAGTGTTTGCCGTGTGTATACCCTATCTAAAATAACATCTGATACTCTAATTATATCGAATTAGCCCAGTACAGACAGGCTGCAATCAGCAGAAGTAGACAATTGCGTGCACATATTGGCAGCGACAGAGCTTAACGTGACACGCATCTTTTGATTACGCAACATACACCGTAAAAACACTTGTATAACATATGCAACGAACGGGCAAGATTGGAAATGTAATCCGATTGAGAGTTTGATTAGAAATGTCTTTGTAACTTATCTTGTAGTTATAACCCCAGGCCGTATACGTGAAATGTGCTTGAGTATGGCGTAAAACTGCAATCAAATAAATAAATAAATGCAATTCTAACTCTAGCTGCAAATTGCAATTCTAATTCTAGAATCTGAACAGCGTTTTTAGGAAATACATACACGACCTTTGTTAAGTGGAAGCAGAAATCAGCGTCCTAAAAACGTTGTAGGCCCCTCGGTCTAAAACAAACCTACAGGCCTCTATGCAAGTCAGACATTACATGGACTATGCTGTCATTTTATTGACCACGTCCAAATGTAAAGGCCAACGTATGGTGTCCAGGCTGAAAAGAATAGAATCTCAGCCGTCTGAGACAAGTTTGGACATAAAAGACGACCTAGTGTTCTCCGACGAGGGCCCGGTGAACAAAACAGGTGCACATCGGTTAATTAATTAATTAATTAATTAGTTAATGCACAGGAGGTATATTTTGTTCCAGCCTTCAAATATGTTCCGTATGAAATTTCGCTTTGTACTTCAGTTGATTGTTGGTATTGTTTAAAGAAGTTCTATGGTTTATTATACAGACTAGATTAAATGCATGCTGTTTAAGGTCATAATGTAATTTCAAGATTTTGGGTGGTCTTTTTTGTTCCCTTTAATTGGCTTAAAAAACCTTCTGTTTCCTGTTTATTCTGAATTTGTATGTCAACATTTCCTTGTCGACCTG
Source organism: Liolophura sinensis (assembly GCF_032854445.1). NCBI lineage: Eukaryota > Metazoa > Mollusca > Polyplacophora > Chitonida > Chitonidae > Liolophura > Liolophura sinensis. The sequence continues at coordinate 90,372,202 of NC_088295.1, read as the reverse complement.
GCTCTTACATGATCTCGCTCTGATATGGCTTAAACGCTGCCAGTGTGGTGTTGAACGCTTGTGATTCATTCATGCATGCATTCCCTGTATATAGTTTGTTTTCTCAGCGATATTTATTGATCTGTGCGATTCATTGAAACACACATTTGACAACTCGTTTTGGGGACCTACATGTGTTTTGCCACCTACTACGTCTAAACATGTATAAAACATACACCTTCCTCATTTTTTGTCTACCCTACACCCCAAATTACACGGACTTTACATCTGTGGGTGGGGTCACATCAGGGTCATTTGAACTTGTGCTGACGCTCATGAACATTTACCTGTGAATAAGCCTGAAACAGACAGTGGAGTTAGAGAATACCTGTCATTGTATTGACGATTTATAGGAAACCTTCCGCAAAATGTGACATATGTTACCCAATGGGCCACTTCTCGATGGACGTGCTCTAAATGCCCATGGGTGGGCCGACGGCCACATAAAACAGACAGTATTGGGTGTATTGATTATACCAGCTTAGGAACGGTAAGTACCTAACACGTTATCATGCCAGTTTTTGTTTGAGGCCAGTGTGACACACAGTAGTTGGGCAAGAGAGAAAAAGGCGAATCCGAAAAACTTCAGTGTTCTCCGCACAAAGGTATTTAAGACTTTTTTACTTGCAGTTATATCACCAAAAGTATTGAGTAAATAGTTGTGTCAAGTGACTCTTTGTAATTGGACGGTTACTTTTCTATGGCTTGGTTTCCATATTAAAACATATATTTACCTTCATGTGTTACATTGGGTAATTGACACTTACACATTTTGAAAAGGCGACTGAGATTATCTCTGGGACTAACACATTTGCGCTATAGTTATGTGACGTTTTTCTCATTCAAGATGTCTGCCGGTTGGTTGGTTTCCCTTATTATGATTCTGCTAATCATGACGTCCATTCTGATCACAGATGCGGTAAGTTACTGGCTCATACCACTTAAATGGTGTGTTCACGCAAAGCGCAAATGAAATAAGCTAATAAATACAGTTTATATGAATAACTGATTTGTGTCAAAGTTGAGTTTCCACCCTGTAGTTTACTTTTATTTGTTGTTTTTAACCACTGAATATTTTAATATCAGCGTATGAAGCTGTTCTTAACAAACCGGAATCATACAGATTTCCTGTGACAACTGTGAGTGTTGTTAGCATATACTGGATACACATATACATACCCTTGTTTATTACCCATATGAACTTTAGTATAAGACAACTGGCGTTATAACAAGCTGGAACTGTCATTTTCATTATTAATACTTGTTATAAAATTAATTTTGTTTTGTTTGAGCAAATGACAACTTGCATGTGCATGGTGTTTGAGGAGTTTACCACTTAAAGCATGGGTTTTGAACGAGCAACACCTTTTGTTTTGAGCAAATGACAAGCTACAGTTGGCATTTTGAGAAAATGCAACCTTGTGATCAGGATGATGGGTGAGGGGAACCTGGCATATTCCCGTGGACTGATTGCCATCAGGTTTATAGGTGATGGGAACCTGGCATATTCCCGTGGACTGCCACCAAGTTTATGGGTGAGGGGAACGTGGCACATTCCCGTTGACTGCCACCAGGTTTATGGGTGAGGGGAACCTGGCATATTCCCATGGACTGATTGCCATCAGGTTTATAGGTGATGGGAACCTGGCATATTCCCATGGACTGATTGCCATCAGGTTTATATTTGAGGGGAACGTGGCACACTCCCGTTGACTGATCACTATCAGGTTTATGGGTGAGATGAACCTGGCATATTCCCGTGGACTGATTGTCATCAGGTTTATAGGTGAGGGGAACGTGGCACATTCCCGTGGACTGATTGCCATCAGGTTTATAGGTGAGGGGAACCTGGCATATTCCCTTGAGATACTGCCACCAGGTTTATGGGTGAGGGGAACCTGGCATATTCCCGTGGACTGATTGCCATCAGGTTTATAGGTGATGGGAACCTGGCATATTCCCATGGACTGATTGCCATCAGGTTTGTATTTGAGGGGAACCTGGCACACTCCCGTTGACATACTGTCATCAGGGTGATGGGTGAGGGTAACCTGGCATATTCCCGTGGACTGATTGCCATCAGGTTTATGAGTGAGGGAACCTGGCATATTCCCTTGACATACTGTCATCAGGGTGATGGGTGAGGGGAACCTGGCATATTCCCGTGGACTGATTGCCATCAGGTTTATGGGTGAGGGGAACCTGGCATATTCCCGTGGACTGATTGCCATCAGGTTTATGGGTGAGGGGAACCTGGCATATTCCCATGGACTGATTGCCATCAGGTTTATAGGTGAGGGGAACTTGGCATATTCCCGTGGACTGATTGCCATCAGGTTTATGGGTGAGGGTAACCTGGCATATTCCCGTGGACTGATTGCCATCAGGTTTATAGGTGATGGGAACCTGGCATATTCCCGTGGACTGATTGCCATCAGGTTTATGGGTGAAGGGAACCTGGCATATTCCCTTGACATACTGTCATCAATATGATGGGTGAGGGGAACCTGGCATATTCCCGTGGACTGATTGCCATCATGTTTATGGGTGAGGGGAACCTTGCATATTCCCTTGACATACTGTCATCAGGGTGATGGGTGAGGGGAACCTGGCATATTCCCATGGACTGATTGCCATCAGGTTTATAGGTGATGGGAACCTGGCATATTCCCTTGACTTACTGTCATCAGGGTGACCTGGCATATTCCCGTGGAATGATTACCATCAGGTTTATGGGTGAGGCGAACCTGGCATATTCCCGTGGACTGATTGCCATCAGGTTTATAGGTGAGGGAACCTGGCATATTCCCTTGACATACTGTCATCAGGGTGATGGGTGAGGGTAACCTGGCATATTCTTGTGGACTGATTGCTATCAGTTTTATGGGTGAGGGAACCTGGCATATTCCCTTGACATACTGTCATCAGGGTGATGGGCGAGGGGAACCTGGCATATTCCCGTGGACTGATTGCCATCAGGTTTATGGGTGAGGGTAACCTGGCATATTCCCGTGGACTGATTGCCATCAGGTTTATGGGTGAGGGGAACCTGGCATATTCCCGTGGACTGATTGCCATCAGGTTTATAGGTGAGGGGAACCTGGCATATTCCCGTGGACTGATTGCTATCAGGTTTATAGGTGATGGGAACCTGGCATATTCCTTTGACATACTGTCATCAGGGTGATGGGTGAGGGGAACCTGGCATATTCCCGTGGACTGATTGCCATCAGGTTTATAGGTGAGGGGAACCTGGCATATTCCCTTGACATATTGTCATCAGGGTGATGGGTGAGGGGAACCTGGCATATTCCCGTGGACTGATTGCCATCAGGTTTATAGGTGATGGGAACCTGGCATATTCCCGTGGACTGCCACCAAGTTTATGGGTGAGGGGAACGTGGCACATTCCCGTTGACTGCCACCAGGTTTATGGGTGAGGGGAACCTGGCATATTCCCATGGACTGATTGCCATCAGGTTTATAGGTGATGGGAACCTGGCATATTCCCATGGACTGATTGCCATCAGGTTTATATTTGAGGGGAACGTGGCACACTCCCGTTGACTGATCACTATCAGGTTTATGGGTGAGATGAACCTGGCATATTCCCGTGGACTGATTGTCATCAGGTTTATAGGTGAGGGGAACGTGGCACATTCCCGTGGACTGATTGCCATCAGGTTTATAGGTGAGGGGAACCTGGCATATTCCCTTGAGATACTGCCACCAGGTTTATGGGTGAGGGGAACCTGGCATATTCCCGTGGACTGATTGCCATCAGGTTTATAGGTGATGGGAACCTGGCATATTCCCATGGACTGATTGCCATCAGGTTTGTATTTGAGGGGAACCTGGCACACTCCCGTTGACATACTGTCATCAGGGTGATGGGTGAGGGTAACCTGGCATATTCCCGTGGACTGATTGCCATCAGGTTTATGAGTGAGGGAACCTGGCATATTCCCTTGACATACTGTCATCAGGGTGATGGGTGAGGGGAACCTGGCATATTCCCGTGGACTGATTGCCATCAGGTTTATGGGTGAGGGGAACCTGGCATATTCCCGTGGACTGATTGCCATCAGGTTTATGGGTGAGGGGAACCTGGCATATTCCCATGGACTGATTGCCATCAGGTTTATAGGTGAGGGGAACTTGGCATATTCCCGTGGACTGATTGCCATCAGGTTTATGGGTGAGGGTAACCTGGCATATTCCCGTGGACTGATTGCCATCAGGTTTATAGGTGATGGGAACCTGGCATATTCCCGTGGACTGATTGCCATCAGGTTTATGGGTGAAGGGAACCTGGCATATTCCCTTGACATACTGTCATCAATATGATGGGTGAGGGGAACCTGGCATATTCCCGTGGACTGATTGCCATCATGTTTATGGGTGAGGGGAACCTTGCATATTCCCTTGACATACTGTCATCAGGGTGATGGGTGAGGGGAACCTGGCATATTCCCATGGACTGATTGCCATCAGGTTTATAGGTGATGGGAACCTGGCATATTCCCTTGACTTACTGTCATCAGGGTGACCTGGCATATTCCCGTGGAATGATTACCATCAGGTTTATGGGTGAGGCGAACCTGGCATATTCCCGTGGACTGATTGCCATCAGGTTTATAGGTGAGGGAACCTGGCATATTCCCTTGACATACTGTCATCAGGGTGATGGGTGAGGGTAACCTGGCATATTCTTGTGGACTGATTGCTATCAGTTTTATGGGTGAGGGAACCTGGCATATTCCCTTGACATACTGTCATCAGGGTGATGGGCGAGGGGAACCTGGCATATTCCCGTGGACTGATTGCCATCAGGTTTATGGGTGAGGGTAACCTGGCATATTCCCGTGGACTGATTGCCATCAGGTTTATGGGTGAGGGGAACCTGGCATATTCCCGTGGACTGATTGCCATCAGGTTTATAGGTGAGGGGAACCTGGCATATTCCCGTGGACTGATTGCTATCAGGTTTATAGGTGATGGGAACCTGGCATATTCCTTTGACATACTGTCATCAGGGTGATGGGTGAGGGGAACCTGGCATATTCCCGTGGACTGATTGCCATCAGGTTTATAGGTGAGGGGAACCTGGCATATTCCCTTGACATATTGTCATCAGGGTGATGGGTGAGGGGAACCTGGCATATTCCCGTGGACTGATTGCCATCAGGTTTATAGGTGATGGGAACCTGGCATATTCCCGTGGACTGATTGCCATCAAGTTTATGGGTGAGAGGAACCTGGCATATTCCCTTGACATACTGTCATCAGGGTGATGGGTGAGGGGAACCTGGCATATTCCCGTGGACTGATTGCCATCAGGTTTATAGGTGAGGGGAACCTGGCATATTCCCTTGACATACTGTCATCAGGGTGATGGGTGAGGGGAACCTGGCATATTTTCATTGACAGCCATCATGTTTATAGGCAAAGAGAGCCTTGAGTGTTATCAGGTTAATTGTGAGATGAACCTTGCGTATTCCCCTTGACACATTGCCATCAGGGTTATGGGCAAAGGGCACCTGGTAATGACAACTGCACCTCGTCAATGAGCTGAGAAGTGACATAAACTAAACTGAAGCAACCTTACTAGCTTTGAGCCAATCTACTTCACCAATCATCTATTCGTTCAAACTTAATCCTAACCTCAAGTCATTTCACCACATCTAATTCTATTCTCTCTCAATCAATCTTTCGAGCCTAACTTACCATTTCTAATATTTACCACTCAAACTGAAATTTGCCAAGCGTAACACATGAATCCAAAATCATTGGTGAAACTCAACGATACCAATTCATTACGCCCGAAGACTTGTTTACTTAGTCAAATTAAGTGTAGTTAATTGTAATGCCATTAACACTATCGGAATAATATTACCAACATACATACCACTGACAATTTTTACGGCCACAACATACTACCACAAAAATTTACAGGCATTTTTGTGTCTACATTGATACATGTAATTTACACAATGTTTCTTGTAAATCTTGGTTTCAGCACCTTACATTGGACGAATGTCAACAGGAATGTGCAAATATCTACAACATTGTCGAGCGACTGAGTAAGTGGCCATGCAAACGAAGCTACGATATAATATCCTTAACTACGGTGACCTGTGAAATTTCACGGTTACAAGTATTTGTGTTTGTTTTCAAAACCAGCGACATGAAGCTCTATAGTATGATGCTGTTCTCGTTCGTCTTCTCTGGAGCGGTATTATTTTTTCTTCATCGAGGGATGCATTTTTGTAATGGACATGGGTTGAAGCGTGTCGCCACACATCATTTTTCATCTCTCAGTACGCGTTTTACGATACTTTGTGTTTCATGAGAACGAGATAAAAATTATCTGGACACTAGAACATAACCAACATATCGATAGCAAGAGATCATTATTCAAGAATGTATCAGACTTGAACAATGCTACATTAATGAATTTCGTTTCAAAAAAGTATGCCTCTGCCTGCAATCTAAAGTTAACTTTCTGCTTCCCTTTTATTGATTTCAATTTCCCTTCAGCGCAAGACGTTAAAATAAATGTACGTTACATCCATACATACTTATCAGCAACCAATATCTCTTTTGGAGTGAGATGTTAACATTTATAGCTATTATTTTGTATTCCAGGCTGTGCCCTGCTTTGTAACCATTATTACGGTGCATAAAGTGGAGCGGAGAATGTCACCGTATCCCATCCGCTGAAGGACCATGCGTTTGTCGTACAGACAATCCTGCACCAGCTGGAGCAATCAACGAAAACTATTTCTACTGATAATATAACATGTTAAACATTAACCTAGGGAATTAATGCAGTATTCCTGATTTGAACACTCTCACTTTTACTTGTTGATCAATTCACTTTGCATGTTGTTAACATAATATGTCTGTGAATAAATTCTCAGAAAGAAACACGTGAACAAATATATCCATTACTCTTGTTTACCTTATTTTATTAAAATATGTACAAAAATAGCATTTATACTAAATGGAACAATAATAATCATATAAACGGTGTAAGATATGTCGCAGTGATTGTCTTTCAATAGTTAATGATCACGTGACAAACTAGGCGCATTTGGGAGACCAGATAATAAAAACAGTGACGATAACTAATCAAAATTACAAAGTCATTTTAATTATTGTCAATGATAATGCTCGAATCTGCCGAGGGGCTTACAAAATCTCAATGAATGGAATGTATTAATAAATATTTCCTTGAAAACAAATAAGCAAGGTACATGTGTAAAGCAATGATAGCTATACCACCTTATAAACAGGTTGTCATAACACTATCATCATCATCTAATATACATTTACGCATTATCATTACCTTCTTCACACGTATTTACACCTTATGCATTCGGCACACGGACGCGACGCCAGAATTAGCCTCTATCTTCTTTATATGCTTTCAAGTTGTGTATACGTCTTTATATATAAGTGTTTCAGCGTACACACAAGAGTCAGTGTACTGATGTACACACAAGAGTCAGTATACTGATGCACACACGAGTCAGTATATTGGTGTACACACAGGGAACAGTGAGAGTGACAAAATCACAAACATAAACGGGTAGTTTATTTATATACGATGATGGACATTTTTACGGGTTGAGGAAATTTGAGACTGACACTATAGGTGTCTCCTCGTCATCATCCGTACACCGTACAGCCAATAACGTTGCTGAGGTAACATTTAATACGCTTCAAGCATAGTTGGATAGACATTATACATTCCACATCATCTATATAACCTGACTAACAATCGATGTATATTGAATGGATACACTAAAAACATCCAGAGGATTCCGGTATCACTGAGTCATTTTGGCTTAGGCCTAAGTTCAAATTTAGCACGTCTTCACAATGCTTGGCTTTTGGTGCTGTAAAGATGAGCTATTGACACATTTGCTTTCAGATGACATTTAGAGATAATCAATATATTTTAACACAAAGTTAAAATGGTTTTTTAATGATGAAATCTACCTCTAATCAACGGGACATTGATTGATATATGTTATATGCTAACGAAAAGAATGATTTGCAGTTTAAAGTGAACATAAAGTCAGCCACTAAAGCTGAATTAAGTAATAAAGTAGTACTTCAGAAATGTTCTAAAAATATTTTTAAAATTCTACACCGCTTATCAAAAAAAGTAAATAGCAAACAATCGTCAGTACCTAGCCACTCATTTGGTGACGCTACTTTGCCAGGTTATAGCTACTTAGAGTGACGTTACAAAACCTAGGAGCTCTCCCGTACCATCGGTAATAAACAATTCCAGAATGTGTAAATACAAACAAAAACGCCTGATACCCAATTAAAGAGTATCAGCTATGTTCCGTGTTGAAAGGGCCGATGTTTCTTTTAGTTTGGCGCTCGGTAAGGGCGATGTTCGTGGATACAAACGTCGTGCTTTAGCGGCGCTGCACGTTTTCGTCCTGCATGAGTGTAAGCATTTGACCTGGCTGGCTGAACCAGGAATTTACCGAACATAGCAGGAACTTCTTATTTTCGTTATAAATCTGACTTTGTTCAGGAAGAATAGTGCACAGTCACCATATTCTCTTCAAGTAATGACTCTCCCGAGGCGGTTTTCTTGCCAGCTTATACTGACGAGTTATTGCAGTCTCCTGCCCAACACGCTGGCATTGTGACACGGGCAGCCGTTTTCGGTGCCCTGCTCTTAATTGCGTGGTCCAAAATGCATCAGTTTCTCACTTGTACTAACCGCAAAATCCAATTTTATTGCATCGATATCTGTCTATCAACCTTTAGAAACCACAATGACAATCGAGAGTTAAAAAGTTTTTAGAAGCTTGTCCTTCTCTTTGGGCGGTGTTTTATACTGTAGCGGGTCTATTTCATTAAAAACCTTAACAGATAGGGGGGGGGGGGGGGTAGAGAAATCATCGTAATACACGGTAACCAGAGCTGTTAACATTGTTTGTATGGTGTATCAGATCATTCAATAATTAGATGAAAATTTGACCTACATGTAAACATGCAACATTTACTAGATAAAGTGAGGCTTGTCAGCAGATTGACATCCTCGCATGATCACAGCAGAGTGACGATCAGCGGTATAACCAGCAGAAGCGATTCACCCACAAGCCGAGCGCTGATGTCGACACAACTGCTGCCCTGACATTTCGTGTGATCTGAAGGGAAAACAAATGGCAAGGAGTCAGTAATAGACATTTTGATGGAAAACAACGAGAAGGTGAACACAAGGTGGAGAGGGTAATGGGAACTTACGGGAAACACCAAAAAGGTGAACACAGGGTGGGAAGAATAATGAGAACTGATGGGAAATACCGAGAAGGTAAACACAGTGAGGGAAAATAATGAAAACTAATGGGAAACAACGAGAAGGTCAGCACAAGGTTTGGATAATGATAATGAGATAATGAGAACTGGTGGGAAATGACGAAAAGGTGACAACAGGGTGGGGAGGATGATGAGAACTAATAGGAAACAAGGAGAAGGTGAACGCAGTAGGGGGGATAATGGGAACTGATGGGAAACAAAGGGAAGAATGCACAGAGTGGAGGAGGATAATGAGATCTTATGAGAAACAAGGAGAAGGTGAAAACAGGGCGGGGCGGATGATGAGAACTAATAGGAAACAAGGAGAAGGTGAACACAAGGCGGGGGAGGACAATGAGAACTGATGGGAAACAACGACAGGGTGATCACAGGGTTGGGGAGGATAATGAGGACTGATGGGAAGCAACGAGAACATGAACGCAGTTGAGGAATAATGAGGCATGACAGAAAGCCACGAGAAGGTGAATACAGGATGGAGAAGATAATGCGAACTGACAGAGACAATGAGAAACACTGGGGAATTAAAGAACGAGAGAAACATTCGAATCTATACGAAATGATATGAAAAATCTGAAACAATGAAGAATAATTACCTTGAGGCGGTGTGGCTGTGGGTCGTGTTACAATATTGTAACACCCGTCACCAACACATGTCGCTGATTCTGAACCACAAAAAAACCAATATCATCTCTTTAGTGCAGTTAAAACCACAGTATTATCTCTAAATGACATCTGCCCGCTAAGGTAAAGAGTAAACTTTAGGAGGTATCTGTGATAGATGTGACATGGTGGCTTAATTGCGCATCTTTTAAATATCACTGTAGGTATACCTGTTATTGTGATGTCGCTAGATAAAGGTGTGCCTGTCACTGTGATGTCGCCAGCTGAAGGCCTATCTGTTAATGTGACTTATTTATTTATTTGTTCGGTGTTTTACGCCGTACGCAGGAATATTTCACTTATAAGACGGCGGCTAGCATTATGGCGGGAGGAAACCGGGCACAGCCCGAGGAAAACCCACGACCATCCGCAGGTTGCTGGAAGACCCTGCTAATGTGATGTCGCTAGCTGTAGGCATACCTGTTAATGTGATGTCTCTAGCTGTAGGCGTACCTGTTATTGTGATGTCGCTAGATGCAGGTGTACCTGTTAATGTGATGTCTCTAAATGCAGGTGTACCTCTTATTGTGATGTCGCTAGCTGCACGCCTACCTGTTATCGTGATGTCGCTAGCTGTAGGCATACCTGTTAATGTGATGTTGCTAGATGCGGACATACCTGTTAATGTGACGTCACTACCTGTAGGCTACCTGTTATTGTGATGTCGCTGGCTGTGGACATACCTATTAATGTGATATCGCTAACTGCAGGCGTACGTGTTAATGTGATATCGTTTGATGCAGGTGTGCCTGTTATTGTTATGTCACTAGCTGTAGGCGTACCTGTTATTGTGATTGTTGCTGGCTGCGGACATACCTGTTAATGTGATATCGCTAGATGCATGTGTACCTGTTATTGTGATTTGGCTGTAGTCGTACCTGTTAATGTGATACCGCTGAAGACGGTCTGTCCACTGGACACTCCTTCACAGCGATACTCTCCCAGGTCACTACTTTTCACCTTCTGGATGCTCAAACTAAACCTGTTATAATTGAGCGGCCAAACAACTCCGTCCCCAAATGAATGCGTTATATGGTAGTTGTCGTCAGTCGTGGGCACAGGAACCTTGTTTGAACCTGACATTTTGTACCACGTCGGCACAACATCAGGGTAACCTAAATCAAGTCACATATATTAATAAGCATTGGGCGGCAACCATTCTGAACAAGCCCGATGATGCTGAAGATTATTCTCAGAGCAACATATCTTCATAGTCACATTCTCCTGCTTGACTAGTACATAGCACAATTATAATGTGCAAATTGACGCTTCCTTTTTTCCAAAAATACTGAATAAATTTGCCAGATACTGAAATTTGAAAATGAACTTACTTTTTAAACATATACCGTGGTCAATGTGTTGAGTGAGGTGATCTGAGGAAAACAACTTTCACCTGGAATAAAGAATCTGCCAGTCTCTTAAATTGACAGAAACTGTTTGACGATGCAGGTTACATCTGTGAGATTGAACTAATTACGTCTTAAGGCTATACTGGCACCAGATACGTCTTAAGGCTATCCTGGCGCCAGATACGTCTTAAGGCTATCCTGGAACCAGATACGTCTTAAGGCTATCCTGGAACCTTAAGGCTATCCTGGAACCAGATATGTCTTAAGGCTATCCTGGAACCTTAAGGCTATCCTGGAAACAGATACGTCTTAAGGCTATCCTCTAACCAGATATGTCTTAAGGTTATCCTGGAACCTTAAGGCTATCCTGGCACCAGATACGTGTTAAGGCTATCCTGGAACCAGATTTTAGGATTATCAGCATTATGTTTATATGCTACGCTGACCTTGAAAGATGCAGGACATTGTGGCGAGGTGACCAAGGGCCTGCTTCACCTCGATCTGTGATGGCCTTGAAGTGGGTGGGAAGGGAACCAACACCCTGAATATCTTCTTTGCTTGCGGGAAAAAATCATTGGATGCCTTACACTGGTACAGCCCACGTTCTTCCGTGGTAATTCTAGGAATAATCAAGTTCTGACCCTAGGAGGAAATGTACAGAGCAATGCATTTTATTTATTCATATCATATAAGTGAAATAATCTAAAGTGGGGGGTAAGGACCAATTAAAAAAATAAATCAAGAAAAAGAAAAGTAAAGTGATAAATTAATTAATTAATAAATCAATAAATTTGATAAATATACACACTCCTAAAACTAATGCCGGTCGTTGTGACGTGTCTATATTTCTATATTCTGCCATATTCCTCACAATTATTTATTAAAAAGCAGAAATGTTATATCCACAACTGTCCACAACAACTGTCCGCATCTGACCCTTGTAAATTCTAACAGTTTCCCCCCTTCCTAAAGTTTCACAAAATCTAATCACTACCATTTACCAAACTGTTCCCATCTTTGTTGTGTTACCTCATAGCTTAAATGTCCAGAAGGTAATTGGGCCCCGTCCAGACGGGTCCAGACGATCTGGGGGTCGGGGACTCCGTCTGCCAAGCATTCTAGGGAGACACTCTGGCCCGACTGACGGGTGACGTTCTGTGGGGTGTTGGTTGTTATTGTCGGGGGTACTGTGAACAGAGAGAAGGAATATTAAAAAAGGAAAGGCAACAATCTAACACTAGAACTAGGCGACACTCACTTAGGAGATGTTTGATAAGGATTAGACTTGGGAAAAGTGATGAAAGCCACAGCCTTTACCATCTGCAAAACACTGGTCTTGTGTAAACTAACACCCAAAGCCACAACCTGTACCACCTGCAGAATGCTGGTGACGTGTAAACTAACACACAACGTAACAGCCATTACCTCGTGCAGAATGCTGGTGACGTGTAAACTAACACTCAAAGCCACAACCATTACCACCTGCAGAACGCTGGTGACGTGTAAACTAACACTCAAAGCCACAACCAATACCACCTGCAGAATGCTGGTAACGTGTAAACTAACACCAAAAGCCACAGCCATTACCACCTGCAGAATGCTGGTGACGTGTAAACTAACACCAAAAGCCACAGCCATTACCACCTGCAGAATGTTGGTGACGTGTAAACTACCACCCAAAGCCACAGCCGTCACCACCTGCCTATTGCTGGAGTCGTGTAAACTAACACTCAAAGCCACAGCCATTACCACCTGCAGAATGCTGGTGACGTGTAAATTAATACCCAAAGCCACAGCCATTGAAACCTGCAGAATGCTGGTGACGTGTAAATTAACACCCAAAGCCACAGCCATTGAAACCTGCAGAATGCTGGTGACGTGTAAATTAACACCAAAAACCAAAGCCATAACCACTTGCCGTGTGTCCCAGTAGTGTAAAAACATATTTATAACGACTGCTGCCTTACCCCTTATTTCCAGTCGTGATATCTGAGTTGGGTATCGTGTCTGAGATGGATATTTCCAGAGGTCCTGTCTGAGATCCGTATCAGCCTGACTTGTGAGTACACATAGTGACTGCTGACTTACCATCTATTTCCAGACGTCCTGTCTGAGAAGGATATCATGTCTGACTTCTCGGTACACATAACGACTGTTACCATACCCTCTATTTCAAGCCGTGTTGTCTAAGGAAGGTACCAGCCTCACTTGTGGGTACACATAATGACTTACTCCCTATTTCCAGCCATCCGAGAGGGGTAGGGTGTCTGACTTGTGAGTATATATAATGAGTATTACCTTACCTATTTCAAACCGTCTTTTCTGAGAAGGGTATCATGCCTGACTTGTGGCTACACATAATAACTGCTGCCTTACCCCCCATTTCAAACCGTCTTTTCTGAGAAGGGTAACATGCCTTACTTGTAGGTACACATAATAACTGATGCCTTACCCCCTATTTGCAGCCGTCCTGTCTGAGAAGGGTAGGGTGTTCGGCTTGTTTGTACATAACACTGATATTCGCCGTCATCTTGCATGGTCAGATGGTTGACTGTCAACACGAACTGGACACCTGTTAACGTGTTTTGTGTCGATATTTTGTATTTATGTTGTTCTCCTTCGATGGGATTCGAAGTTATTACTCTCCCGTCGGATGTTAAATCGGTGTTAGTCTTTTTTCTTTTCCATTTTACCTGAAAGACGTAATCAAATGGTAGTCTGATAAAGCACAGTCAAAAGTCTAAAGCATAGTAAAAAAATATCCATATACTGAAACAGTCTATTCCCTTTTGTGTCGGATATTTAGAAACTCTTGGCGTTAGTTGATTGATTTGAGTTTGTTTACTCATTTAATATACATTTTATAGCATATATGGCAGTACAAACATTTATACAGATGGGAATAAAGCCCCATGGAGACAGGTGTATTATAAGCATGTCTGTTACATAACAAAAAAGCGCAAATTATTGGTTTGACTGCAAAGTTCATTTTAACATTAAATAGATACTTACATTTCCGGCATTACAAAGCCGTCTCTTATAGCAACTGGATAAATGCATGAACAGCTTTGGGTTTAACGTCGTACTTAACATTTTTCAGTCATATGACGACGAGGAGTCATTAGGTTTTAGGACATTGTAAATCTGTCTATTACAGCGGCTGGATAAATGTAGGAAAAAGTATAATAGTTAAACATACGGACACACATCTTTCCTGGAGGATTTTAACAAACTGTTATACCACATAACCCGCAGAAAGTATACATAGTTCTGTGTATCATATCCAGAGAGATTATCTAGAGAATGTGAACAGTTGTGCTTACCTGTTTGCTTCCTTTGTTCGCCACAAGACACGTTAAGTTAGCGCTTTGGCTCACGCGACCCTTGACCGTTCCTATGTTGTTGATAATTCGAGGTCCACCCGAAACTCCTGAAATAGATTAGGTATAAGCAGCAGTGATGACACATTGTCTCTTTGATTGTGATCTATTTTTATCTGTTTATGTGCTTTACGCCTACTCAAGAATATTTTACTAATACGACGACCGCCAGAAGTATGGTAGAGGGAAACCGAGCAGGGCCCGGGTGAAATCCATGACCATCTCTATGTTGCTGGTAGACCTTCCCACGAGGATCTAAAAGTGATGTATTGTCATTCCCAGGGAAGCACAAAAAGAAGAGTACGATTTCCGGCAACGTTGAATAAGTGAGATGTGGTGTAGATAGAAAATACACGTCTTTTATAGTACTACAGTATTTAGAAGTTTTGGAACTGGAATATTTTCGCATTAAACTCGACTCTGTACACTCAACAATTTTCTAAACAGAGCAGAGATGTTATGTTGCCTTTCCCTATTTCCACTCACCATGTAATGAGATAGTGCCATTTTTCTTAACAGTATGCTGAACTCCGCCTTCTAACTTTACCAAAGAGCACTGGTACAGTCCAGCATCAGACACCTGCAGCCTGTTGATGGTGAGACGGTAAGTCAGGGATAGGTCGTCGTTCGGTGTTCTGTCCACTTCATACTTAGTCTTATTATTAGGGAAAAGTCCTTCCACAGGATTGGTCGCCTCGATGGATTCTTCTATTGATAACAGCAGGAACTGGTTGTTCAACAACTGGCTCCAGTGGAGCTAAAACAAAGGATATACGACGCATTCACAAGCTTAAACATCGTCTTTTTTTACATAGAATAAACTTACGTTGGACGATAACTGATTTACGTTCACTGGCAAAAGAACAAAGAATACTGATTGTACATGTTCACACTGTGTAGGTATTGGTTATTATGACTGTTAGTTTTCTCTCTGTTTGTGTACTGGTCCTTGTACGTGTCAGTTTTCTCTTTGTTTGTGTATTGGTCATTATGAGTGTCAGTTTTCTCTGTTTGTGTATTGGTCATTATACGTTTTAGCTTTCTCTCTGTGTTTGTATTGGTCATTATAAGTGTTAGTTTTATCTCTGTTTGTGTATTGGTCATTATGACTGTTAGTTTTCTCTTCGTTTGTGTAGTAGTCATTACGTATGTCAGTTTTCTCTCTGTTTGTGTACTGGTCATTGTACGTGTCAGTTTTCTCTCTGTTTGTGTATTGGTCATTATGAGCGTTAGTTTTCTCTCTGTTTGTGTATTGGTCATTATGAGTGTTAGTCTTCTCTCTGTTTGTGTATTGGTCATTATGAGTGTTAGTTTTCTCTCTGTTTGTGTATTGGTCATTATGAGTGTTAGTCTTCTCTCTGTTTGTGTATTGGTCATTATGAGTGTCAGTTTTCTCTCTGTTTGTGTATTGGTCATTATGAGTGTTAATCTTCTCTCTGTTTGTGTATTGGTCATTATGAGCGTTAGTTTTCTCTCTGTTTGTGTATTGGTCATTATGAGTGTTAATCTTCTCTCTGTTTGTGTATTGGTCATTATGAGTGTCAGTCTTCTCTCTGTTTGTGTATTGGTCATTATGAGTGTTAGTTTTCTCTCTGTTTGTGTATTGGTCTTTATGAGTGTTAGTTTTATCTCTGTTTGTGTATTGGTCTTTATGAGTGTTAGTTTTCTCTCTATTTGTGTATTGGTCATTATGAGTGTCAGTTTTCTCTCTGTTTGTGTATTGGTCATTATAAGTTTTAGCTTTCTCTCTGTGTTTGTTTTGGTCATTATGAGTGTTAGTTTTTTCTCTGTCTGTGTATTGGTGATTATGAGTGCCAGTTTTCTCTCTGTTTGTGTATTGGTCATTGTGAGTGGCAGTTTTCTCTCTGTTTGTGTATTGGTCATTGTGAGTGGCAGTTTTCTCTCTGTTTGTGTATTGGTCATTGTGAGTGGCAGTTTTCTCTCTGTTGGTATACTGGTGAATCTGTATTGCAGTGTACAGCTACGATCTTGTGTCTCATGCAATACCTTGTAGGAACCCTTCTGGCGGACAGTGCAGTCTAAGTTGGCTGTTTCTCCTAAATTTAATGTCGGCGACGCAATATTGTTGACGATTTCTTGCCCTGGAAACAGTTCACAAAAGAGCAATGCTTAGTGTTCTGCGACTTCGACAAAGACAAGTTGACAACACCGTGTAGTTAAAACTCAAGCCACATTAATGGACTACAGGCATGTATCCACCGGTTACAGTTTAAATGATTTATCTCATTATTTACTAGATTAGTACTCAGGAATGTTTCAGCTGTACGACGGCGTCCAGCATTACGGTGGAAAGAAATCGAATTCAAAGGAAACCCATCATAGTTTGCGATCCCACGTACGTCCAAGTTAAATCCTTCCGTGTTCAAAATCGCCTGCCCTTATTTAAGTCATTAAGGTGTATGAGGATGCTAGTTTACTGACATAGCCTCGTTCCCATTAAAGTATGACGTTTACACTGGATCTCCATATACAACAGATATGTACATGTGCATGGTAGGCGGGACATTTGCATTTCATTTTCTCAACTGTTTGCACTGCATTGTAACAATTCCCCGGACTAAAACTAGAGGAAAAAAGCGTATTAATCGCTGTTTGCATAGATTTGGACTACCAGCATTTCTTACAGAAAAACAACTACAAAATTTATCACCATGTAGATGTAGATATTAACATTGTTATTAAGCGTAGGTCTTATTTATTCATGTGTCATTGTTAACCTAGAATATTTCACTTTACATTTCATCTTATTTGGAGTCAACTATAATACAGTACCGGTATAATGAAATGGTGATTATTATGATGTACCAGTTAGATGTGTATACTTCAGTTCTCGTCGTTTTCTATGCTACACAAATGGCTCAGCAATCAGGCTCAGTGGGTCAGACTGTATGAGCTCTGAGTAGTCGATATGTAAATACAGCGCTCAAGTAGGGCGTTCTCAAAAGCCTCTGCCGTACATCTACACGCATATCCGTAAGGTGAGAGTATCGCCGATAACGGTCATGGTCCTGTGTATAGATCTATATGTCTGTAGAAACACACTCTGATTACTTAAAGTTGGATATAGCTGAGACCGGTTGCTGGGTTCAGAGACAGTACCGGGTTTCACTGAGAAACAATACCTGTCTAACATACCTGACCGTGGTTGACCTAATTCTCTACTCAGTGAGGTAAAAATGGCTGCCGTGTTTAAACAATTTTGATTAGTAGTCCCCTTCTCTCGTACACACTCAAAACTCAAAACACTCCCCCGAACATATTTCCTATGAAGTGTTGTGTTTTTCGTCCTCACCCATATCACACTACCTATATCGTAAACCTTACACCTGGTCAATGGCTACCATTCAAATGTTAACACCGACTCATACTGTCCTTTTCTTACCCGCACTCAGTGTTAAGGTCAGCAGTAGTCCAGCTAACATCACCCCTGTAGCTGGCAAGGTAGCTCTACTTGTCCTCATCTTCTCGTCGATAACTCAGGTAATTCGGATGACAGATGTGACAGATATACCTGGCAGCAAAGCCTCTGTAATAAACAGGTGTAATATTGTTTAATGCGTACAGGATATTTCGTAACGCGCATGCGCCTAACACACACAAATAGGGGCAGTGTCGTCAATACTCGTCATCAGCGGGCTTAGCTGTGAGTCATCTTAACCATGGGTGGATGGGGAGCGGTGTGAATGATTGCGTTCTTCCACAAGCGCCATCCGCTTTGACGCAATCAGCGCCAGAGGTGAGCGCCGCATTGGCTCTTAACAATCCCTAAAAGTCTGTGCACAAAATGAACACAGATGACCCATATGCAGGTGTGGCTTGTAGCCTCGCAGGTGTATGTGTTTTGATAGGAAACCTAGTGACACCTCACTGGAGCAATATGCATGCACGTCCACCTCACACAATATATAGAGAAATATGAGTTTGGTTAAGGCTGTAGTTACAGGTTTACTAACCTATACCAGGGGCGTAGGAAGCAAATGAAAAAAGTGGGGGGTGAGGGGGTGTGTGGGAGGGGAGCGGGGGTGTATTATCCCAACCAATGAAGCGAGAGTCCCGGGCCCGTCAACGCTGTTTGCGCATTTGAACGTGTTTAAAGAGACCAAAATATTCGTCCTCAACGTTGTGATGAAGAAGGGCCATACTCCACATTTTGCCACAAATTTAGTTTTTGGTTCTCTCCCATACATGCATATATTTACTTTCCTCCGAATTACCGACGCGCTTTGTGAGCTGTGAAATATTTGCTCAAATAGCGCATGCGGAAACTGAACAGTGTTTATTATACATTGACCAGAGTAATTAGACCTGTAGGCAGCGAGGTGACGAGGTGATGGAGTCGAAGATAGGCACGCAAGATAGACCATCCCAGTCAATTATAGATGAGGATCCAGGGGCTGCCCAGAAGCTCTGAGATTCCAGACATCCGGAGACATGTTTTAAATGCCTTTTCGACCAAATATAAACAGATGTACGGATCCTTTAGCTTGAAAATGTTGAAAATTTGTGCGTTAGGATGGAGTCTGAAAAGGGGAGCTATAAGCATCCACAAAATCGCAAAAGGGAATTCATATCTAGCATTATAATATAAACCTAGGTAAACTCGATATTTATATTCTTACCTTAGTGAACAAAGCAATGAACATTAACTGTGGTGTGTTTTTTATGTGGTTGGGTCGAAAAGTGGGGTGGCCAGAAATCTGTTTATTTTAAATTTTGAAAGTGAGAAATAGCTTTGTGGAATCAACGTCAGGGCTGCGTGGAAGAGTTCTACAAAGCGTTGTTTGACGCGAGTCAGTATATATGATGACTATAATTATTCATATTTTATGGCCCAATTAGCAGTTCAAACTAAGATAGATTTGTCTTAGGATAACACTTTAGTCTCTTTGTGCCAAAAGGTAGGCAATTAAATCAAAGTAAATTTCAAATTTTAACTTATGTCAGACATTTTTTTTAGAATCTGCTCTGATCGGTCATTCATTCAGACACAAGGCCCTAAATCGATGCTTGTGACTTACATATATGTGTTTGGATGTCACCACGGGTACGCCAATATATTACTTTTCGAGGTCGCACATCACAGAAATGTCGATGTTTTAGTTTTAAAAGACTTACAGCTATGGTAACGGTTAGCTTCCTCCATCTATCGGGGTGATGTCTGCACATGTATGTATAAAGTAGTACCAGGGTTTTCACTATATTCCTCCCTTGTTCCCCACGACTTAATGAAATCCTGACAAAATGGCGTCAAAATATTTAGATCCTAAATGTACAACAAAACCTGTCTGATTAGAAGTCATGGTTCAGCAGCATGACACTGGATACTTGATATTCTAACACGCCGACACGCCTGATATACTACGACCTGCTTAATTAAAAGACGATAAACACACAAACAAAACTAAAAAAATGTCCACGTCACAATGCCTTTGTATATCTTGGCCTTTATGCAGTAGTGATGTACAGCTAATACACAAGGTTACAGAAGCAGCTAATACACAAAGTTAAAGGAGTCCTCCTGAATAGCAAATGTGTATCCATGTACAACTGACAGGGTTTCATTGAACAGGCCCATCAATCAGTTACTAATATACATACAGCCTCATTGTGGAGATTCTTCCTTTAAAAAAAATCAAACAAGAAAGTCTTTAAAATGTTGAACATGTAAGCATATGTACATAATGACAAGGTGTGTTATTCATTAGATGTAAGACAACTGCTCCGTGTATGATGACTATACACACTGTGGCAATGATATGTAAGACAACTGCTCCGTGTAGGACGACTATTAACACTGTGGCAATGGTACGTAAGACAACTGCTCCGTGTAGGGCGACCATAGACACTGTGGCAATTGCATGTAAAACAACTGCTCCCTGTAGGACGACTATACATACTGTGGCAATGGTATGTAAGGCACGTGCTCCGTGTAGGGCGACTATACACACTGTGGCAATGGCATTTAAGATAACTGTTCCGTGTAGGGCGACTATACACACTGTGGCAATGGTGTGTAAGACAACTGTTCCGTGTAGGGCGACTATACACACTGTGGCAATGGTATGTAAGACAACTGTTCCGTGTAGGGCGACTATACACACTGTGGTAATGGTATGTAAAACAACTGTTCCGTGTAGGGGGACTATACCCTCTGTGGCAATGTTATATAAGACAGGTGCTCCGTGTAGGGCGACTCTACTCACTGTGGCAATGTTATGTAAGACAGGTGTTCCGTGTAGGGCGACCATACACACTGTGGGAATGGTACGGTTAATCGAGAAGGAACGATGGTTTTCACCATGAATTAACATGGGCAATATTGCACGTTATTTTTGAATTGAACACAAAACACAAATCAACCCCGAACTGTATGCCGTTTCACGGCTCCCGCGCAGTCTTCACAACCAGCTTTTTGGCTTCTGTTTCAGTATAGATCAGTTTCACATATATGCTTTGAGTTAGACAAATTCTAATTCTATTTCTTGGCAAAAATTACGAAAAGACACTTTAAACAATATACTCTTGAATATTTATTTATTTGATTGGATAAACCCACGACCATCCGCAGGTTGCCGACAGACCTTTTCACGTATGGCCGGAGAGAAAGCTGGCATGAGCTGGACTTGAACTCACTGTGATCGCATTAGTGAGAGTCTCCTGGGTCTACTCTTAAATATTGCAAAATGAAAGTAGCATGGGGTCGCTCATGTGACTAGTTGACATACTACATGGCAATTGCAACAAGTAATTAAGAAACATTACGTTCTCGTTTGCTTACAGATGCGGGTCTTACATCAAAACAATGTGATAATAGTACAACAGTACATCATTCCCATACATTTCCAGTATGGCAGCTAAGTAGGTGAACGGTGCACAAAAGTTATACAAGCCCAAAGGGTTTGGTAATAATAAGGTGTAAGTAAATAACAACTTTGATCTACAGTTTGCAGAAAAAATAAATAAAAAAAAACAAATTGTGAAAATCTAGAACTGCATGCAGTTTTACGGCTTCCAAGCAACCTTCAATAATGGTTTTCAACTTCTGTTTCAGTACAACGCACTTTGCGACATGGCAATGTTGTAATAGTCGATCAGCAACACAAGGATGAGTTTTTCACAGTGGATTTATGCGTCGAAACAGACATTCGTGTATCGGCTGTCAACCAATGTGGACGTTCTGAGTAAATAATCGCACGGCAAAATGCCCCGTTTAAAGTAAACGAAAGTTAAAATGTGAGGTAAGGTTCGTCATATAGACAACTGAAAACTATGAGTAAAAATATTTTCATTTATTTTTCAGATTTTTATAAGAGCGTTGAAAGGCATTCAGACATATGAATACTTTGGTGGGCTTTATAAGCCATACTGAATCTAGGAACTCTGACGTCACATCACCTTTTTTTCCCTGATATTCACCAGTAGGAAGGGATTTTTGGGAGCATTATTTTAGTAATCGTATATTCATAGGTGAAAAGAGTTATTCCAAAATTCAGCGACGTGATTAGAGTTAGAAAAACTTCCTGTGACATCAGGTTTCTAAACTCTGATTGTATAGGCCATAAAGCCCACCTTAGAATCCAAATGTTTAAACGCCTTTAATTCTTTTCACAACAATCTAAACACCATGATGGAAAAATGCAAAGTATATGTTCTAGGCGAATGGGTGAAATCAGTATTCAAATTGTGTACCATGCTAGAATATAAACTGTCGATCCGTACATTCAAGAAGATCTTTAAAGGTTTTGCTTGAAATCCAGTTTGACCGTCAAACAAAGTGGCCTAGAACAACAAATTTTAAAACTGCAAAACATAACATTTGCAAGAATTTTGCTGACAAATTTCAAATAGCTGTCATGTACAGTTCTCTAGCAAAACGACAAAAAGCACTGTCCCCAAAGATTTTCTTAATCGTCCGAGCGAGCACAATAGGGTTCCAGTTTTCATACTGGAAGCCTAATCAATCATGGAAAACTATTTATGAGGGAAGGTCTGTGCTGTACATCAAGCAGGGATAATATCAACTCGGTGGCCAGCCTCTTCACTTTAATGATGAGGACGTGATGTGAAAAGGAATAAATCGATGTCTATGGCGATTTAAGCTCTATCGCAGACCGCAACATTAAGCTTAATCTCTCATCAGGTTGAGACGAGAAAAGGCTACGGGGTAAGGAAGAGGGTGGAAACAGACCTATACGCCCTAAGGTAGAGGGTGGAAAGGGACCTATACGGCCTAAGGTAGGGGGTGGAAACGGAACTATACGGCCTAAGAAAGAGGGTGGAAACGAACCTATACGGCCTAAGGAAGAGGGTGGGAACGGACCTGTACGGCCAAAGGAAGAGGGTGGAAACGGGCCTATACGGCCTAAGGAAGAGGGTGGAAACGGACCTATACAGCCTAGGGTAGAGGGTGAAAAGGGACCTATACGGCCTAAGGAAGAGGGTGGAAACGGACCTATACGGCCTAAGGAAGAGGGTGGAAACGGACCTATACGCCATGTTAGAGCGACTGGAAACACGAGGCGATGGGATGCGCCATATTAAGCAACGGGAAACACCATGTCGCCTTACTCTTACCTCACGCACGTATGTGGTTCAGGTGACGTAAGCGGAAACAGGGTTATACTGGGATTATAGAGATAACTCGCGCCTGATTGATTACAAATTGATAACATGGCAGGGCTTTGATTTTCTCGGTGTATTTCACATTGCTTACTTTAAACTGCGACATCTCGTGTACGTAACATCAGGAAGACAAAGAGTTATGCCTTTGAAACTTCATGTGGGATATGTTATACACGCGTATGCATTTAGGCCGGGATTGTGTTTTCTTTTAATATGGTTTGAGGGGGTGGATATATAACCCTCATGTTGATGGTTTCTGCTGCCTTTTAAAGGAAGAATAAAGACGCCTGTATGCATAATCCAATATGCGAACGGCTTTACCACAAATTGACGAAATAATGTAAAGATATTTTGATCTTGCAAGCACTAGCCATTGTTTTATTTAGGAAAGGTTCCTGTAAAAATATACATACAGGTGTCAGTATTGCTTTCGTTAAATTTTAACCAAGTTTAACCAACTTGCGTGCAAGCAACAGAACGCAGTGGCAGCGGTAGCAATAACAGACACTTATAAAATGGCCTTCTTATCTACATGTATAAATACCATTAACAATAGTAAGTATTCATGGCTTAAAACATGTGGGGTAGCGTGGAGCATACTTTATCTTGTACAATAAATTAACTGATCTACAAAATCACGTCTGTGATAAGGACTAAGGGCTCCAGGTCTACCTCACCAGTCACCTATGTTGGTATTGACCTCACCAGTCACCTATGTTGGTATTGTATGAGGATGTTAGAATGAGACATTCTCAAAAGGGTTAGGCGGTCCGCCTCTACATCCAGAGACCCGGGATCAAACCCTCCTCGAGCCATACCAAAGACTTTAAAAATGCTACTTATTACTGCCTCGCTTTGCGCTGAGCACTGAGAGGTTAGAACAAGGAAACAGGACTGGTCGTCTCGGTGTGAGTATAATGTGACTGAGTGGGTTGTCATATCTGTCATCTTCAGGGGCGGCAGCACATTGGCAGCATGGACTCGCCCTGCCACAAAAAGACACAGTATATGTATACACACCTAATGACTTCTCGAAGACATAGGACTGAAAAATTGCCAAGTACGCCGTTAAACCCCAAGCAGTCATTCATTCATCCACATAACAACGTGTACTTATGATCTGTTATGGAAAGATAGCATTAAGACACAAAGAAGCGGATCAACATGGTGTTTCGTGTCGATGATGTAGCACATGTGTTCTCCCTCCAGGCTCAGGCTGATGAGGGTACTGAGGGCGGTGTTCAGCTCCTGCGGGGTCTCTGCCTCCTCCAAAAACATCTCGATAGACTGGCAAAATATGAGAAGTTTCTAGTAAAGTGACTGTAAATTTTGCCCCACACTTAGATATCACTGTCATCCAGGGTAACTCTCAGAATCCCAAAGCTGTGAAGTCTCCAGGACCAGAGAAGAAGGTAGTTAAATACCGCAAAACTGATGAGGAAATAGCAGCTGTGATAGATGTGTCAGAGTTCTGCTACCAGAATGTCCTGTGAGTACCCTCTTTCATGTTTTCAGTGTTTCAGAAAAATGAGAGAAACAGATGCCCTATAATTCAGAATTTTACTGCAGAGTGTATTGTGAATTGGAGGGCGTGCATCAACAGCAGCAGGGCTTTATTTAAGGAGAAGGTACCACCAAAACAGGAACATGTATGCCATCAGGAGACTCCGAAATAATCTCGACAGCAGATACATGGTGCTTTCAACATTCCTGCAGTGGAATATCACGTTCATTTTAGCCATTAACTTCTCGGTGACTATGTTTCTTGTTATGTTGAATGCGTGCATGGTCACCATGGTTAAGCTGCAAACTGTCGATCATTAATTATGCAGAATTTGAGTTCCAGATAGAGTTAGTTACTCATATAAAATGAAGTCGACTGAGCATGCTCAACATACATGTAATCATAACAATTACATGTATATTACAATACAGGGGAGGGGCCTCCGTGGTTCAGTTGGTTAGCGCGCTAGCGCAGCGTAATGACCCAGGAAAGCCTCTCACCAATGCGGTCGCTGTGAGTTCAAATCCACCTCATGTGCACCTCATGCTGGCCTCCGGTCGTAAGTGGGAAGGTCTATCAGCAACCAGTGGATGGTCGTGGGTTTCCCTCGGGCTCTGCCCGGTTTCCTCCCACCTTAATGTTGGTGGCCGTCGTATAAGTGAAATATTCTTGAGTACGGCGTAAACCACCAATCATTTATTTATTTATTTATTTATTTGATTGGTGTTTTACGCCGCACTCAAGAATATTTCACTTATACGACGGCGAGAGGTTCCTGGGTCATTACGCTGCGCTAGCGCGCTAACCAACTGAGCCACGGAGGCACTAAACCACCAATCAAATAAATAAATACATAAATCAATACAGAGGAGGGCAGTTGTCTTTGCGTTACTACTGAGGCGGAAAATGACGTTAGCTTTTGAAATTATGGACGTCTTTCTGCGATGTAGCTCAAGCTATATGTATCTGGAGAGTTATGCAAGAGTTTGTGAATGTTTCACTTCGAGCAAATAGATTTAGCCCTTTGTCTGTAACATTTAGAGCAAATAGATTACGCCCTTTGTCTGTAACATTAGAAGCAAATAGATTTGGCCCTTTATCTAACATTTAGAGCAAATAGATTAAGCCTTTTGTCTGTAACATTTGAAGCAAACAGATTAAGCCCTTTGTCTGTAACATTTGGAGCAAATGGATTAAGCCTTTTGTCTGTAACATTTGGAGCAACTAGATTAAGCCTTTTGTCTGCAACATTTAATATGATTTAATCATGACTGATCAAGCGTTTGTTTTTATAACGTGGAATGGTAATCAAGAATAATCCATCTACTAATGAAGTGACGTCACTGAGGAGCTAGTTACGTTACAAGTAAATAAAATTAATTTTACTAAAACTCTAAGACAAAAGACCACTAACCGCAGAAACACACAGCCATTCGTGTCATTCTGAACAAAATTAATTCATATCCAGAATGTCAAACGTTACCTATGTTTACTTTACAATGTCGCATGATGCACGAATCCTACAAATTCAGCGACGTAAAACACTAATAAGAAAAGAAAGAGACATAACTCATATATTCACAATGGAGCAGTTGAAGCGTTCTGGGCCCATAAACCACACATCTGTGAATCGAAATCTCAACTAGATAAAGGATTTGCACAAGTTTGCTGTAAATCAATACATAAGGTAAAATAGTTTACATCATATTAGAGCGATGAGCTGGTTTTCTATACGATTTATTTAATGTCACAACGACCAGAAAGTGTTGTGCGGGGAATAAAACCTGGCATTGCTCTATCTCCAATGGAGAAACCACCATGATGAGATTGGGGAAACAAGATAAGAGAGGCTGTAAGGACCAGCAGAAATACAGTATACAAATACATTTTAATTCAGCGGTCTGCAAAGTTTGCAAACTAAGTGAATGCGATTTCTTCTGATGCTTAGGTCCTACATCAATTTTATGTTTTCTTTCCCGCCAATCTTTTGCTCGATAAAAAAAAAAGAATTATTTGGCAAAACAGAATAACCAACAGCCTAAACTATAAACTACCAGTATCTGATGCAATGTTCCACATGCAGGATTTGGCTGTATTCTAGCCATTTTCTCTTGTCAAAATCATTGCGTGTAGCGGACAGGTCACACAGGTACATGCATTCTAAAATGAATACGCCTTTAATGGAGAGATCACAATCGGAATTTTAAGAGAAGAAAGAAATTTATGGGAAATTTTCGGACATGCCTTGCGTATGTCATTATCATGTATGTACAGCTCTAACATATGTTATGTAAATAAGCGCGGGCCTGTAGGTGGACCCAGATGCATGTAACATTCGGGTCTCATCGTATTGTCATATGCACTTTCTCCTGATTTTCTGCTTCCGGTATCTGGCTTCGTATTGCGGGGAATAAAACCTGGCATTGCTCTATCGCCAATCGAGAAACCGCCGTAATGAAATTGGGAAAACAAGATAAGAGAAGCTGTAAGTGCCAGCAGAAATACAATTCATTTGCACATTTTAATTCAGCGGTCTACATAGTCTGCAAAATAGGTGGATGCGATTTCTTCTGATGCTTAGAGCCTATATCCATTTTATGTTTTCCTTCTCGCCAATGTTTTTCTCGATAACAAATAAAAATAGTGCAGGCGTTAAGCATCAATACAAATACATGATCCAAACATGTGATCGCATTTAGTTCAGTTGTCTAGAAAATCTACAAAATAGATAGATAGTTTTCTTTCCTGCCAAGGTTTTCTCAAGAACAAATAGCCATTTATGGTCATCAGGTAAACATTTGGTAAAACAGAACTGATAAACAATATGAGTTAATGTACTTTCTAACAAGTTTCCAGGACTTCATGTGATAATGGTCAGGTTTTGTCCCTCGCAGAATTTTCACTAAAGCCCGAAAATTTCACTAAAGACAGCTGAGAAACGTGAGCAAAGGGAGGTAACATATACACTACCGGTATCTGATGCAATATTCCACATACAGGTTTAGGCATATATTCCAGCCATTGCCACAAACTTAACACTTGCTTTTAGCAGACAGTTGTCAGTTGTCATACAGTTCCGCCTTTAATCGGAATTTTAAGAAAAGAAAGAAATTTATGGGAATTTTCGGACATGCCTTGCGTATGTCATTATCATGTATGTACAGGCCTAGCATATGTTATGTAAATATAAGCGTGGGCCTGTAGGTAGACCCAGATGCATGTAACATTCGGGTCTCATCGTATTGCCATGTGCACTTTCTCCTGATTTTCTGCTTCTGACATATGGCCTCCTGTTTGTATTTCATAAATTCGTATCTACCCCTCAGTAAACAAGGGTACATGTATAGTGTCACCTGATATTTAAGTTCATTACGTGTCATAATGTTGTACTCTCGTGCTAGCAGAGTGGCGCAGTGGAAGCGTGCTGGGCCCATAACCCAGAGGTCCGTGGATCGAAACCACGCTCTGCTATGTGTTTTGTAACAGAAACCGTACATACGTGTATTGCGTCTACATCATCAGCCACATTTTTGACATTTGACTGCGTACGGTATGTTTATTTATTTTTTTTATTTTATTTGGCGTTTCGCGTTGTACTCAAGAATATTTCACTTACACGACGCAGGCCAGTATTATGGCGGGAACCTATGATAAGCCGAAGGTTGCCTCAGCCCTTCCCACGTGCGGCCGGAGAAGAAGACAGCATGAGCTGGATTTGAACCCACAGCGGCAGCACTGGTGAGAGGCGCATGGATCATTATGCCGCGAAGGCGTGCTAACGACCTCGACAACGGAGGCCACGCGTACAGTATATGATGTAGCCTAACTTGAAGAGAGATTCTCATTTCTCAACGACAACTGATGTCTCTTAGGTTCCTTACAGGAACAACAGTGTGAAGATGGGACCCGTTGCCAGGTAACAGTGTGAAGTTGGGACCCGTTGCCAGGTAACTGATAATAGCTTCCCCGGTTCCTCCTCCCATTAGACTGACCGCGCTGTCGGAAACTACTTATTCATTTATTTGTTTAATTATTTACTTATTTGTTTATTTGTTTGATTATGGTTATAAGCCATATTTAAGAGTACTTCATATATGCAACGGCCGCCAGCATTACTGTGGGAGAAAAATGGGCAAAGCCCAAGGTAAATCCACGACCATCCAGGTTGCTCTCAAAATGTTGGGAATTAAGTGAAAAACAAATGAATCAGATACAACAGTTTGCAACACAATAAGAGCGATATAAATACATGTAAAAAGCATAAAAAAGGTGTAGGCGTTAAGCACCAATACGAATACATTATCCAAACATGTGACCGCAGTTAGTTCACCGGCCTAGAAAATCGAAAATTTACAAAATAGATGAACGCATTTTCAAAGGCAGTTTTGATGGTCTTTTTTCGGATGCATACATCAGTTTTACGTTTTCTTTCCCGCCAAGGTTTTTCCGAGAAAATATAGTCATTTGTGGTCATGAGGGAATCATTTGGTAAGACAGAACTGATAAACAAAAATATGAGCTAATGTACTTTCTAACAAGTTTCCAGGACTTAATGATCAGCAGAGTCGAGTTTTGTCACTCACACGTTTATGCGAGAAATTCACTTGAGAGGGACACAGACCCCCATTACAACTTCCGTTTTTCAGTAGGGACGATTGTAGTTCTGTGTATTTTAGGGTGTAAAGTCTTTTTTTGCTGCCAGCCTGCCGTTTTTGGTGTACAGGTGCATGCTTGGTATCAAAATGATGGAAACTGTCTAAGCTTTGGGCAGGTATGAGTTTTAATGGTGAAAGTTTGAAATTCTGGGCGAGAGGACACAAGGAGACAGGTGGTGATGAGGCTGCGAGTGACGTCCCCTTGGCGTTGCTAGGCACCCCTCCCAGCTGCCGGCATGGAAAGGTCCAGATTTTGACGGTCAACCTATGTCAAGATTTTTACAGCTTCTTTCTCACAGGCTGGGCCAGGTATGCACCAAAGCTTATTGGCCTCGGAATATTTGGGACTGAGCTACAGCGCTAAACGTTAACATTGTCGCTTATGGAAAACTAATGGGGGTCTGTGGCCTGATCTGTCCACTTGTGCCAAAACATGTAATATGTCACTGTGTGCTCAGATTTCGCAGCAGCCTGATAATATGTGGTGGGTACATCTGCGATGTGGTTTGCATTGACATGGAACTTGATTGAGCAGTTTTAAAGCTTTTTAATTCTATATTTTCCCCACATATCCATTTTGTCTAAAAATCGGCTAAAACGCTCTGTGGTCAAGGTAGTACAGGAGTATAAACAGACTGGAACAAACACAGACAACGTTTCATTGTTCCTGGTTTTTAAAATGTCTCTTTTGGGGCTGACATTTGATAAATAATGCAAAATTTGAGTGCTGGGAGTGAAATTGGAGTATGTGGCTGATAGATAGGGTGGTGTGCTTAAGGATGGTCAATAAGGCCTTGCATCACATATAAGGGCCCAGCCTCACACAGGTGGATAAAAACACATCAGCAGATTAATTTACTTGGCTAGAGTAGTAGAGAGGGCCAGTGTGCATTTACTTTACAAACCAAGTCAGGTTCCTCCCATGTGTGCCACCACACACTAGGTAAATGTGCTTCAAATCATCCTGCAGGTCACAAAACATTAAAAACAGGCATCTCTGCTGCAACACTGTCTGCTGTTTTGGGCATAGACTTGAAGTGGACAAGGTAAATTTTCCTCTTTAAACTTAAAAATAAACCACTGTAGGCATGTAGTTTTCATTGCATGTGTATATTCATTCCTCTGACAAGTTACATGTGCACTCACACAGTATGTGTGGCGTTGGAACAAAAATGATCAATTTCAAGTTTCTAGCATACATGTAAGTGTGATCTGTTGGAATATTGCCCTTGTGAAAATGAGTCTCTGCCCCACCAGGTGTCTGTTTCTCCACCAGAACATAGTACGCTGTTCCTGCGACATCTCAAGGAGTTTTTGTTTTAGTATCTGGCCCAGTGTGGCATCCACCTCCCTGGGCAACTGGGATTTTTTTTATGTTTCCAATGTCCTCACACACAAGTTAGAAATTAGACAGCTACATATGGCTTTCACATCCTAGTTTAATACCTATTGAGCTTTCCTCTTGGTTTCCCTCTTTAGATCTTGTCTCCCAAACATGGCGTCAGTGAACTTTGCCTGGTTTATGCATATATTGAACTGGGATCTACCTAGGTGAGTGAGGTCTGCTAGCCGTTCAGCTTCCTCAAAGGCCTGACCATTCGGATGCAGTCTTCCACTCCCTTGGCCGACCTAGAATCCCCGTCATTGGTCCGGTACTACACCATGACACATACCCCTCCAGCCCCCCCCCCCCCCCCCCCCCCCCCAACCTGGGAAACGTCACAGGTTTTCTCATATATGTACGGACAGTTTGAATGTCCATTCCTCATGCCTACCCAGGAACACCCAGTGTGGAACCTGATTACGGATGTAATTTCTCACTGATTATTTGAGGATTTCTGTGTTCTTACAGGTTAAAAAGTATAGCTTTTCCCCTCTTCTTGGGTCCCTTCAACATGTCTTGGGAGGGTTGCCTTGCTGACTGTCTGAATGACCAATGTGGATGTACTGTGTGGCTTTATTTTTGTAAGTGGCAAATTCCTATTTCTCCCCTCTACTTATCTCTTGTAGATGCCAGTGTCACACTTTGGTGTTTGTTATGTGGAAAGTACTAATTTAGTCTGAGGCAACAACACAGGTGGTGGGATTCTTTTGCACTGTGAGTTGAGGTAAGCCAGCCAACCAATGGCAGCCATGGGGGAGACGGGAAAGGGGGGTAGTGGGGGGGGGGGGGGGGTAGTGGGTGATCTTTTAAAGGGTTTTATCATGTGAATCACTATGTAAAAGGGATACTAGTCTTTTCTTTAGCCCTATCCATGGAAACTGTGCCTATGAGCATTTCTATATCAATTTGGATGCATATGTTTACTTTGATGGTGATCAAAATGTACTTTTCTGGAATTTTGAAACTCCGCTTTGCTACCCACCTGTATCACTTTAAGTCAAATTTTGCACAAAGTTGCTAAAAGGTATGTCCTATATTTTCTAAGTGAATTGTCAGATAAATTACCTGTCTTTTGATATATTTTTTGACACTTTTGGCTTTTAAGTATTTTCTTAACACTGCTGTAAACAAGAAAATCTACTTGAAAATCCATAATTTTCTAAATGTTTGTCAATGGAAAATGTAAAATACTTTGTCATTGGAATTTTTTCATTTTTCTTGCAGATATACATACCAGCTTTCCAAAACATTTGACCTGGTTGAGATATTTTGAACGGTATGTGCACTACAGAGCTTTGAACTTCGTGCTTGAGGACGGACAAACAGACACATTTCCAAGATAGGGGTACCCCAAGTTAAATTCCTCCTACTCAAAAGTTTTTGCATGTATCAAGCTGTAACTTTATGTGTGAGGTTTAGAAGTAGTAAGCATTATGTGGTGCAAAAATTATTGATTTTGAAAAAAGTTGGCTGGTGTGATAGGACACAGACCCCCATTACAACTTCCGTTTTTCAGTAGGGACGATTGTAGTTCTGTGTATTTTAGGGTGTAAAGTCTTTTTTTGCTGCCAGCCTGCCGTTTTTGGTGTACAGGTGCATGCTTGGTATCAAAATGATGGAAACTGTCTAAGCTTTGGGCAGGTATGAGTTTTAATGGTGAAAGTTTGAAATTCTGGGCGAGAGGACACAAGGAGACAGGTGGTGATGAGGCTGCGAGTGACGTCCCCTTGGCGTTGCTAGGCACCCCTCCCAGCTGCCGGCATGGAAAGGTCCAGATTTTGACGGTCAACCTATGTCAAGATTTTTACAGCTTCTTTCTCACAGGCTGGGCCAGGTATGCACCAAAGCTTATTGGCCTCGGAATATTTGGGACTGAGCTACAGCGCTAAACGTTAACATTGTCGCTTATGGAAAACTAATGGGGGTCTGTGGCCAGAGAGTTGAGAAAAGTGGACAAAGGGAGGTAACTTATAAACCACCGTTATCTGATGCAATATTCCACAACCATGTTTTATCGTGTACCTGCAGCCGATTCCACAAACCCAATCATTTTGTTTGCAAGAGACAGTTATAATAGCCCACAGAAACATGTATTCCAAAATGAATGCACCTTTAACGAAGGGATCACAATCTGAATTTTGAGATAAGAAAGAACTTTACCCATGCCTTGCAGATGTCATTAACGTGTGTGTAAAGGCCTAGCATATGTTATTAAATATAGGCGCGGGCCCGTAGGTAAGCCTGCATGTAACGTCGGGTCTCATCGTATTGCCATGTGGACTTTCTCCTGAGTTTCTACTTTTGGCAAATCGACTCCTGTTTATGTTTCATAAACTCGTATTTTACCTCTTAGTAAACTAGGGTACATGTATATTGTCACCTGACGTTAACGTTTATTTCACCTTGTCATAATACATTGTAAGGAGGTAAGCAGAGTGGCGCAGTGGAAGCGTGCTGGGCCCATAACCCAGAGGTCCGTGGATCGAAACCACGCTCTGCTAAGCGACCTGTCCTTTTTCCCTTACTTCATTATATAAACGTATATACTATAAATTTGGATTAACAGCAATACTAAGCCTTCCAATGTGAAATCAACGCCTATAATACCTACGTAACTCTATAATTTTCTATTTTATAAAAGCCCTTCCTTAGCCACAAGAACACCAACGATTTCAGATCCATGCAACAAGGGAATGTTTGGGACAGATTATGCCATTCCTATATTTGAATGAAAGTGGCTGATAAACAAATCAAGTGCATCTGATATGAAAACTTCCCTGGGCTTCATGAAGGAAGCCTTTAGTAGATACTGATATATGGTAAGTTTATTCGCCTGAATTGTAACCCAGGTCCCGTTACGAATATAACGCCGCCTTTCCGCGTGCAGATCACATGAGACATGAGATCACGGGGTTCTTCACTTCACTTTAGCTTTCACTGTTCTCGAGCCTTGGTGAATATAAGTGGTCGGTGGTGCCCTGTTGTATGGTTTTTCATGAAGTTCGCTTACCTCCCACTCCCAATATGACTATGTCATCAGTTTCGCTGGTAACTCTTCAAAGGTTGGTTGTTTATGCAGATCCTCCGGTTTCCCCCACTCATAAAATAACAGCAATCAAATGATAGTACAAATCTGGTGCTTACTGACAACAGGCTTAATGAACTACATATACACATGTAAATCTGTGATTCGGTGTCATTCGGTCATGAAGTGGTGTATCGACATTACAAGGTGCATGGTTGCGTAATTTTATGATGAATACCCTGTGTCGCCAAATCCGCATTTACATGTTTGTCTTCATTGTATGTTTACATAATACGAAGGAAAATTGTCCTACAATTACGTAACATGAACAAGATAATGGGTGTATATGGCTTAGATGGGTGTTTGGTAAATCCGCGTTGTTTGTCAAAATGCTATTACCCCCCAATTTACAACATTTTGAGAACTTTATCTTTGAAGAGCATAGTTTATTATTTAAATTAAAAAAGTGACCCCACAGATTTCCAATAAGAGATCTTTCACCGATGTGAAAGTGAGCTAAATGTCTTGATGAGCCTCGTGTGTTTTAATCAAGAGTTGAGTCCTGCTTTTATCGGAACAAAACTTGCGTACACAAACCCTTCCCTCTGATGGCAACCGGCCGGGCTGTTGCTTTTATTACATGTGTAGGTATGGAGGGCCTACATTGCCTGCGTGGGAAGAAGTCCGCACAATTTATAGACAAATAATAGCAGGAGTGAATGAGGTTTAACGTCGTACTTAACAAATTTTTCAATTATATGACCACGAAGGCAAGTAAGGCGCCCCGCCCGAGCCATTACACCGATACGGGTCAACCAGTCGTTGCACTATTCCCTTTCTGTTGAACGTCAAGCGAGAAAATTACAACTCACTCTCTTAAGGGCTTAGGTGTGACCCAACCCAGGACTGACCGTGGATCTACCGTGTCCTGAAACAGACGCTATACAAACTAGGCTATCGGGGCTGGTAGCAGGAGGCACGAAACATTTACAAGAGGCGTGTCTATTAACAGCAAGTAAACCGTCAACGAGATGATCCGCCTAATCAGTGGCTATTAAGAAAACTCAATGTCTTGATTCAAAACGTAACACAAACTTTTTGCACTTGCACGTCGAATATGATTTTCATCTTTACGTGATAGGAATGATTAGGAAATGGAGAATGTGAAATAAAAATGGCCAAACTCAGGTGTTTTAGTGTTCTTATCTACACGCACCTTATATGACATCTTCATGAATTCGGCTCTTTAGTTTAAACATTAAAGATCCATAACTTACTGTGTTGTACACAACATCCGGCTATAGGACAAGAATGAATATATAAACCATTCCAGTTACAGGGTGTTCTATATGAGTCATTTATTCATTTTTGATGTACAAGGCTCATACTTGCTATAACCGTCCAGTGCAGTCCGCGGCCTATCGAATGACAGGTTTTATGGCTGAACTGGCACCTGGCAAGGTCCTAAGGGCCGCCTTAGCCCCTAGACATATAGCCAGTTCATGTTTTTTTTTTTTAGGTATGACGATAATATCATTCTACACTATGTATCGAAGTGTCAACCTGCATGGGTGAAATATAATCACCTGAATGGAAATCAATTCTCAAATGGGTGGAAATCAACATTCACATGGGTGGAATTTCAATTTAAAAATAATGCATATTAAAAAAATAAATAAATAGCCCTTACGAGCCACCGTAGAATTAAACTCAGCACCTGTTCATATGAACAGAGAGTGGAGACGGAGTCATGTTTATAGTGACGACAGATACATACTTACATAGCATACCGCCATAGATCTTTCACGCTATGTTTGTAAATTGTCACTAACAGCTGGTATGTTAGGAAAAGTTAAAGAAATTCTGAATGGAAAGGCTTGATTGTACAGCCTTCACTGTTTTAGCAGCAGTGTTTTCGGAGTTGTGTTCGTACATGTAGGCCCTATACACGGGGCATATGTAGGGCCTCATGGCATATTCAGCCATCCATAAATTGTTGACAATATCGAGAATAAATTTGCTACTTCTCTTGTTCTACACTATACCCGTTTGCCTTGACCTTCCAACATGTCGGGTCACTGACATTCTCACATTCTTTGTGACATTCTTTTTAAAAACCCGGACCTTTGACACCTCACCAAAATGAAATCAATGTAAACGTTACTGCACTGGCAGTATACCCTGTTACAAACGCTAGTATACAAAAAACTGAAACAAGAAGCTAACCTAACAATTTGAATAAAGTGGTGACTCATATCGGAAAGTATTTAGGTTCGGGTGTTTGCTGTAACCAGGTATTGGCGGGAATCGCATACACGGGTATATATGAGTTTATCTGTTACGGCTTGCTCTAATAGAGGTGACATGCCCGACACGTTGTTAGATGTATGAGATCTCTCGCACACATCAAGCATACATGTATATTATATATAGGCCTATATACGATGTCCTATAAGCGGCAGCTAATGAAAGTCCCCTGCTGGTCTCTGCATGCTGTGTACATATTGTCGTATAATTGGTGTATTTCGGCCCTCGTTGCACCGCGTCTGTCACCGAGCCTGACGGCAGAGTTTTACCTGTGTGATTCAGTGTCACGTGACAGGTTGAATGTAGGTCAGTCGAGCCTAACGAAGACCTTGATCATATGCCTTTCTGTTTTTCGGGACGTGAATTGACTTCTAAAAGCAGTTTATTGAAGTTTTCAACACATATTCGCGACAATGGCGTGTCGCCGGACTTTGACGACCTTGATCGTTTTGTTCTACCTGTCTACAGGTAAGTTAGTGTGAAGACATTCCAATCTTGTTACCTCAGCTTGAAATGGCGTCATGTTGTTGTTGACCTGTTACAGCGTTCAGTTTTCACATGTTAAAGTATCAACCGCCTGTCCGAAATAAAGTTGAGAACCGCGACGTAGTTGTTGATATCGGACTGTGTAGACTTATTTATACACACGTACCGGTACGGTAAATAGCTGTATTTCGTAAGTCCTGACTTCGGCAACAATGTTTCATAATTATAAGTGTCTCTGAATCGACCAGATCAGAGTCACAACTACAAAATGTATGCGTCACCCAAATTGAAGACAAATGAAGTGGCTAAAAGGCTATATTTCTTGTAGAGTCTTCTCTGATATTTACAGGCATAACACACCGGAAATATAAAGGTTAATTATTATGGATTTGTAACATCTGGAATAAAATCAGATGTGCAGATCTGTACATGACTTTTGTCTTTGTCCCAGTTCATACAGTATAACAACCCATTCATGAAAACAACCCTCAGAATACATAGAATATATAGATCATGTCCAGACTATACTAATTAAATCCTTTCTCAGTACTATGTCTTATCTTGTAAGACAGTGGCATGGACCAAAAGTTGAAGAAATTTAAAAGTTTTCCACTCAACCACCCAAACTAAATAAGATACAAAACAATTAAGTCTTTTATATCCCATTAATCATAGCCATATGTTTTTGGAATTTGAATTAGCACTGTCAAATCAATCATTCAAAGTTCATTGTTTAGGTAAGTTACATGTCAGCTTTTCATTGGTACGGTATAAACTTTGACAACATTAAAAAGCAAGGTGGGCACACAAGATGTGTGTGTAAGAATTATTTCATGTAAATTTATTAAGGTAGACCTATATGAGAAACATATAAAGTTCTGCATTATTAGTCCATTTCTTTGTGTTAGCAAATAATTAGATCAGTTGAGATTAAAGACCATCTTATCGCTGTGTTTACATTGGCTGTGTGATAAGCATTATTATTAGTGTTTTACTCATAGCTTTGAGCATCCAGGCTCCTTACAAGGACCAGGAGAGGATAAATAACATGGAGCTGAATGGACGAAATGCTGATTTTTGGCGATTTCTTATCGATGTGTAGTTTGAAGTAGTTCAGGACAATGAAAGTACCATACTTGAAAGATGCACACCCTGGTTACTATTCCAGAAAAAAATTCTTACCTAAAAGCTATGTGTTTCATTATTCATGCTAAAATCGTATTCAAGGCCTATTTCGCAGAGGTTAACTTCAGGTTGTTTTCACCTCCAGCACTCTAGGCAAGGTGACTAGAGAGTATACTGATGATTGGCTCAGAGCAGCTATGACATCACTTCAAAACTGTGAATTGCCGTGTTATGTTTGGTTTAATCCAAAATAAGCTTGATTACGAACTTGAAAATATGTGTTATCAGGAGGCTCATAACATGGGTATTATTTCGAAAAAAAAATTTCCTGGAGCAGCTTCTCTGTTGCAAAAAGTTTATATTGCTTGACATATCATGGAAAATCTAATATGTATGATTCATTAACACTGAGTATTAACATCTGTCTGATGTGGGGCTGAGCTGATAAATTTGATCAAACTGATGGTTTTTGTGGTCAAACCAAATTACATTGCCACCAGTTTGGGGAGTTAGGATTAAACTAAATTAAACTAAAATTAGGTAGGTTGTATTGTTTGTCATTGATCATCTTCTTAGACCAATATTCATCGCAGAACTGCATAGGCCTATTTTTCAGTGAACTGATGCCACATCCTCTATAACAAAACTCTTAATACAGGAATAAATAAAAATAAATAAACAATAACTTAGAACATAAAATGCGAGAAAATTGTGAAAAGAGTGCCCTGTTACAATTAAGGTAAGGTTATTTTCATTCCTTCTTAACACACCAAATCCGTCCACTGCTGATCGTTGCTCAGATATCCACTGTTGGATATCACACTACAGAATTTATATATCTGGTCATTCCATTGGCAAAACACAGTTACCTGTACGCTCAGGCACTGTTCACTCACCGCATATATTGCTGCAATCTGCATTAGCATTCTAAAAGATCTTTGAAATTCCCAGCCAGACACTCCATTGATGCATATGCTTAAAGTATTTCAATGGACAACGTTGCATAAGGACTCAAAACACCACAGACAATTGCAGAACTCTTGGTATTTGGTGTGTAATTGTATATATCAGTTTCCCTTGATGAACTGGCTCTCCCATGATAGAATTAACAGATCTGAAGTGTCAGATTGTCACTGACAGGGTCTTTATACGTATGTACTATAACATTGAATCTTCTAAAACTATACACAATCATAAGGTCTGGAAGCTTCTGTAACTTGTTTACACCATCACTTAACCAGTACCATTGCTACTGCAATAGATGTGGCCATCCCCAGCCTATTCCTCAGCCCATCCCCATCCTATTCCTCAGCCCATCCCCATCCTATTCCTCAGCCCATCCCCAGCCTATTCCTCAGCCCATCCCCAGCCTATTCCCCAGCCTATTCCTCAGCCCATCCCCAGCCTATTCCTCAGCCCATCCCCAGCCTATTCCTCAGCCCATCCCCAGCCTATTCCTCAGCCCATCCCCAGCCTATTCCCTAGCCTATTCCCCAGCATATTCCTTAGTCTATTCCCCCAGCCTATTCCCCAGTTATGATTGACAGTAAACAAATACTACATACATTGAAATTTACAAGTCAGTAAAAATAAATTTATAAATACAAAACAGTGTCTGAGTGACTTTCTTTTTAAGTGTACAAATTTCTTTTGCCAGTTCATTGGTTGCTTATTACCCCTTCTGTACTAAGGAGTGAGCTTGATCATTGAAAAGACCTAGCTTATACATAGGCCTGCAAGAGTTGACACTGCTCATTACAGTGTCATTCTACAGTTTGGACATTTCCTGCACGTGGTTATCATGAGTAATAGATGAGATAAAGTGAATATCTAACCGTGTATTGTGTAGTGAGTAAAGTACTAGTAGTGACAGTGGATCATACACTGACCTATAGGCCTACATATATGTGCATGTTTATGTGAAATCAGCATTTCAGTGCCACTCACTAGAGCTATGATTCACTGCTGGGTTAATGTGGATGAGGGCAGATAGAAATCAAGCAGGAAACCTGTTAACAAATATTTTTAATAAGACATCTTGCACATTTTAAGGCAGGTTAATGGTAATCCTTTAGCTAATATTATGGATAGGTCTTTATTACATGTTTACTAATAGTTAGAGTACGTGAATATGGAACATTAGATTCACAACACAACTACTGCTGAAGAAATTTTCAATTGGCATTTCCATGTCTTGATTCCAGTGATCTGCCAGAACCCACAGATTGTGGAGGACATATTTCCAGAAGTGAAGAGAAAAAGTGACACGGGTTACCTGAACTGTACAGTCAGCAGACAGCAGAATAATAAGGTAAGCTACCTGCACTGTACAGTCAACAGACAGCAGAATAATGGGGTAAGTTACCTGAACTGTACAGTCAGCAAACAGCAGAATAATGGGGTAAGCTACCTGAACTGTACAGTCAGCAGACAGCAGAATAATACAGTAATTTACCTGAACTGTACAGTCAGCTGACAGCAGAATAATGGGGTAAGCTACCTGAACTGTACAGCAGACAGCAGAATAATAAGGTAAACTACCTGAACTGTACAGTCAGCAGACAGCAGAATAATAAGGTAAGCTACCTGATCTGTACAGTCAGCATACAGCAGAATAATAAGGTAAGCTACCTGCACTGTACAGACAGCAGAATATTATGGTAAGTTAACATACCTGAACTGCACAGTCAGCAGACAGCAGAATATT
Source organism: Liolophura sinensis (assembly GCF_032854445.1). NCBI lineage: Eukaryota > Metazoa > Mollusca > Polyplacophora > Chitonida > Chitonidae > Liolophura > Liolophura sinensis. The sequence goes on along the minus strand of NC_088295.1, from coordinate 90,331,587 downwards.
ATGGTAAGCTACCCGAACTGTACAGTCAGCAGACAGTAAAATAGTAAGGTAAGTTATCTTCAATTCAGTCTAACTGCTTTTTTGAAAAAGTTCTGGAAAACTATCACAGTAGTCATAATTTATTTTTGATAATGACGAAATGGTGTAGGGTTATCTTCTAGGAAGAATGAAAAGCCCTTTGGTGGTATAACGTTAGTGTTCTGGCCTTGTATCAATGATTCCCAGTTAGGCTTATAACATCAAAACAAATTAGGACAACAGATCATGAACTTGCCCTGTATGACTAGCCGGTAGCTGGCTAGTATGGTCTGTAGGTGTTGGATGTGGCTTGTGATGTGAACGGGTGGGCGTTGACATTTAAAATCAAGATTCCACTGGTTGTTTCCGGAGGTGTTCCGGTAGCTGGCTAGTCATTGTCCATCCCAATACCTGGTCATTTCTACATACTGTATTTGATACAAAATTTCATCCAAGAAACCTGCATGTATGAATGATCTACTCATTTTGTTTGATTCTGAGAGTTTTATTGATCTTAGAAGGTTCGTTCTAAGTTTTGAAAGGTAAGATATCTTACTGGAAAATAATTTTCATCATCAAAATTAATGTAGTACTGCTCGATCCCAATGATATATCTGGCACTGGTATGGGGCGGAACAACAGAGGAAGATGTCCACATCACAGGCCAATCATACAGCCAAGATGGGTGTATCATTCGCGTATGATAGACGTAGGATGTGGTCATCATCCGCGTAGGGTTTACAACATACCATAGCATTTACACATGAATTCGTGGGATTTAAAAGAATTGCCGGTTTGTTACCGATTGGGTTACTAATTCGAACATAATCAGGATAAATATGCAGATCACGTTCTGCCTGTTTTTGCAATATTTCAGTACATGTATAACCATAAACTAGAATACACGGTTTTGTTCAGTGCACAATTTTGTGAGGAAGTCAGCTGAAGTGCTAAATATAGTGTATAGTCTGTTATAACAATATCTGGTCCAGATGGGGGTTGGATGGGTGAGTGATCTGTGTAGAGCATGTCATTAGGATCGGACAGTGCTGTACTTCATGCATGGATTTATTTACCTTTCAAATTGCATTTTTTGTGGGCGGAATTTTTGGCTTTTTATCTTGCCGCCATTACCCTGACTTGATTTTCTGGGTATATTACGGTAGATTTAGGGCCTGTTTTCCTATTTGTCACATCCCGGGACAGAGGGGTTTAGTCGTGTTAATACTTAATTGTTATTGTCATTACAGGTTAATTGGATCCAACCATTGGGCGGTGTTAATGATAACTGGATTTCCAGTGACACAGAAATTTTGGCTAAAAATGAAGTGGTCAATGGAAAACAGAAGTATGAAGTTATCCGCCGTGTACGTGGAAATGATAAAATCACCTACACACTGGTGGTAAACCGACTGCGTGAAGAAGATAGCGGTAGATACAAATGTACGGTATTTCTTGTTGGAAAAGACCAGAGAGAATGGCCGTACAAGTACGGGAATATGACCGTACAAGGTAATGATTGAACGCCCTTATTCCAAATTAAATATCTTGTCTTTTCATGTATGAGTAGATATTTATTCTGAGACTTGGCTCAACCAAGACGTAGCCAGTGGTGCCTACCTTTTAGAGGCCAGCTCATGTACTCTGACAGAAAGTTTTCAAGATTCCTCTGCTTCCTGTCATTGCAGTGGAGGGTCTTAGTGGCAAGTAGCAGTCGACGACACTAAATCGTGTCGTGTAATCCTATAGCACAGGGGCCTCTTGCACAAAGCGATCGTAGGATATGTTGACTATAACTGCCATGGTAACATATGCTTTTAACATGTGTCGCCATGGTAGTTACAGTCAACTTAGTCTACAGTCGCTTTGTGCAAGAGGCCCCAGACGCACTGTAGTTACGACCACAGTACCTACAACATTTGCAATTCACCACAATCTTTTAATGGTTGTCAGTTGCTGCCATTCACCCTGATTAAAACCCAAGGAATTGCCTGCAGTCACACCCAAAGTGATTCCTCGACTTCCACTCTTATTTATCAGCGTGATCGCAAGACATTACAGGCTTTCTGTGACAAAATATGCTTTGTATTATTGAAGATCGTTTGAAATGTTGATACACAACTCGTTTAAATATACCTTATCGTTTGCGATGCGCGTATGAAAATCTACCAACAAGGCCAGACCTAAGCTGATAGCCTATAATCTAAATTGATGTTCGATAATCATTGATAACCTTTCAAGGCAGCTGGTTTTGCGCCTGCGGAAAACACCTGTCATCACCTGAACTGTCTTGCATTCGCTGGCGATATCTTCAGATTCTCCAAAGTTGCCAAGACCCCACCCAGTTATCATACGACCAATCCAAGATTTCTTTCAGAGGCATTTAGGAATTGGGATGGTATAGATTGACAGAGGCATTACTTATGGATAAATCCATTAATTGTTATCCATAAGTAATGCCTCTGTCAATCAATGCAAAATTAACGAAGAATGCTCGCGATTTTTTGGCAGTAGATAGTCGTGGGTGTAGGAGTTACTGGGTCCTTACATGAAGTCCACAGAGACCGGTCCAGCCTCGCACGTTGGAAACTTACCCAGTGAAGTGCCAAAGGTCGGCACTGTGCATGGCTTCCTCGATATATGAAATTAAAAGCATTGTTGGCCTACACTAGAAGATGCTCATTCAACAGTGTTGATGATTTTCTATCAAGGCGGACTTTCAAATGAAAGACTGAGCAGAAACTGTAATGAATTGTCGCCGCTGTAACTGTATATGATTATGTTTTCACGCTGTTAGCATTTGGTGTCATTAAAGAGAAGGTAGAAAGTTCGAAACTGCAGTTGAACAAAAACGAGGTAGACAAGTGACAAAATTTCCTTTTTTTCTATTGCACGTATGTAATTAGCATATTAGACGATGGCTACAATCAATGTATAAAACTACTGTAAAGTGATGAAGTACCTGTCATCCACTGATTTTCTCCTTTTCATCCTTGTTAATTGTCTCCTGTCTTTCGTTTCATTTTTCAACTTTAGTTCCACCAACAATTAAAGTGTCGCAGACCTCAAACACTGTCCAGCGAAATCAGGCATCTGATGTTACTCTCAGGTGCAACGCTACAGGTACTCCAAACCCCAACATCACCTGGATCAGAGCAGATGGCAAGGCTCTACCAGATGGCAGGCTCAGTCACAGGGTAAGTAATGACTTAAGGTAACTAGAAGGTTTCAGCAATAATGAAGGCAGCCCCACTGACACGTGCCCTAACGTTATTCCTCTTCCACTGGAATATCTAGGCTAGGTTTTGAGCTAAGGATGTAACCCTAACCATGACTGATTGTCCAGTTTGGTTATTTCAACATCTTTTATATGACTCAGTGAAATACATCTCTCTTCGACCTGTGTGTAAATGTCGCAAATTAAATTAATTGAAAGCGATAAAACAGTAAACAAATGTAGTGAGACTGTATTGTGGGATTGATTAGACATTTGTAGTGTTGAAAATCCATTAATTTTGTTTAAAGTAACTTTGCAACGAGAAGCTTTAATAACCAAAATGGAAGACTTTTTACAAATTTGTTTTCGTTAGTCTGTAGAAAAAGACATTGCGCCAACAAATCCATTTAATGACAGTATTCTGAGTGCACATGATATTATATAAGTATACATTCCTCCTTTAATTTTAGGGTCATTTTCTACACATCACAAATATCAGGAAGGATGATCGAGGGATTTACAGATGCCTGGCAGACAACAACGTGATACCACCGGCCCACCATGACGCTAAGCTGGTGGTAAACTTCAAGCCAGAGGCCGAAGCTGTGCAGGACACAGTGGGACAGGCCCAGAATAGACGATTCCATGCTCTTTTAGAATGTAAAATAAAAGGTACATTAAGTCACCATAATTCCATGTTTCAGAAGTCATCTGAAGGTCATGCTAAGTGAAGATACCAATTTCGAATGTGGAAGAAAAGATTCGCCAACTGTATATATACAAAAGCATACCCTTTTTGTTCTCGTGATGTCTCGTAACCGAGATGGCAAGCACTCTGGCGTTGGTTATTTCCATAACCCGAGAATTCAGCTGTTTCCGCTCACTTCACGCCAAATCTCGTTTGCTTAAAATTGTTCATTTATGCATGCATGGAGTACGATTGACGACCTCATGTTTCCGGTTCTCAAACGTGAATTATCTCGTGGTCTCGTAAGAATTCCAGATTCAACGATGATTTGTAGGGTTACCAAGCTCGTCAGATATGGCCGCAGCTCATGCTGGCTTCCTCTCCGGCCGTACCTGGGAAGGTCTTCCAGCAGCCTGCGGATAGTCGTGGGTTTCCCCAGGGCTCTGCCCGGTTTCCTCCCAACATAATGGTGGTCGCCGTCGTATAATTATTCTTCAGTAAAACACAAATCAAATAAATAAATAAAAATATATGGTTGTGCCGTTTAGGACTGTTTCTGCTCTTCTACCAAAAGATGATCACAGGGCTTCTCTTTCAAGATGGCAGATACCTGACCGGTCCTTGGTTTGAAAGATGATAGTGAATGCAGAGATGTTAAATTGCATTGTTATCTTTTAGGGATGCCAGAGCCGAACCTAAGGTGGTACATGATCACAGACACAGGTCCTGTTTCCCTGATAGACGATGCCAAGTATGATATCAATCAGCTGCTCACCCACGGCACATCATTGCAACTCAATGATGTTTGGTACACACTGAAAATCCTCAACGTTCAAGCCAATGACTACACGATGTACTATTGTGAGGGATCAAATGCTCTGGGGACAAGTCGTGCAGAGATCAAGCTATATGGTGAGTCGTAACATTGTTGGTATATTGTTTTCTGAGCATTATGCAGTTTGAAACTATTACTATGCAGGTATAGAAAACTGATTTTTAAATACTTGTTTATACATCATCACCCAGTTTGCACAGCATAACGTTCATTGAAGATCACTTGTCTTTCACCATTATGTTGCCCATATCTGTACGTCAGAGACGGGAAAGTTCGTCAGTAACTTGGCAAGTGTTGGTGATTGACGTAGGGCACTTATATAAATGAATAATTCTCAAATATGGCGTTAATTAACAATAAATAAATACTTCTTAAAAAGACCTAGTATATATGGTACTGTAATCCTTCCAACAATTATAATTATTAAGGAATATATTGGAGACATAAAGTTTTGCAATGTTTGTCTTTTCTCACAATTACTGAAGCTACAGAAGATTTGACTGTTGTTGCTTGTGTGTTATTTCAGAGACGAATCAGTGCCAGGGACCGGACTGTCCTACCATCGGAGCGCTCTCTTCGGCTTTCAGACTTCAAATCTCATGTCCTTCGTTTCTGTCTGTCTTCATTTATCTGGGGGTATATCTTTATTACATACGGGGTTAACATCGTCAACGTTCTGTAGGGCAGAACATCTATCTTGGCACATCATAGTCAGTGAGCAGTTGTCACCAGAAAAGCCGCCGTAAATCACTTTTGACCAGTGTGGGCCTTCTCAAACTTTACAGATAGCTTGTTATGTTCATAAGCATTTTAACTGTTACGTGTGCTTAGACTGTTACATGAGCTCATATATATGTCCACTTGTTTTGGTCTAACTTACATTACTGAATGCCAGTTTTTACCAAACTTATGGTAGTAACCGATTTCCACATTAATAATTGCAGTAGCGTTGACGCAGTAACTCCAAGCTCTGTCATAATTGTAGGCCTATGTAGTGAAAGAGTAAACTTTGTGGCTCAGTTATGCATTTCATTCTACTTAGCTCATCCAGGTAGTGAGGGAACTAGCAACAATATATATGTATTAGATTTAAATTTTTATATCATGTAGCATAATTTTATGAACAGAATATTTGTAGAAATATTCCACATTTTAAGGTGTACATTTTACTACAGGCATCTTTCTAAAAACCCATCTTTTAACGCTTGTAATATATTTATTCATTTGTATTGTATATAATTTGTTGGTATTCAGGTGCCTTACATTCTGAACACTATGTTAAAACGCTTATTTCTAAGTTGCTAGTGTTACCTTGTTCCCCTGACCTGGAATTCTTGCTTGTAGCGCTTAGAATAATGGTGATATATGGTGGAAGTCTACAGGAAGTCAGTTGTTCATCTCAATTCGTTAAACTATAAAACTTTTTGTTAAGTTGTATTACGCCTTATATTAGCTTACATATGTTTCAGTTACATACTCTTACAATGTATATTTGATGCTCTAATTGCTGTCTGTACCTTGAATTCATAAGCCGAGGCCTCCGTGGCTCAGTCGGTTAGCGCGCTAGCGCAGCGTAATGACCCAGGAGCCTCTCACCAATGCGGTCGCTGTGAGTTCAAGTCCAGCTCATGCTGGCTTCCTCTCCGGCCGTAAGTGGGAAGGTCTGCCAGCAACCTGCGGATGGTTGTGGGTTTCCCCCGGGCTGTGCCCGGTTTCCACCCACCATAATGCTGGCCGCCGTCGTATAAGTGAAATATTCTTGAGTACGGCGTAAAACACCAATCAAAAAAAAAAAAAAAAAAAAAAATTCATAAGCCTACCATTTCATTGTTTATAGTTATGTATGGCAACAAATCCAAATAGGTGTTGCAACTGTAAATATTAACGTGTGCTCTGTATGACAATTCAGTATGTACATTGTTCTTTGTTCCTTACATTACTTCATTGATTTTATTCAAATTGATCACATATAGGACTTAAATGTACATTGCTATTTTTGCAGTGGATTAATATTCCAATATAAGAGTATACACATAATCCCAATGGATGAAAAGTAATACATTTAGATGGTTATAGATTGGAAATGGACAGCTAATGTTCAGGTGAAGGGCTTGTATGAAAATCTGCATGAAAATGAATGCCAGATTCAAGACACAATTTTCATTTAAAAGTTTCATTTTCTTCGAACAGTAAGGAATGTTAACTCGCCGAATGTTTCTATTTCTCCAAAATGACTACAATAGTCAGATGAGCCAGGTCTCTGATTTTCTCTCTCTACAGTTGACTACAAGTGTAAGGATAGATTTCTAAATGTATTTTTTTCTTTCTAAAAACTACTCCATATGTAATTACACTCAGAGGTTTGAACGTCTTTCTCTCTTAACGCTCATACAGCCTTGAATCGAGAGTGAGATACCTTAGCTATAATTATAACTGCAAAGTTAAAAATCATTCTGGCGAACCCACGGCATTAATCGTTTGCTTCAGGAGACCCTGACTGTCAAACACAGACACCTATCCGGTGAAGAAACTCCGCCATGCCTCGCGTAAGCCTATACACACAAACAAATTACGTTCGTCCATTACAGGAAGTCTAATTGTTGGGCAAATGACAATCTTCCAAACTCATTATTAGTGATTAACAAAGACTTGCTGTGTATAGCACGAAGCGTAGGCCTATACTTGAGTGACCTCTGATTTCACGGTGACTAATCTAAACAGGTACAAGTTTTGAGAAAGTTCAACCTAATATAAGACATGTTATCGTGATCTGTACAAGCCCGTGCTCAGCGCCCTGATGTCGCAGCCAGGCTAATATTAAGTCTCAGATGCAGCCTTGCTCAGGGTAAAGCTAACAGATGTGATTCCTACTCAAATGGTCAATTTCACTACTTTAGAATGTTTATAATAAAGTGTGTAAATATACATGTGAAATTATAATAAATGATTTTTTTATGTTATGCAAAAGTTGTTGGTTGTTCTTTGTTATAGACGTACATGTAACGTAATGGAAGGACTGGTTTATTTAGCTTATTGTTCCCATTTTTTCTCCATGTGTGTTAAAGGGGCGGTCTAACTAAACTAGCGGTCATTGAAATGGAATACTCCACCAAGCGCAATGGAACCACGTGTTAAATCAACTGCGACCGTCTTATGACGATCTACGAAGCCTTCAAACAAGGATTTGACAAAAACGTGAAGCCGCGGGCTGTAATTCCAAATATTCTAGAGTCGTTGTTTATTGGAGGAATCTATCTTAAGTGTACACAAACTCTAAAATGTATTTAATGTTAACTGTATGAAGCAAACTGAACGCTTTAATAATCACTTGTCCTCAGTCATTTCACTGATAGTGTTCATTGGTACTATTTATAGGTAAATTTTTCTTAATATCCCCTGTAATAATAGTAAATACAGGTAAATAAATTTATGTAAATGCGGACGTGCTTATACACAACAAAATTGACCCACGATGAGAGTATTGCATGATTACCGAAATATCTGATTATCATTCTGCTATTATCCGCCAGCAAAACTACCGAAGAAAAGTGATTATGGAACATCCATCCAAATGTTTCATAACAACCGGACACGAACTTTCATCGTAAGATTTATTTAAACAAGTGTCAAGTTCTTTTAATTTAACTTAGAATATATAACCAGTCGTTTTAGACGTGAAAATCTAACTGTACAGTATGTACAAAACGGTTCAGACAAATCAGACGACTGGATTTTGGGCATTAAATGTTATAATAGCTTACAAATGTATGATGAACATAATTTACGCACATCGATATTCTGTAAACATGAAACTGTTTGGGCCAGAAGGAACGTCCTCTTCTAATCTCCGTGCTGTTTCTTTCAACGAATACTCTTTCTTAGCAGGGTTAGAATAATTCTGATAAAACTGTTTCCAGCCACGAACAATCAGCTAGAAAGTCAAATATATTGTTTGCTTGGACCGATTAATCGCATTGGTAGCCAACGCTTATTGCATATTATGATTCCTCATGGTGGAATGCACAACCGCTCCTACTTCGTCGTTCTGTCCACACCGCTCATGATATACGCACAAACCAGGACCGTCACTCCTAGAACGGAACCCAGAGCTCGCGAAATGACAGAAGACGCCGTGCTGCTGGTGCCAATAGAGGGACAATCCGGGCCTTGGCACTCATTTGTTTCTGAAATTAGAAACCGTTAAGACATTTATCTTGATGAAGACACGGGATCTGGTGATATGTTGACAACATTTAACGAGTGCTACTCCACCAGCACACCGGGTTCCATTCTTAAAACACCAACCGCAAACATTCTTGAGCACGCCGTTAGGCGTTAATCGATTAATCAGTCAACCCACCGGTGTGGGAATCATGTTTTTCTCATTGCATTGTGTCTACATACAGCCTGATAGTGGCCCTGGTCGTGTCCCTGTTATTGTGTGTATTTTCCACTCACCATACAGCCTGACAGTGGCCGTGGTCGTGCCCATGTTATTGTGTGTGTTCTCCACTCATCATACAGCCTGACAGTGGCCCTAGTCGTGCCCGTGTCATTGTGTGTGTTCTCCATTCACCATACATCCTGACAGTGGCCCTGGTCGTGCGCGTGTTATTGTGCGTGTTCTTCACTCACCTTACAGCCTGATAGCGGCCCTGGTCGTGCCCATGTTATTGTGTGTGTTCTTCACTCACCATACAGCCTCACAGTGGCCCTGGTCGTGCCCATGTTATTGTGTGTGTTCTTCACTCACCATACAGCCTCACAGTGGCCCTGGTCGTGCCCATGTTTTTGTGTGTGTTCTTCACTCACCATACAGCCTCACAGTGGCCCTGGTCGTGCCCATGTTATTGTGTGTGTTTTCCACTCACCATACAGCCTGATAGTGGCCCTGGTCGTGCCTATGCTATTGTGTGTGTTCTTCACTCACCATACAGCCTGACAGTGGCCCTGGCCGTGTCCATGCTATGCTTGTGTTTTCCACTCACCATACAGCCTGACAGTGGCCCTGGCCGTGTCCATGTTATGCTAGTGTTTTCCACTCACCATACAGCCTGATAGTGGCCCTGGTCGTGCCCATGTTATTGGAGCCTTCACAGAAATAGTTAGTGTAATCGTTTGCCTGCACGTTGAGAATCTTGAGGGTGTACCAGATCTGATCGACGTCCAGAGAAGTGCCGTGGTTGAGGAGCTGACTAATCTGATACTTTTCATTGTCCACGATGAGCACCTCACCTGTGTCAGCCTCGCGGTACCAGCGCAGGTTTGGCTCAGGCATCCCTGTCAGCAGACAAGACATGAGGCTGACTACTGAGTACCGATGAATTTGGCCACGATTGTCAAATTTAGTCAGGCCTAAAATATACCATATGGAACTTTAGTCCAGAATATAGCTTAACTTCACTTTGAAATAATGGCATGCTGCCTGTACAAGTGATTAAAAGTGTTAAACAAGTGCCAAGTTCAAAGTGAGTCAATGCTCGAAGATACCTATTACTGATCATGCTTAATGCTCGTAATCACTCCCCGCTAGTTAAACTGGCTTTACAGTCATACATGTGCCTTTAAAATGAGGCTTAAACGGAAAGACAGCACTAGGCTAAATGTATAGTTATGAAAGTTACAAAAACACACCTTTTTTGGTTTAGCATAACAGATACATTGCAGTTCAAAGTATACAAAATCACGCGTACTGAAAAAAGCGAAAGCGCCGCAATGTTATCAGTTTTAACCTATCAATCGCGACATATTCCTGTAACCCGATAGGCAGTTGCTTTCCACTGATGTTACCCAAACACAGTTTGCCTTTTAGCCATATGTACGTGGGGTACGAGTGACGCAACATCGTGTTTACAGGTTCCCTACCATGCCGCATCTTGTGGCCTCGTAAAACTTCCCAATTAAAAGTTGATTTATCAAGTTCAGAAAAGAATAGCTCTGGCCGCTTAGGTCTGTTTCCATCCACTCCTGCAAATAATCATGGTTAAATTATTTTAAAATTATTTAAGGCATGCCCTTTGTCTGAAAACCTGATAACACATCGTGCAGTAGAAATAAACTTGAAGAGTTTATAATCTATTGCCATTTGCGCGGTCTTACCTGCTATGAGGCACTCTACTAGGGCTGTAAAGCGACGGTTCTGGGCCTGGCCCACGGTGTCTTGGATGGAAGACGCTTCAGGCTTGTAGTAGACCACTAGCTTGGCGTCATGGTGTGCCGGGGGAGCCACCGTGTTGTCTGCTACGCACCGATACGTGCCCCGGTCGTCTTTCCGAATTGACGGGATCTCAAAATAATGACCCTTCGGGTAAAATTGACACAGTTGTTTGGTTCGGGATTTTTTATTTGTGGCTTGCGACGGTCTAGCTGGTACAGTAACTATTGTATATATTTTGATTATTTTGCGTGTTCTTGTAGCCCAGTGCATTTATATATTGTGTCTACTGCATCATGGAATGTCATTGGGAAGCAGCGACACCCAGCGAATTATATTGACATCTCTTTGCTGGTTATTTCATTCGTTTGCATGTTTTACAACAGATTCACACTGTAAAAAGATGATTAAGAATCCTAACCAAAAGTCATTTTACATGGTTTTGCCAATCGTCCCAATATAAGCTCACCCTATGCGTCAGCCGACCATCGTAAAGTGGCTTGCCGTCCGCCCGGATCCACGTGATGTTGGGAGTTGGCGAGCCCGTTGCATTGCACCGAAGGACAATGCTCTCACCTTGCCGTCTCTGTTCCGTGTTAGAAGTTGCAGAGACAAGGATTGAGGGCGGAACTGTGCCGATATAAAATTACAAAGGATAAATAAGGTATGGAATGTAAGTATGGTAGGTTGTTATACGCGAAGGCAATCCAGGCACTAATCGCACGGGGACAGATCATAGAAGAATGCTCGTCTGTTCATATGTGGCTCTGCAATCTCGAAGTAAATGTGAGAATTGTGAGTGGAATTATGTGGGTCACATACGACATGCAGATCAGGATTGATTTTTGATTTATGTGGGTATTAGACTACACGCCAAACATCAAGAGTTGAGTGAGAAATTGTGCGGACATTGAAGTCAATGATTCATTCTTGATGGACTTGAGTTAGGTGTATGGATATAGACCTATAGATCGCAGAGCACTAGTTAGTGTCAGTCTGGAGAGGGACTATGTGGACACAGAAAGCGCATCATGTAGGAAAACAAAGTTAAATACTCAGAATGCACCCTTGATAACCTTTATGGCAATCAGTGGTGGGAAAAGCCTTCGCCATGTATTAATCGATACATGTATTCCTACCTTGGACTGTCAGCGACCCAAACTTCATCGGCCATTTGTCCACAGGGTATCCCTGCAGATAAATCTTACAGAGGTACCGGCCATCATCATCTTCCCGCAATCGGTTGATGACTAACATGTAAGTGGTCTTGTCATTATCGCGGTACTGCCGAACCACCTCGTACTTGTACTTGCCGTTCTCTATTCCATTGTATGCCAAAATCTGAACATCACTAGAGATATGATAATCACCTTGCATCCAGTACACCTGTAAAAAACAACATTGTCCAATGAGTACCATTAAGAATCACGTTATACCTCTCTCATCTGGTGATTTGAATACCCTTCAGCAAACCAGAACTGAATGACCCATGAATACAATTTCAGGACATCTGCAGGTTGTTCCATAAAACTCCACTAATCCACTAACTAGAAATCTGCGCACTCCCTGGAAATCGGCACATTGGGTAATGTGTAACCATACACCCACGTTGAACAAACTAAGTGAATAGTCAGAAACACTTCGTGGAAATTCTTTGATGCCTTACCAACAGGTTGATCAAGCTTTTTTTTAATATTATCTAATAGATCCTGAAACGGACAATTTTACCTCCAGGATAGTCTCCTTATATGTCTCCTCTCACTGTATCAGTCTGTCATTCATTTCCAGGGGATTTAAAACTAGCTAACTTTACACCTGTATATAAACAAGGTGACACGAACAAATGTGAGAAATATAATTTACCATATGACACACCATTTGGTTTCAGGGAAAAATACTCGATCGCTCTCGTCATCTGTGCACGACAAACTTTTATCAGCTCAAAAAAATAAGTTATTCAGCATTGCTGCATTCCTCGATTATTTAAATCATTTTTTAGCGTTCTTGTTTTCAATGATTTACCGCTTGAGCGATTTAAAAGCTATCGAATAGAAACTCAGATCATACCTTCAAAAATGTACTTTCTGAATCGTCCAATATCCGGTGTGGTTCCATGCTTGACCCAACATATCTTCCTTATATAAATGATATTGCTTACTGCTTTACAAACTTTATTTTATTTCCTGATGGCAAAAACCCTTTCAGCTACTGATGTCGATGATTTGTTAGGTATTGTTTTGCAGTAACCTGTATCAATTCTCACTTGCCTGTCCGCAAATATTTATTTATTTATTTATTTTTGTTCGGTGTTTTTCGCCGTACTCAAGAATCTTTCACTTATACGACGGCGGAAACTGGAGAGTGCCCCGAGGAAAGCCACGATCATCCGTAGGTTGATGACAGGCCTTATCACGTACGTCCGGAGAGGGGCTGAACTCATAACGACCGCATTTGTGGGAGGCTCGTTGGTCATTGCGCCGCGGTGGCTAACCCCTCGGCCACGGAGGTTACTGGGTCATTGCGCCGCGCTGGCTAACCCCTCGGCCTCGGAGGTTCCTGGGTCATTGCGCCGCGGTGGGTAAGCCCTTGGCCACGGAGGTTCCTGGGTCATTGCGCCGCGCTGGCTAACCCTAGGCCACGGAGGCTCCTGGATCATTGCGCCGCGCTGGCTAACCCCTCGGCCTCGGAGGCTCCTCCGTGATTGTGCTGCGTTGGCTAACTCCCCCAGCCACAACATGATAATTAAACAATGACGCCAATCTTAATTTTATCCATATCACTGTAACAATCTCTCTAATTCACAGTGGTTTATTAGTGCCATCCAATTTCATTTTAATTTTTGAACTGTTTTTTATACACACTAGCTAGTAATAAGGCTCTTCAAGATGTTTATTCAGTAAAGATAGTTAATCGGTTTATCACAGAAAATAGTGAGTGAGTGAGTGTTTAGTTTTTAACGTCGTTGCAGGACGGATTTCCATCGCTCTTTTATCTAGTGATGCTTCACTGAGACGCCTTACCGAAGGCAAGTAAACCACCCCACCAAAGCCATTATACTGATACTGGTCAACCAGTCCTTGAACTATCCCCTTTATGCTGAACGCCAAGCGAGGAAGCTACAACTTCCTCTTTTAAGGTCTTAGGTGCGATCCTGGATTGATCCTGGATCTGGTGCCCCTAAAGCGGGCGCCATACAAACTGAGCCATGTTTTTACATAGGGAATCATTTTGTACGAGGAAATTTCTTTTTCTACAGAGAAAAATATTTTTTCATAGTCAAACTATTTATCATTTACATTGAAATCATTTACATCGTAGTTGAAATATTTACGCCCCGGTGGAAATATTTTTCATGTGAAAACATAATTTCCTCTGTAAGAAATATAACTTCCTGGTACAAAAATGATTTCCTGTGTAAAAAATGGTTTTCTATGTAAAAATATAATTTCCTCGTAAAAAATGATTTTCCATGTGATAAATTGACTACTATTGCGACAAGTAATTTTTGGTGTAAACGGACCAACTAATTTTACTGACAAACAGCTTGATAAGCCGTCTGACTGGCAAGGATATATAGAAAACTGCCAAAAAATCAAATGAAATTGCATGACACTAATAAGCCACCGTAGTAATTGAATTTAAATTCATAGATATTGCCTTCAGTGATAAACTAGAACGGACGCTTCACATTACTTTATAGGGCAACAAGTTTCCAACCCATGTACAACTTTTGCCACTGCTCTAAATTGTGTTTTAAGATGCATTATATTCTCATGCTGATTCAACAGACAACTTAAAACTTCTGCCTTAATTCTTCTAATTTAATCAGTTTTCCTGTGCTCTGATATCCCACAAATTTTTTCAACATGCTTTCGTCACTATTTTACAGGACGATTACATCATGGTATCCATAATAATACGAAATCGAACATAAAATCGTCATATTCCATTGTACTGTACAATACATACTTTTCTCTGAGCCGTGCACGGGTTACATCTCTAGGCATACATAGACACTTGTTTCTTTCCATATGTTCCATAGTTTGTCCTGCCCATATCTATGTTGTGTATTGTGCCATATTTTGACTTAACTCGATCACCATTAGACATGGCCGACTATCCTAGATGTAAATTGTATGCAACAAGAAGTCCCCCTGGGCTTTTTTTCCACCATGCGAGTTGAAAATAATCACTTGTTATATGCACATGTACTGTAAATATGACGAATAAATGATCTGTCAAGCAAAAACTGAAAGATCAGTCATTACACTTATAGGAAATCCGAATGCTGTTAACTTACCATACGACCAAGATCAATATACTGAATGACCAGTCATTACACTTATTGGAAATCCGAATGCTGTTAATGTACCATACGACCAAGATCAACATGCTGAAAAACCAGTCATTACACTTATAGGAAATCCGAACGCTGTTAATGTACCAAGCTCAATATGCTGAAAGACCAGTCATTACACTTATAGGAAATCCGAATGCTGTTAACTTACCATACGACCAAGATCAATATGCTGAAAGACCAGTCATTACACTTATAGGAAATCCGAATGCTGTTAATGTACCATACGACCAAGATCAATATGCTGAAAGACCAGTCATTACACTTATAGGAAATCCGAACGCTGTTGATGTACCATACGACCAAGCTCAATATGCTGAAAGACCAGTCATTACACTTATAGGAAATTCGAATGCTGTTAATGTACCATACGACCAAGATCGATATGCTGAATGACCAGTCATTACACTTATAGGAAATCCGAATGCTGTTAATGTGCCACACGGCCAAGATCGATATGCTGAATGACCAGTCATTACACTTATAGGAAATCCGAATGCTATTAATGTACCATACGACCAAGATCGATATGCTGAATGACCAGTCATTACACTTATAGGAAATCCGAATGCTGTTAATGTACCATACGACCAAGCTCAATATGCTGAATGACCAGTCATTACACTTATAGGAAATCCGAATGCTGTTAATGTACCATACGACCAAGCTCAATATGCTGAATGACCAGTCATTACACTTATAGGAAATCCGAATGCTGTTAATGTACCATACGACCAAGCTCAATATGCTGAATGACCAGTCATTACACTTATAGGAAATCCGAATGCTGTTAATGTACCATACGACCAAGCTCAATATGCTGAATGACCAGTCATTACACTTATAGGAAATCCGAATGCTGTTAATGTACCATACGACCAAGATCGATATACTGAATGACCAGTCATTACACTTATAGGAAATCCGAATGCTGTTAATGTACCATACGACCAAGCTCAATATGCTGAATGACCAGTCATTACACTTATAGGAAATCCGAATGCTGTTAATGTACCATACGACCAAGCTCAATATGCTGAATGACCAGTCATTACACTTATAGGAAATCCGAATGCTGTTAATGTACCATACGACCAAGCTCAATATGCTGAATGACCAGTCATTACACTTATAGGAAATCCGAATGCTATTAATGTACTATACGACCAAGCTCAATATGCTGAATGACTAGTCATTACACTTATAGGAAATCCGAATGCTGTTAATGTATCATACGACCAAGCTCAATATGCTGAATGACCAGTCAACAAAATGCACTCGTGCTAAATTCGTATATCTAAATAATGTGTAAGGTTAAGCACTATCGTATATTTTGTAGATTTCATCAACAACTAAAAAACTTTTTATTTTTTTTAATTTTAACTTTTAATTAATAAAGAAAAAGTAAGATGCTTGGGATTAATATTGGTTTTTGGTAGACGGCACATTGTGGTACCTTGTTGTCTCCTTGTCGAGTGACAGTACAATTGAGGTAGCCACTGTGACCTTTTCTCTTCACTTCCGGTAGGATTTCCTCCACTATCTGTGGTTCCTGGCAAA
Organism: Liolophura sinensis; assembly: GCF_032854445.1. Taxonomy (NCBI): domain Eukaryota; kingdom Metazoa; phylum Mollusca; class Polyplacophora; order Chitonida; family Chitonidae; genus Liolophura; species Liolophura sinensis. The sequence goes on along the minus strand of NC_088295.1, from coordinate 90,314,758 downwards.
CAACTGTGAAAACAAGACAAGAACGTAGGCATTTGGTTACTAGCTGAAGGAAGGGTATACACTCAATAGCTGTGTGTAAGTTTCAAGGTTATTTACTGTATCAAATGCATTTGTACAATATGTGCAGAAAAGATATTTGACCAGTATCTGAGGATAGGATATTTTTATCAGTATCTACAGATAAGATATTTGACCAATCTCTGCAGAAGAGATATTTGACCAGAACCTGCAGATAGGATATTTGACCAGTACATGCAGAAAGAATATTTGACCAGTATCTGCAGATAGAATATTTGACCAGTATCTGCAGATAGAACATTTGACCAGTATCTGGAGATAGCATATTTGACCAGTATCTACAGATAGAATATTTGACCAGTATCTGCAGATAGAATATTTGACCAGTATCTGCAGATAGAATATTTGACCAGTATCTGCAGATAGAATATTTGACCAGTATCTGCAGATAGAATGTTTGACCAGTATCTGGAGATAGAATATTTGACCAGTATCTACAGATAGAATGTTTGACCAGTATCTGGAGATAGAATATTTGACCAGTATCTGGAGATAGAATATTTGACCAGTATCTACAGATAGAATATTTGACCAGTATCTGCAGATAGAATATTTGACCAGTATCTGCAGATAGGATATTTGACCAGTATCTGCAGATAGAATATTTGACCAGTATCTGCAGATAGAATATTTGACCAGTATCTGCAGATAGAATGTTTGACCAGTATCTAGAGATAGAATATTTGACCAGTATCTGGAGATAGAATATTTGACCAGTATCTGGAGATAGAATATTTGACCAGTATCTGGAGATAGAATATTTGACCAGTATCTGGAGATAGAATATTTGACCAGTATCTACAGATAGAATATTTGACCAGTATCTACAGATAGAATGTTTGACCAGTATCTGGAGATAGAATATTTGACCAGTATCTACAGATAGAATATTTGACCAGTATCTACAGATAGAATGTTTGACCAGTATCTGGAGATAGAATATTTGACCAGTATCTGGAGATAGAATATTTGATCAGTATCTGCAGATAGAATGTTTGACCAGTATCTACAGATAGAATGTTTGACCAGTATCTACAGATAGAATATTTGACCAGTATCTGCAGATAGAATGTTTGACCAGTATCTGGAGATAGAATATTTGACCACTATCTACAGAAAGCAGTGGAATTTACTTTTTATCTGTAGAAAAGGCATCTGGAGTCTAACTGTTGAAATGACATGCAGGCATGATCTTCTGAAATGGCATACAGGCATGATCTGCTGAAATAGCATACAGGCATGATCTGCTGAAATGGCATACAGGCATGAACGCCTGAAATGACATACAGGCATGAACAACTGAAACAGCATACATGCATGATCTTCTGAAATGGCATACAGGCATGAACTGCTGAAACAGCATATAAGCTTAATCTGCTGAAATGGCATACAAGCATGATCTGCTGAAATGGCATACAGGCATGATCTGCTGAAATGGCATACAGGCATGAACTGCTAAAATGGCATACAGGCATGAACAGCTGAAATGGCATACAAGCCTGATCTGCTGAAAAGGTATACAGGCATGAACGTCTGAAATGGCATACAGGCATGAACTGCTGAAACAGCATACAAGCATGATCTGCTGAAATGGCATACAGGCATGAACTGCTGAAACAGCATACATGCATGATCTGCTGAAATGGCATACAAGCATGATCTGCGGAAATGGCATACAGGCATGAACGTCTGAAATGGCATACAGGCATGAACGTCTGAAATGGCATACAGGCATGAACGTCTGAAATGGCATACAGGTATGAACTACTGAAATGGCATACAGGCATGATCTGCTGAAATGGCATACAGGCATGAACGCCTGAAATGACATACAGGCATGATCTGCTGAAATGGCATACAGGCATGAACTGCTAAAATGGCATACAGGCATGAACTGCTGAAACAGCATATAAGCATGATCTGCTGAAATAGCATACAGGCATGAACGCCTGAAATGCCATACAGGTATGAACTACTGAAATAGCATACAAGCATGATCTGCTGAAATGGCATACAGGCATGATCTGCTGAAATAGCATACAGGCATGAACGCCTGAAATGGAATCTGGTAACTAACTAGGACATAGATAAATTGTCATAAACTAAAGAAATAATATTTTGGTCGCTACCCGTTTTCTAATTAGCCACTGTGAAAAGTGTATTTGATTACAAATTGCAAAAATAATATTTGCTTACTAATTGTGGAAAGGAATTAATGATTATGGCGTAACGTCACGTCGGCAATGTTTTAGCAGCAATGTTTTCATGGCGATGAATGATTTTATTAACAAACTGTAAATAGTAAGAGCGTTTCGTCACTAAATGTGAAAGGGATATCTGGAGGGGTGTGCTTTGTCACTACCTGTGGGGAGGGGTGTGCTTTGTCACTACCCATGGGGAGGGGTGTTCTTTGTCACTACCTGTGGGGAAGAGTGTGCTTTGTCACTACCCGAAGAAAAGATATTTAGCCACCAACCCTGAGGGTGTATTTTTGTTTGTTGTTTTATGTTGTACTCAACAGTACTAACTCGGGAGACGATTTTTTGGTGAAAGTGCACTCCGAAGTTGATTTAATCACATGCCTGTCTCAGTGAAGTACTGTCAGACTGTGGTCAGGGTACTTAACCATCACATCGACATTTGCATTTTTACCTTATTCCGCTAAAGCCATGGTGCTAGGGGCGTGTAATTTGCCACTGTTTAAGCCATGGTGCTAGGGGTTGTGTAATTTGCCACTGTTTAAGCCATGGTGCTAGGGGTTGTGTAATTTACCACTGCTTAAGCCATGGTGCTAGGGGTTGTGTAATTTACCACTACTTAAGCCATGGTGCTAGGGGCGTGTAATTTACCACTGTTTAAGCCATGGTGCTAGGGGTTGTGTAATTTACCACTGTCTAAGCCATGGTGCTAGGGGTTGTGTAATTTACCAGTGCTTAAGCCATTGTGTTAGGGGTTGTGTAATTTACCAGTGTTTAAGCCGTGGTGCTAGGGGCGTGTAATTTGCCACCGTTTAAGCCATGGTGCTAGGGGTTGTGTAATTTGCCACTGTCTAAGCTATGGTGCTAGGGGTTGTGTAGTTTTCCACTGTCTAAGCCATAGTGGTAGGGGTTGTCTAATTTACCAGTGCTTAAGCCATGGTGCTAGCGGCCGTAAGCCATGATGCTAGGCGGCGTGTAATTTGACACTGTTTAACCATTTATATGGACAGAAGAAAACCTAAACTGAGGTCGATTGAGAAGAGGCGATATTTCACCGGTTTTTTCTGACCATTTAGCAGCAATCAAGCTGGCAAAGTTTTCCTCTCTATGCTGTAGGTTTTTAATTGTATTAATAGATTCCGAATATGGTAAAAAGGTCAGGGAAAATCATTTGTTTATTTGATTGGTATTTTACGCCGTACTCAAGAATATTTCACTTATACAACGGCAGCCATGGTGCGAGGAAACGGTGTAGAGCCCAAGTAGGAACCCACGACCATCCGCAGGCATGGTCAGATTTTCCCAAGTACGACCAGAGAGGAAGAGTAAGGTGTACGGTGACTAACTATATGAGGTACATATTGCCTATGATTGACTGTATGGTAGCCCTTGTCTGTAATTAGAAGGGTTTGATGCACTTGGATTCTTAGCTCAAAGCAGGTTGTTTGATTATAATTCATATGAAGGATATTTGATCACTATTTCTTTGAAGGATGTTGATCACCAAGAGGAATATTTCATCATTAACTCTGAAAAGCACATTTATACAGAAGGCATCTGGACTACGGCTCTTGTGGCATACAATAACAATAGGAAGGGAATCCGTCACCGATTGTAGAGAGGATATTTTCCTCCATGAAGTACTTTCTTGGCAACAACTTGCCTAAAATGTACCTTTGGTAACGGTTTGCCTTACCCTTTGGCAACTGTTTGCCTTACCTTTGACAAATTGTATGGCAAGTATGAAGACTGGAAGCAGCCCGGACATCATCGCCAGTCCGTGTGCATGAATGAGAGTGTAAACTAGACAAAAGCAGCAGGCTATTATCCTGTACTGTCGGCTTTTTATTGCAAGTGAGTAATAGATTTATTGGTTTATTGTGGGCCTCAAGTGGTGACTAGAACCAGCGAGTGACAGGGTAGGTGAGATAAGCCGAGCTGTGTCCCTGATATCGGGCTGACAAAACAACTACACACTTACAGGCCGTTATGCCAGATTGATTGACTCATTGATTGATTATTTAACGTCATGTTCAAGAATGTTCCTCTTACACGCCCGATGGCGCACTGTGTCATTGGTACAGAGAAACCGAGGTACATCAGGATAAACCAAGGGCCCATGGCATGCTACTAACGATCTTCTCACCTGTGACGTAGGTCTACAGGTATACACGCAAGACACTGGTATAGTTACCAGTGGCTGAAAGACAATGAGAGTTTAGGTAATCCACAAATTCCAGGAAGCTGTGAACAGTGCAGACCAGCCATAAGGATTTACTACAGGATAGATAGAAACACAGCCATGCATGTTATTATCTGCCAATCTCCACGGCTGTATGTGTGAGACTTTTAGTCATCTTTACGACAAACGTACACTAATAAGTACATAATTTTTTTAGGTTAAATAGAACAATATTGGAACTGTAGAGTAACGTGTGTGAAATTTGTAAAATTATAGGTTTGATATTTTTATATCTCTACATGTTATTCTTTGTACATCTTCAGGCGTGGGCTTTTTACACTCCATATAACAGATGCGTCAGAGTGATCCACCTGGTCGGTTGACATTTACTAATAATTTAACATCATACAATTAAATATATATCAAAACAAATAATTTAAAAATATATAAATTTTGGCAAATGAAGTAAAAATAACAGGGTTATTGAAGTTATAAACATAATAAATTAACAGATAATGGGAGATAAATTTCAAGGTAGAATTTTACAAAAACATGTATAAATGATGTTGCTCACTGTGACGTTTTAATACCGCATCCATGAATACACGAATGTATATGTACGATATTTTGAGAGATGAAGATCCCACTTCACAGGAACAATACGGTTATAAAACTTCACCCGTGCATCTTCGCCTCCTTGTTAGTTATATCTGCAGCTTTCTCAGAATGTACATAAAAATGAGTTGTTGACAAATTAAACCAATAAATAATTGTAAAATATATTAATTCATCCAATCGTAATGTATATATACATTGTAGTTGCTGAACCGTGTCACATCTAATTCTACCTTTTCTTTGCTTGGAATGTTTTGAAATGGTAGGCTCTATTTATGTGGCCATAGATTCATTTAAATTTCGGGCTTCTGTGGCCGAGGTAGTGGTTATAGGCTTCTGGGTTATCGCGCCGCGCTGGCGCATTAACCCAGAAGGCTCTCACTAGTAGGCCTATGGTCGCTGTGAGTTCCAGCCCAGCTCATGTTTGCTATGAGTACGGCGTAAAACACCAATCAAATAAACAAATTATTTAAATTACACCGGTAGTCTTGGTAACTTCATATATAGGTTACATCTTGATTTTTTTTTATTTGAGTAGTTGCACAAGTCCGTGTCCGCTGTTTATTTTCAGTCCGCAGTTTTAACACCCACGACATTCCCGTTCGTTCGGCGACAATACACCTGCGCAGTTGGACAGGTATGCTAACCTAAAGTAGGTCAAGGTGTTGAACTGAAAGCTACAAACGATGACCTAGTCCTGTGCGAATGAGTGTGATAGAAAGCCGAACAGGAGATCAATTTACTCCAGAATGGCTCCAGTTATTCATTTTTTGACAGTGTTGATAGCATTTTTCGGAACAGGTAAGTAATTGTCACATAAATGTCGTCTATGAGAAACTTCTGCCTGCTTGATTTTCATGTGAAACAACAACGCCATGGTAGAAAATGGCGGAAGACGCGCTTGTATGATTCATGACATAGGACTTTTTAAACTGCATGATTCATTGATGTAGGTATAAGACTACGGTAGGCTTGTATCGTCACGATCGTACTGTTATTATTAGTAGGCCTAGGGTACGTACTTTAACGAGTGAAACAATGTCTAAATGAAAGTTTTAAACATTTGTCGGCCTTGTTTGTAGCGGTCTGATGTGTGCACTATGCATGGGCACAGTTGTTCAAACTGTATTTTCTCATTTCCTTTGAAACAGATAAAATAATACATGTAACAACAAGTACGGAAGTCCTGGACAAGTTACAGTGTCCAGTGGTAATATTTCTGCCACCTTGGAATGAATCTCTTAGTACCGTATTTGTAGGCTGTAGACTAATTGTGTAAGTAGTTTTAAGCGAACAGTACCATAATGTAAAGTCTCCCCTGTCTCCCATACATCATTGAGATTCCTTCATGTTGATCAGTGATTTATGTGTGCTTATTCGTATATATGTTGTACAGTTTCCCCCAGGCTCTGCCCAGCTTCCTCTGACCTTAATTCTGAAAAATTCTTAGATGGCTTAAAGCACCATTGAAATAACTAAGTAAATAAATAAATATGTAAACAAATAAAACCATTTAAAAATCTCGAAACAAGCATAGAGGTATACACAGAAGGAGGAACAACTCGGGCTCTTCAAAGTGTTTAATGTTGGCCTGTGGAACTGACACAGCAGGACTCAGGCTGTGTTTTAACAGGGGATTAGCCCATCTGCTTTCGCTTGCTCACAACAGAGGCCCCCTGTTCAGGCGGCGAATAATAAATACAGAACAACAGAATGGATGTCAAACCACTTTGCCAATTTCCATGGGAGTATCATGTTTAAAAGTAAATAACATCATAAACAAAAACATGCTACCAGTTGTTGAATAGTAATGACTACCCATGTATGGTTCGTTTGCCTTATAAAGACAACAATTTCTGACCTGTTACATTTTAACATCCCTGCCAAGCAAATGAAAAGTGTTTTTTTTTAAGTATATTTACAAACAGTTCTAACACATAGACTTTTTCATCGATTCATTAGTTCCCTTCTGATAACGGATACACATATATTTCTAGACATTTTTTTTTCATAGTGCTTCAATGCTTTTAATTGAAATGTGATGCATTAATTGTTTGACCATGTCATACAAATCACATTTGAATTTCCATTGATCAGTTTTGTCTTCATTTTCAACAAAATTTCGGCAGGTTTTGTCCAATTTTTTCTGTATCCGTGACAGTAATTTGGAGTACACAATTTGGTGTTTGACCATTTCAACTGGAGACTCTTTGTAAAATATGGATGAGATATAGGCCTATTGGCTGATACAAGTACTCATGCAGAGAAAACTTAGCGTCGTTAATTCAAATTGCTGTTTATGTGACTTCACCATAAAGTGTTGTTTTTCTAAATTATCATAAAACAGCATGCCACAAATATGTGTATATTATACTTGTCACTTGTGGAGGACAACATTAAACAAGGATTTGGATTTTCCCATATTCCATTTCAGTGCACAGGTATGCAAGCTGGCTACAAAAAAAGTAAACAGGATATCAGATATTATTATTGCAGCTTCTATCTTTGAAAATAATAAGCATACATGCAGTAGGTAGGTATCATAATTGAGTGGTAAAGACTTGGCCTTGATGTTTAAGTCCATCTCTGACTCCTAGCTGCACCATTACATCAAGAAGGCGTTCAAGTACATACATATCTGATAAAGAACGATGGTTTACTCCAGCACTCATTTCTTTAGCATACCTTTAAACACCAGTGAAAAGATGAAATAATAAAAAAAGAAGCGTTCTTGTCTTTCTGGGTTCATATGACTTCAACTCCTTTGAATCATGAAAGATTATGTGGACTTTGTGAGGGTGTGAGATAGGCCTATTTGTTGTGAAATGATTAATTCATTTTGCTCTCTAGGATTCTCAATTTTGCTGCAGTTTCTCTAAATAAGTATTTGACAGATGTTTAGGCATACATGTGTTGTCTCTGTGTGTATGTCCAGGTACTGCTGTAGATCCAATCATTGACATCTCTGAGCCAGCTGTTGTTGCTGGGGTGACCGAGATCCAAGCATGGAAGGGCCGGGATGTGGACCTGGTCTGTGTAGTGCAGAACAAACCAGCAGACACCAATGTGAGTTCACAACTGACGGAGAGACCGCCTAATAATCTCACTCGACTCTCGTGTGCTAAATATTTCTAATGTGACAATCTCCCTGTGAACTTGCAATCGATAAACCAAAACAGATTTTAAGCTGCTCTTGCTTAATTAACATGAGAGTTATGTGGTTGTATTAAAAAATTAAATTAAAATGCTTTGTTTGATGTAGACAAAGTGTTTTTGCAAGAATGCAGTAAATCTGTGATAAGCTGTGCTTTTCGGCATCTACAGTACTCTCTTGGATATCAGCATTATTAATTTCACATCACTTTCAACCTGAAATGTTACAGTTTGAAATAACACTTCTGCAGTAAATTCTATTTATTGGTTAATTAAGAGTTCATGTATACTTAATGAGATGGCTACAGTTGATTAGGTACAAATGTAGTACCGCTGTGTCACATTTTTCATACTATAACCTACAGGGGTGTAATTTATTAAATTTAAGCTTCAAAAGGAAGCTCAGCTGATAAATTATGCTACTAGTGAAGGCTCAGTCATGTTTTTCTATTCAAATTCAATTTACATGCATATTATTCGCATGAAAATATCAATTAATCATCTATGTTTTCTGAATTAAAGCCCTGAGCGTATAAGTGTCTTGCCATGATATGTAAGTAATGCCCAAATGGCATTTAGCAATTCAAGCAAGGAAGTGATTTTTAAATTTGTGCAACACAAGATTGTCAATGTTTTATCTGCAGTGTTAAAGACTTAGTTGACAGTGTTATGTATGTAGAACTTTATGCTGTACTTCATGCTGTTGGCCACTGATACTATTGGGTGTAAATTATTTTATGCATTCTTGAGTATGGAATAAAATATGAATTAAATACGAAAGTAAATAAATGTTTCCAGGCTTGTTAAGTCGTAATCATACATTCGTTCATTTTAATAGGTAGAGAGCAGTAAGCTGATTATACACCAATCTTGTTGTTTTACAGGTGATGTGGCTGCAGAAGTCTGGAGAGCAGACACCTGTAAAAGTCCTAACAACTGACACTACATCTCAGGAGCCGCAGAAGTACTCAGTGTTCAAGCCTACTTCAATATCATGGCGTCTGAGGATACAGAATATTGAAGAAGGTGATGAAGGGCTGTATCTATGCCGTGTGGAAACCCAACCCAAAACGTACATTTCCAAGTCCAGATACGTCAGAGTTGTAGGTATGTATATGCTCCTTCAGTGGTCAGTGGAATTTCCTCCATTCTTTCAAGTACAGGTGCTTGATAATTCTAAAGTGTGTTATTTCAGATTTCTTCTTCAGTGCTCTGTACAGTGGTAATTGGGTGGGCCCTCCTCATGGTTCACAGGGGTCCTTAAAAGCCTTGAAAGTACTTGAATTTTATTTTGGTAATTTGGTCCATTTTTATGTGGAGGTCCTTGAAAGTACTTGATTTTGTTTGTGTCACATGAAGAAAGTTTTTCGGTGGTAAGAATCTGTGAATCAACTGACAATGGGCATGCACCTAGAGCGGCCGCCAGTGGTATGTACGTGGTCATAGTTTTGCACCACTACAGACTTCCTTTTCGGAGGGCGCTAAGATCGCCAGTTTTTGGTTTGGTGGCAAGAACTTATGCTATAGTCATTGAGAGTGATTTGGTGCGTGAAAAAAAAGCATGCCAGGCAACTGTTGTTTTAGCGATAAATGGCTTCAGTTCCCAGATTTCAAGAACTGGCTTGTGTGTGACGCCAGCAGTGTCAGTCAGGCATACTGCCGATTGTGTCTATGAAGTGTAGAAGGCTCCAGTATGCCAGTGGCACTGTTTACAAACATGTGCGTTGTGCAGAAATATTTAAGCTGTGCTTTTTATTCTGTCAAACAGTGGAAAATGTATAAGAATCAATGATGGGTTGTCTGATTATCAATGATGTCTGCACCGACTGAAGGTTATTGGACCAACTCAAGGCTGCGTACCGGTGGAATGCCAGATACCTGGAGATGGTTGACAGTTTACTTCTGGTCCCTCCAGGTTCCTTCACAATGTCCAACCATAAACCAGTATAAATACTGCTGCCCTAGCATGAATTGTGAAATTCTTAATTATCAATCAAATGTAGATGTTGAATTTCCTTCTCATGTTAAGTTGCATTTTGTAGAGATCCCACAGATCGACAGTCTTCAGACAAGCAGTGACAAGGCAGTGGAAGAAGGGGCGGAACTCTCCCTAGATTGTAATGCCTCAGGTCGACCGGCACCAGCCATTGTCTGGACCAGATTGGCCAATGCCGACCTGCCTGGTGGGGGGAAGGAACTACGTGTAAGCAAACAATAGACTTTTGTTTTTTTACCCGTTTACCAGACGATTCACAAGTCAGGTCGTGTAATTGTAATGCTCAAGTGTACATCTAGGACAGCACTTAACATTCAGATGTCAAATCTGCAATGAATTAGCAATTGTAATGTTGAGATGTATCTAAGGATTTTCTTGAAAGCCTGACATTAAATTTGATTCTAAATAAAAGCTTGACGTATCTCAGTTTTATACACTAAACTCCCCTGTTTTCATACATATGTGAGTGAATTTCACAATTTCATGTACACGGAGTATTATTGCTTTGCCTTTATGATGTGTTGAGGAATAATTAAAACATTGTAGAAGTGCAGTATAATTTCAGATTTGTGGAATTATTTTGCCGCTTTGTCCTCCATGTCAGCAAATCTGTGTATGGGTTAAAACAACAACCTGGAACACTCTGACACAGTGAATAACCAGCTATGCCATAGCTTCTCACAATTATGAGGACTACGTCTATGTTGCACTTCAGAATTGTACTGAATAAAAGCAATGAGGAAACATTCTTCTTACTGGATGGATAAATAATGAAGTGTAAAAAACAGAAGTTCTTCCAGCTAAGACTTACAGCATTAGCTTTCAAATCAGTAAATAGAGTTGCTGTAGTGAGGCGTGTCAGGCAGATCATGGTACAAGTTGTGCTTATTTTTTTTAAATGTAGAGCACACATCTGTACTACCCAACAGCTCGTGCAGAACACAGGGGCAAATACCTCTGTCGAGCAGAGAACGTGGCTGGAGAAGATGTCCGAGTTATCAACGTGAAGATCAGTTGTGAGTAAATTGTCTATCACAGAAGATCTGATAGCGACAGCTGATCAACAAATCACCATTTCTGTTATGCTAACTAATGCCAGATGCATTTACCCTATTGAGTTATATTTTGCACAGTGCTTCAAGTATGAAGCTATGTACATTTGATAAAGAGAATTGAAAGTTATGAATAGACAAACATACCTAATGAACTGAAGTTGATGTCAATGTTATCAGTGTAGCATATTAAAAGGCTTGCCAAATGTTGAAAGGCTTTGCCAAAATCAGGTTTAATTTCGGAAAGATGTAGAGACAAATTGACTTAAAGGTGTAAAACTAAATGATTACTACAGTCACAGGTGTGTTTGAGTTTGTGATCTCCATGAAGTCACATCTCAGATATTGAATATAGACTCATGAGTATGAAATCAATTTCACATTACCTTGTTTTGGGTCCATGTTTTGTAGTTCACCCTCGTGTGACAGCAGATGAAAAGATCGTGGGTCAGATGGTGGGATACAGAAAGGAGTTGTTGTGTGACGTTACGGCTTACCCGGAACCCAAAGAGGAAGGTGTTGGGTGGACTGGTCCAGCTTACAAGCCTGATGACCCAAAGTAGGTGCCCACTTCACCATATGAACTGTTGTATTGCCTCTGTTATAAACCAAAAATACGGATAAAATCTGATGTCTAAATAAATATCTGCTGGGAAGAAATGGGGAAAAGTTATTTTCACAGAAGGGAGATATCTCAGCTTTGATGTAACAGTTCCAGTGATAGTGAGAAACATGTAGGCCTACCAGTAAAATGTTTGTGTTTAACCGTTCAACCAGATAATCACCAGAATGTGAAGAGTATCATTCTCCAGAAAGGTGCACAGTTGTATCCCTGTATTTACACATGGCATACATGGTCACAAAGCTGGTACTTCTGTTTGATTTCAGTTTTGAGGTGACCTTCTCCAAAGGGGCAAATAATCGTGTGACAACAAAGCTTGTCATTCGTAGAGTCCGACGAGAAGACTATGGCAAGTACATTTGTTCGGGGTCCAACAGCAAGGGTAATGGTGAATTTACCATCACTCTGGAAGGTAAGGGACTTTCAAATAGTATAGGTACCAAACTGAACAAATCAGTGACAGTGAATAGCTTTAGCTGTTCTTAGTAAATACAGAAAACTTGATTAACAAATGTGGATTTTTTTTTCAAAAATTTGTGATTTACATGTAATCACAGACGTAGAAATAGAAAGATCCTCTGTATTTGAGTCTTCAACAGGAAACCTTGTTATGTTGTCTGCCGTGACATTAGGAGTTAACATGTCTTTTCTTGTTTTCATTACAGCCACAAACTATCCCACGCCTGATAGGACTGGACAGATTTCTGGAGTTTCAAGTGCCGTGTCCTGTAGTCTGCTCAGCTTTGTCATGATCTTCACAGTATTCCTTCTCCACAGGCCCTGACCAGCCACACCCTGTCCTCACCCATTAGCCTTACCCTAGCAGTAAAATATGGCCTTGACCAGCCACATCCTGTCCTCACCCATTAGCCTTACCCTAGCAGTAAAATATGACCCTGACCAGCCACACCCTGTCCTCACCCATACCCTGTCCTCACTCATTAGCCTTACCCTAGCAGTAAAATATGGCCCTGACCAGCCACACCCTGTCCTCACCCATTAGCCTTACCCTAGCAGTAAAATATGGCCCTGACCAGCCACACCATGTCCTCACCCATTAGCCTTACCCTAGCAGTAAAATATGGCCCTGACCAGCCACATCCGGTCCTCACCCATTAGCCTTACCCTAGCAGTAAAATATGGCCCTGACCAGCCACACCCTGTCCTCACTCATTAGCCTTACCCTAGCAGTCAAATATGGCCCTGACCAGCGACATCCTGTCCTCACTCATTAGCCTTACCCTAGCAGTAAAATATGGCCCTGACCAGCCACACCCTGTCCTCACCCATTAGCCTTACCCTAGCAGTAAAATATGGCCCTGACCAGCCACATCCTGTCCTCACCCATTAGCCTTACCCTAGCAGTAAAATATGGCCCTGACCAGCCACATCCTGTCCTCACCCATTAGCCTTACCCTAGCAGTAAAATATGGCCCTGACCAGCCACACCCTGTCCTCACCCATACCCTGTCCTCACTCATTAGCCTTACCCTAGCAGTAAAATATGGCCCTGACCAGCCACACCCTGTCCTCACTCATTAGCCTTACCCTAGCAGTCAAATATGGCCCTGACCAGCCACATCCTGTCCTCACCCATTAGCCTTACCCTGGCAGTAAAATATGGCCCTGACCAGCCACACCCTGTCCTCACTCATTAGCCTTACCCTGGCAGTAAAATATGGCCCTGACCAGCCACATCCTGTCTTCACCCATTAGCCTTACCCTAGCAGTAAAATATGGCCCTGACCAGCCACATCCTGTCCTCACTCATTAGCCTTACCCTAGCAGTAAAATATGGCCCTGACCAGCCACATCCTGTCCTCACTCATTAGCCTTACCGTAGCAGTAAAATATGGCCCTGACCAGCCACATCCTGTCCTCACTCATTAGCCTTACCCTAGCAGTCAAATATTGCCCTGACCAGCCACACCCTCTCCTCGCCCTCCTCTCCTTACCCTAGCAGTCAAATATGGCCCTGACCAGCCATGCCCTGTCTTGACCCACTAGCCTTACCCTAGCAGTAAAATATGGCCCTGAACAGCCACATCCTGTCCTCACCCATTAGCCTTACCCTAGCAGTAAAATATGGCCCTGACCAGCCACATCCTGTCCTCACCCATTAGCCATACCCTAGCAGTCAAATATGGCCCTGACCAGCCACATCCTCTCCTCACCCATTAGCCTTACCCTGGCAGTAAAATATGACCCTGACCAGCCACATCGTGTCCTCACCCATTAGCCTTACCCTAGCAATCAAATATTGCCCTGACCAGCTACGTCCCTGTCCTCACTCAGTAACATTACCCTCACCTGGCATGTGCACCATTCTGCTCCTTACATCTGTATATAGACCTTCCGCCAATGTATGGTACACCTACATGTACAGTTATCTGTACACATTATGTCATTCACAGCAAAGTTCTACTCTGCGTCAAATGAGGAAACTCACAAAATTTTAAATATGGAAAATATTTTTTATTGCAGAGATATTTTAGCAACATTCACTTTACACTGTAGGTATTTGTTCGTTACTGCATGTAGATTGGCTGTTTACTGTAATAAAAGCTAATGTTTAGGTCAGTGTCTAAGTTAGCACCTTACAGTGTAGAGGTGAATCCCTCATGGCTATTGAGAATGGGCTTGTATGTATCTCTTGATTATAAAGGAAGTTGAGGAAAATGGTAGTGTCTATGTCATACATGTTTATATCCAATGTTTATGTGAGAATAACAAAGAATGTTTTAATTTCACAATTGTACAAAGTTTTATTAAAAGTATTTAGTACACCATTCTAGTAATGGTGGCATGGAAGTACGACAGGTAGGTTGCTTGTGCCAGTTGAGAAGAGCGAAGAGCATCTTTCGCTCTTTACTAGCAGGAGGATAACATGCTTCCTCCTACCATAGAGCGGCTATTTCAGTACTTCCGCTGTTATCAACAAAAAAGGCAATCCCTTTATTTAAACTAGGTGTTAGTTTTGCTGATTAATCGGGTTTTACTTTAAACCACTGACTAGAGCGGTGATCTGTGTATATACATGTAGTTACATATAGATACATATCTTAATAGATGTACATGTTTTTCACATTTTTTTTTCATAGGTAGATTACACAGCACACATATTTTCCTTACTGTTACTGTCTGAGCAAGATCAGAGGTAGCCCCTGTATGTTATATTTGTCCGGTCGTTTTTATGGATAGTCTCTGTACAGGAGCATTATGACTATGGATATTCCTGGTAGGAGAGTCTTGCTGTGTATTTATCATTCATTGTACTCATTCATTCAATGCTTTTTATTGATAATTCCTAGATGCATCATCATTCGTCAATAATTCTTTTCCAGAAAAGCATGCAGGTAATCTACACCCAATTTTTATACAGTTTGAAACCTTAGGATGTGAAATGTGATACATCGTGAAAATTGTTGCCATGGTTTAGGTGTTGGGACAAATATTGCAGGCTATCATTGGCACATTTGCACACGAGGAAGAATGTCAGAATATTGCCAAAGATCTTGTCCTTTACCTTGGGCACTCCATCACACACACACCTGATTAACGTTTTAATGTAAAAAACGTGAGTACGATGTTAAATAACAATGAAATAAACTTGTTTTCTCAGTTTTTATTAGCTTAAATGGTAGTTCTTATATTACGTTCTGTATTTAAAACACTGGTTTATTGTCAGTGTTGAACATCCCTCTTCAGTCTTGTGTCAACTTTAGCAACTTTTTTTTTTTTTGTTGTCATCGTCTTTGTAATGATTATTAATTTGTAAGTGATTTAATAAATACAAGTTTACATATCAATAAAATGCCATGTAATTTTCTACGCCTATATTTTGTACAAAATAAAAGTTGTACAGATATATATTAAATTGATTGTTATATCAAATTGATCAAATTCTCTGGAAAACAGTAAAAAATGGACTTCTTGCCGTAGTCCATATGTGGTGTGCTGAAGTATTAAGGTTTATTATACACCTAAGTGTCCAGCGCCTACTACATTATGTAGTAAACAACTGTCTAATATTTTTAATATATTGGACAGTTGTAACTGTGACGTCACACGTACGGACTATTTTTGTTTGTCAACAAGCAGACCATACAACAAGCATGGCTGCGTCGCTCCACATAAAATTATGCAGGTCACCGGACACAAATCCCTTGCTAGCATCCAGGAGTATGATTCTAAATTACGTCACAGAACAGAGCAGAAGCAAACGTCGAGTTTACTTCAGGGCAATCGCGCTTTCAGTCAACCATCTCCCGCGCTTCCACTCCTGGCCGGTCAGTTCAAGGGTACACAAACGAAGTTTTCACGACTTCGATGCGATTAATTTCCGCACAGAATCCCAAGGATAATCAGATAACTTTGTCAGCAAACTCTACTTCACTTGCGTCCTCATCCTGTAAAGGTTACACTAGTCTGTCGGTGGCGCAGTTTTCAATATCTGCACTTGTAATTTTTACTGAAACGTCTGCGTTCCTTTTCTTTTACACTCTGTTTGTAAAGTACCGCTTCGGCCACGTGCGCCTGACCCAGTTTTCCGTCAGCCAAAGAAAGTGCGCCATTCAGTATTCCATATTCATCCGCAACCGGCTATCCGCTATTGTTACGCGATATGAAATCAATAGCACGGTTTAACCAATTGTTTATCGTTCGAGTTTATTTACTTACGTTTTTGACAAGTGGGTGTATAATAATTATAGGTTATGGATTGTATGGTCCTGTATGGATACATACAATCCAATAACCTATATAGAGGATGCGTGGAGAAGTCTTGTAGCAATCTGTGGATGATCGTGAGTTTCCCCTAGGCTCTATCGGGTTTCATTTCACCATAATGGTGGTCGTGGGCGTACAAGCAAAATATTCTTGAAATATACTTTATCAAATATAAATAAATAAAAATACTGGATGCATGTGGACGGGATAACAGCCATATCGCTTCAGATACCGTTTAACATTTGCATGGTACATGCTCATGACGGCCAGATCGAGGCTGAACACTTGATGAAATAGATCCTTATCCTTCTTAGACAGGGTTGGTGGGTCCGGATCAGTGGCCGAGTGTTTAGCATGCTAGGCAGGTACAACATGAAAACAATGCCAACGGACCAAACCTCGGCCCACAGCATAATCGTGGATTATACATATCACTGGTTCGTTCTCTGACGTTTGAATCATGCGGTATGGAAATGCCGGCCGAAGGTCGGTGGTTTTTACGTTTTCCTCTTCCCATAAACTTGACTGTCATCTTAAACCTGTAACTGATAAATTATTGAGTACGGCGCTAAACATGAAATGGATCATTTGACTTGCACTGTATTGTAAAACACTGGCTACTGAATATTATACCAGGTGTAACCAAGTCTTCCACCAGATATTGATTTTTGCATTGTTTTCAACATTCCCTCACTACATGTTTATCAGATCGGCAGTGGAATGGTTATAGACCTACATCCGCATGGGAAGCGGAAGATCCGGGCTTCAATGCCGAGCTGGGTTAAATACATGTACCTATACACTTTAAAAAAGGCAATGTCTGAACTTCAGAAGGGCCAAGTAGAGGAGACAGGGGTAAGATGAGCCATTTTTACAAAATGTAATCAGAAATACACAATATTCCATTTTACCAAATAGATACATATGCTGGTTTCAATGGCATTTATCAATGGCATTTATCAATGCGTGTGTAGGGACATTATATTTGCATTATAGATGCAAATTAAAAAATGTCGGCGTTGTGAAAGACTTTACCTGGTGATGGATGGGGGTAAATTGGTCCTCAGCGTTGGCTTTGTGGATGACTTTACCTGGTGATGGAAGGGGTAAATCGGTCCTTAGCGTTGGCTTTGTGAATGACTTTACCTGGTGATGGAAGGGGTAAATCGGTCCTTAGCGTTGGCTTTGTGGATGACTTTACCTGGTGATAGATGGGGTAAATCGGTATTTAGCGTTGGCTTCATGAATCACTTTACCTGGTGATGGATGGGGTAAATCGGTCCTCAGCGTTGGCTTTGTGAAGACTTTACCTGGTGATGGATGGGGTAAATCGGTCCTCAGCGTTGGCTTTGTGAAAGACTTTACCTGGTGATGGATGGGGTAAATCGGTTCCGTAGCGTTGGCTTCATGAATGACTTTACCTGGTGATGGATGGGGTAAATCGGTATTTAGCATTGGCGTTGTGAATGATTTTACCTGGTGATGGACGGGGTAAATCGGTCCGTAGCGTTGGCTTTGTGAAAGACTTTACCTGGTGATGGACGGGGTAAATCGGTATTTAGCATTGGCGTTGTGAATGACTTTACCTGGTGATGAATGGGTAAATCGGTATTTAGCATTGGCGTTGTGAATGACTTTACCTGGTGATAGATGGGGTAAATCGGTCCTCAGCGTTGGCTTTGTGAAAGACTTTACCTGGTGATGGATGGGGTAAATCGGTCCGTAGCGTTGGCTTTGTGAAAGACTTTACCTGGTGATGGATGGGGTAAATCGGTCCTTAGCGTTGGCTTTGTGAATGACTTTACCTGGTGACAGATGGGGTAAATCGGTCCGTAGCGTTGGCTTCATGAATGACTTTACCTGGTGATAGATGGGGTAAATCGGTCCTTAGCGTTGGCTTTGTGGATGACTTTACCTGGCGATGGATGGGGTACATCGGCCTTTAGCGTTGGTTTTGTGAATGACTTTACCTGGTGATGAATGGGTAAATCGGTATTTAGCGTTGGCTTTGTGAATGACTTTGCCTGGTGATGGACGGGGTAAATCGGTCCTCAGCGTTGGCTTTGTGAAAGACTTTACCTGGTGATGGATGGGGTAAATCGTTCCTTAGCGTTGGCTTTGTGAATCACTTTACCTGGTGATGGTTGGGGTAAATTTTTCCCTTACCGTTGGCTTTGTCAATCACTTTACCTCTGAAAATCATACTTGTTCACTATACCTAACTATGATATTTTTTAGGCCTATATGACTTGACAGCATGAGAAATGTGACAGGAGAAGATAAATGGTGTCTGAACATGTTCCACAAATAACTGAGATATCAACATCAACATATGCATGTTAACAATAGCCTATGGGGTATGTTGGTCCATGGCTTATCTTACCCCACCTAGGCAGGCAACTACTTTTTTCTCGTGAGCTACAAATCTTGTAAAACTAACACTGATTTTACATCACCAACCAAATGTTTAAAGTATTAGGTTTTGAATGTGGAATTAGTTCCAAGCTAACTCTTATTTGTCTGTTTACCCGAAGAACACATACCTGTTTCAGCAGTATTTACGTTTGTCACCAAAATTGATTCTGTTGTTAATTTTCCCTGATGTTGACAGATGTTACTATGTGACAATGCGAAAAATATCAGCACACAAGCAAACAAATACACCAGTGTCTCGGTTTCAATGCTGACTTATGTTATTGTTTGTTCTCTAAACATACCTGACGCCAGACCCAATCAAAGCATAGAGGCCCCAAGCCGATAGATGAATACTCTCATTGCCTATAATCAATTTATACGTCTTAATGAATGAAATGCAATCTACAGTAGTAGAACAGGATAAAGAATAGAATAGAATAAAGGTGTCTTGATAAATCATGGGTCAATCCGAGTTCTGTGAGGGGTAATCATATTTCCCTGAATGACCCGCCTTTTACACGCAATACTCACTTTAAGGTCGCAGTCAGCATTTTTATCTGACGTGAGCAGCTCGCGATGTCTGAAGTGAATATTTTGATCACGTGATGATTCTCGTCTGCCCGTTCATTCAATTTCACTGACGAGTATCTGCCAGGAATGGAATTAAATATCACCATTGTGCTAATCTTATTATCCTGAGCTGCACTTCCAAGTTCTATGCAAAATGGACAAGTCTAATTTTAGGCTGGTTCACAGATTCGAGTTAGATACTGTGTATACCGTGTGTAAGCCTTGGTCAGCTTGCGAAAGTCTGATCTCAGGTCCGGGATTCGTTGTAATGACTGAACCACAGTTTAATAAGGGCAATTGTAAAGACTAGCTTGACAGTTAACAATTTAGGTAATACTGAATGGTGAACAATCAACCCCAAGGTATTGTAAAGCACAACAGTGGCAAGCAACCCCACAATGCTTCACTTTTCTAACGCAATTTCCCGTGAACACATTTGAACACATTAAAACGTATAGTATATACTCTAACGCAAAAACGGTTGGTTTTAGTACAATAGCCATCACTGAGCAGCAACACAGGCGTAAGGATAAACAGTTTATTAATCCGATGTCATACAGCGGTATATACATGAGGTATGTGTAGTACACACGGAATATTACAAACGGTAAGAATCATTATGACCAGTTTACCTTCATATAAAGTTATAATAGCTTATTAAGAAACATAAATATGGCGACATATGATAAATTTCAGGTAGGCTTACATTTAATGGGCTTTCTTTTGCCAAGTATTACAAGCTGTGTAAACGCCACGAGCTGTATGTGTCTGAGAATACACTTTAGCATAAGCAGTATAAGATTTATCTGAGATATTCTGTAATCACATCTCAGTTGCGCAGCGCTCAACATCGCACTGTGTGTATATATGCATATGTATTCATTTAATTGGTTGTTGTTTTACACTTGTACGACGGCGACCAGCATTATGTTAAGAAGCAAACTGGCAGAAACCCACGACTATCCGCAGGTTGCTGGTAGACTTTCCAACGTACGGCCGAAGAGGAAGCCAGCACGAGCTGGACTTCGACTCACAGCGACCGCGTTGGTGAGAGTCTCCCGGTTCATGTATACACATCTAGGCCTATGCATGCTTGTTATTTTGTTACTAGATCATATACTCACGTTATGTCTATCACTTAATGTACAACAATCTCAAACACACATACACATCTTGAACTGTGTAGCATGTTTTAATGGGAACTGGGAGTAAGAGACTCTTAATCCCAGATGGGAACGAAACATGACGTTGAGCAATCCGATAGTCGGTCACCCAGAAAATATAGTCTCATCACACATCCATGTTCACCGTATAAGATCCACTGAGCACAAACGTTCCACACCCTATCCATTGTGTTTATATTGAATTATACTGAATTAAACCTCAATTATAGCCTTTAGGCCTACACTGATGATAAGCAGTATATCAGGGTTATCTCCCTTTACCCGGAACTTCAGAAAAATGACGACACGCCTAGATATTCATGGCTCTACACGCCTCCGCCTTTGCTTACGTATTAAGCGATTGCCTATTACCGGGGCGAAGATGGACTAAGACATATCCATGGTAGACTTACATTTATATATATATATATATATATATATATATATATATATATATATATATATATATATATATTCCCCGCCACTAAGTCCGGTTAATTCTGTATTCGACATGAAGTAAATCAGGCAGAGAATTATGCATGAGTCCACACCGTAGGCCCCTACTTATGCATTCTTAGCAACTCTTTGAGGTGTAGGCCTGTATTGCCCGGGGCAAACTCCTAAAGGAGTATGCATGTATTCCGTTGTAATTTGCATGGGTACATCCTCGCGACAAGAATCCGACATTCCGTCTTTCCCATTTAACATACTGTCCACGTTTATCGATTTCGTGCATATGATTTATATTATTTCAGTATAATTTCCTGGAATGGGATATGCACGGAAAGCCGGAAAGAAAAATCGATGAAATTTATTTAGACATTATATATATATATATGCCTGCTATACTACATTTACAGCCATTTCAGTATATCTGTATATTTGTATATCGTTTAAGTTTAAAAAAAAGAAACCAAATTTATGACGTATGATTTAAATATAGGTTAATGTAAAATGCGATTATCCACAAACGACTACCAAAAACACAATTGTAGAGCATAAAAACGGAATCAACCGACTAAAATCATATGATTAAAATGAATGTTTCCTGAAGGTCACTTGCAAAAATAATTCACTAATAAAATCAAACGTATATCATGAGCCATTGTGAGCGAGTATAAAATTCTTCACAAAACAAAGTCACACATAAGGCTAGATTTTTTGGCACAATAAAACTATGTACAAAAATATCACATCTTTTTGATTTGGTATGAAGCGAATCAGAGATTTGTGAAAGCATGAGTTGTGATTTCATCTGAAAAGCTCACATTTACTTTGTGAACACTCGTTGATTATGACATTGCTATGTGCACTACCCAGCCACCATGGGACCGATATACATCGCCTCCGTGGGAATGACACTCCCGCCACTCCGCGAGAGATGGTAGTACAGACAGGGACTAATATATTAGTCCTAGGTACAGACGACCTCTCAAATGTGTGGTTAATATCCTGCTGACAGGCAGGGGCATTCATTACTTGTACAATACTTGTATCTTTCACTCACATGGCAATAATATCGTCCATAGAATCACCAACAAATCATCTGTTGTTCCCAGAGAGAAGAGTTGTTAATCCACCATTCATCCAGACATTCCACTGACGGACTGCACGTGTTCATGTATTTTGTCTCGAACGTCAACCGAGGATGCTCATACCGGACGCCCCGACCCAACATCTTCCACACACCCATACTGATGAGCTCTAAGATCAGATTTCAATCACTGTGCACCAACATTTGGCTATGTCTCAATTTTGCAGAGCACAAAAAGTGTCATTCCGTTAAAAACAGAGACGCCGTGCCATTCCTGGAAAGTCGGTCAATTTCGATCTGATGTCCAGGTTAGGGTGTTGACAGAGTCGCCCTAGTCACGGGTCACTGGACCCAAAAAGCGGGGTTGCTTCCATACAAGGTTATCTACTCCACGCCCTGGCAGACGGTCACAATGAGCGGGCCCAAAGAGAATGAGATATCCATTCTACACAAACACACCATTCTGGAAACAACAACACAACCACTATCCACAGCCGTGAATTTAAAGTACATGTAAAACGGTCGATCATGATGAAACATTGATAATAGGCAAACTTTAACTGTCGGTATATGCTTATATGTAAATCCGATAGCACCGAAACAGCCAAAGTACTGATTAAAGCACAGTACTCTGGCAAGGTGGCAACAGAGAGCACTGAGTACATGAGCACTGGCAATCACAGGTAGCTCATGCATTCCCGGACAGACCACATCTCTCGCGGATAGCATCACACACATACTATGTTAAGTTTTGGTTGCAACGTGAACGTTTCAGCCGAATCGCCATGTGTGTTAATTCTACAGTCATAAGATTCAGGAGTTCTACTCACGCGACATCAAGCGAAAGTGTGTGATGCCGGATCGTAATATATGACAAATGGAATGTAAATCACTCCACTTTGATTAAATCCCAAGCACTCACTCATTCACTCCGTGTTGAATTACATAATACTTGGCCAGCAAGTATTGCATAAACTATATAGGACACTTTTCTCTTGTACCGTAACAACCTGTTGGTGATTTGAGGACAAGAATTGTGATACACAAACTGAAGTTGGATGAAGTCACTAGTCACTGTGCTGCTGTAACACTGACAAATCCTATATCCCTCATATAGGGAGTGAATTATGCCGATTATCACTTATTTTCCTCGGTGTTTTTCATCACCTCGAATATCAATCGTAAAACTACACTTCATGCACAATGTGAACAAGTCTCAAAGAACACACATAACAAGTCCTGAGGTTAAAATGTCGAAAGCTCCACAAATGCAAGGCCAGTGGTCAGGTCCAGTATAACTATAGGTGGAGTCCATTAAATATACGGTACACAAATCACACGGAAAAAACCCGACACTGGTTAATCCCGAGGAAGACTAGCACATCACATGATAAAATATAGGAAGCACAAGATAGGGTAAAACTGGCAGAGTTTTGCAAGTTTGGACCAAAGAAGCACAACATAAGTAAAGCATACGTTTGAATTTCTACTCCATGGAATGTTTGCAGGAAAAACGTTACTCTGCACATTCGGACTTCTGATTTCCGAATCCTGGTTTTGGTCGACTCTTCAATTCACTTTGGTTTATTGTCCATTTCGTCCCACCGACTAAAAGAATTACGCAATCACAGGTAAGGACTATTTTTGACACCAGAAATAAAGCGATAGTATGTTATTCCAGGTTGTCAATGTTAAGTGGACATTGCACATTAATATATTCCATATGGAGTCTTTTCATCCCGTCTTGAATACGGAAAGGTGACTATTTCATTTTTGCAGGAAATCCCTTTTTGATAACGTTGGTTGTTCTGGACGGATCTCGATACAAATCTGAAAACAACCACGTGTTAAGATTAAATCAATTGTTAACTTTTGTGAATATCACAAATTGCAAACTTGATCCTTACCGATTTGCCAACCACTACCACAAATGTAATATTCTTCAAAATTTAAAATCATTAATACTGAATAAGGATTAACACCTTTCATGGCATGCTCCAAATCCTTAAACCGCTCCGTCTGTAAATAAATCTGTGTGAATAATGGTTTAAGTATTAACACCTTCAATGAAACACATGAAATCCTGACAGTGCTCTGCTGAGACACAATTAATCAATCTGAATAATTAGTTAGATATAAAGTCAACCAGACACAGGTAAGAGAGGTATAAGAGGCTAGAAGTGCTCACCAACAGGTCAATGAGAATGACTGGATCTCAACCTCCACAACACCGCCCACATATGGTCGTCACCACCAGCCCCACCATGATGGCCGCTGTGCCGATAGCCGCCATTACTTCGTCCATCTTACCTACAACAGGTAAGGTAGTTTGTACGTCAGGGGAACGGAATCTGAGATCAGGGCTTAGAATCAGCGACGAAGGCCAAGCAAATGTCCAGCCCTACGTAAACTCTTATCAAGGACTTCAAAACTGCATAGAAACTGACAGATAATCCACCTCAAAAAGAATTTGGCTGTACAATATTTAAAACCACCATAGCTACTCACTATAAGAAGACACACTGTAGAATATTTGATGTCAAACGGTTTAATCCCCGATCTCCCATGCAAGTCGAAAATCACATGCCTCCAATATCAACTTACACCACAGGACAAAGCAGAAGTTTGTAACGTTATTGACTTACTTGTTGGTTTTTCCGGCGCCGGTCCATCAGTTGGGTCACGTGGTTTTGCTGTAACCAATAGAGTTTGACAATGTTGACGGAGATCAGAGACATTAACTTCACATATACAACAGGTGGGCCAACTTCAAATTCCTTGTGAAAAGAATTCGTACGTACAAAATACAAACCTTGCCTGTGCTGAACAGAATTTCTAAACTGATTTTTAAAAACCAGGTTTGTTTCACAAAATACAGCGACTTACCTTTAATAATAAGTCGAATTTCGGCATCATCATTACCATTTACTCCGCTGACAACGTTTGCTGAAACACACTGATACGTTCCGGTTAGGTTGCTAGTGGCGTTGCTTAGAAGCACAGCTGAGTCACTGGATGAAGGCAGTTCGACTACAGAGTTGTCTCCCTCTGTAGATGTGTACCGCCAGGTGTACTTGGGTGCCGGACGGCCTCTACTGGAACAATTTAACACTATTTGGTCTCCCTCGAAAGCCGATATGTCATGAACCCAGTAGGCCATTTTGTTCCCATTGACTGTACTATGTATTTCGGTATTTCGTGTGTGATCTGAAAGAGGTAAAATGACGTTTGTAAATGTTGTTTTCCCACTAGCACACAAGAGCAATGTGGTGCTTTCTCATTTTTTATACTAAAATCTTCCTCAATGCCTTGATCACCTGGGTTAAATTAGTTTTGTTTTCACCTACAGTACTTTAGTCACGTGACCAAAGAGTGTGCTGATGATTGGCTCGGAGCAGCTATGACTTCAGTGCAAAACTATGAACATGAACGATACTTGGATCAAAATGCTGTTATATTATGATACTACGGATAAATGATTCTACAATCCATCTCTTATAGGACACGTGAAGTCAAGAGAAGCCATATACTCACATAGCACATCCACCGGTTTTTCCATGTACACCACCTGCTGCCCTCGCGTGATCACACATCGTATAGTGATGTCATTTCCCGTCACCTCGATGATCAGGGTGTTCTCCGCTAGGGGAGAGCAAAACCTCGCGTCCATTCTCTGGGAGACCATTCCACCCATCGTGATGTTCTCATACTGGTTCCCCACCTTTCGTGTCATTACCCAGCTGATCTCACCTTTCGGCTTGCCGATTGAGGCTGAGCATTTAAACTCAGCCTGGTGATATTCCGATACAGCTCCGCCTTGTGTTAGCGAGAGTGGCGTCGGGTCCTCTGATGCCACAAAAAGATAAGAGATTTTATTTTCTATGAACCACATACACGTACAAAGTTTTAAAAATGAATACCTAAAAAGATTGCTCCTTCCCTTTCAACTGACTTCACACACCTTTATACGTACATCGTCGAATTAAGGATGTTCAACCTTAAATGAGTGAGACAAAAGCATTGGAGCCAGTAATACTTGTCAAGTTTTAAAAGGGGGTGAAAACAAAAATACAATTCAATCCATAACAGACGTACCCAAGATGTTCACGTTGACGTCTAAAGGAGGCGGAGCTTTACCGCCTTTGACAGTGACTTCACATCGGTACACAGCCTCGTCCTGACATTCGGCTTTTACCTCCATCCTCACCATAGTGCGGCCATAGTTGGCCTGGGCCACCGTAATGTTAGCCCTTCTCTTCAGGTGTGAGTCTCGATGCACCACCCTCTTCCCTTTCGTGAGGGGGATGGGTACCTGGGATATAACCACATATACTCATATAAAACAATAATATTCAACAGATGAATTGATTTACAGACGATGTATACGCAAATTTAATGAATAACATTATTTGAGAAAATTCTGGTAATAAATCCGCGCCTTACTGCCTACGTATCTGAAACCTCGCTGGCTCAGATGATAGCAATCAAATAAAGACTGTTAAAGTGTTACACTGGGAGTTGTCTTGGGTGTGACATTTTAAACAAAACACACGTTTATTTTTACAATAACATTACCTGGACAATAATTTTGAACTTCCGATCATATGACTTTTTCCGCAACCATGTCAGCTGAGTGACCTCTTCCGTGGGCGTAGCTACCGTGAATGCACAGTCGAGGACAATGGGTTCCTTCCTAACGTTGATAGAGAGATTCGGGGATACGTCGAGCGTCACTCTAGCTAAGACACACAAACCTGTAACATAGAATATTACCACAGTGAATACAACCATTTAGAACTCGATCAACCGCGGTGACAGCGGCATATTAGACACCTGGTCGTGTAAAAATAATCACTAAAATATAGAACCATTTGACACAGGTATTAAACCCCATTCAAACTGCTATTCTGACTCGATAAGGCAGTGTTAAAGTTCAAGCAACTCAGTGTGACCGAATCAAAGTCTTGGTTCACTTTTTGAGACAAAATTTTCACCAGCACTGCAAATTAAACAAACAACGCTACAGGATGTCAGGTTCCAAAGGGGAGGAGAGCCTCCCAAACCAAACCATCCATTATCGTTGGTCAGTGGTAACTCCAAAAGTAGATTCGTAAAGCGGATACAATTATTTGTGACAATTCATTAAAGTCTTCCAAATACATGTTACTTCGCCTCCACCAGAAATTTGATCAAGGGCGGGTTTCACCTAGGGCACGGTAGGTGTCTTCATATGACATAGTAAACTGCCTATGTTCGTCATTCAGACTTTCATTCAGAGGAAAATTTCACTTCTGTCATAATGGTCATGTTTATGGACGAAGGACATCGGCGTGAGCTCGAATTTCCTGACATAAAGCCACAGTCGAGATATATGTCTGGAGATGATATAAAAGGCAGGGGATATAAAAAGCTAGAGATCAAATGCAGATCTGACACTGCATGTTCTCCAACTTTTAAATGTGATACGCAGAAATAAAGTTTTCGTCCATAGTACAAAAGTTACTGTAATAATATAACGGTGAGAGCTAGATTCGAACTTGAGGACCCACCGGTCAGAAGCCAATCGGATTGGTGTCTGTACAAGTCCATCACACTGCCATTCACTTCTGTTTATACTTAGTGAAAAACTCATGCGCGTTACGGTTCTTGAGCAATGATTGAGAAGGGTCATGTTTCTATTGTGCGTTTTAATTCAACATCTGTTCTATACTTGGGCCGATCTTGTGTAATTCTTGTTTTACGAGTCTCATTTTGTGGTGAGCCTTCATTAAAGAGAGTACTGTTTATTGATCGCATTTGGACGCCCATGCATATAACGGACCACTAAGTGCATGTCACTGATCTACAACAATGTCACCAACGGAAATTCTAACCCTCACCGACTGATTTGCGACGTGGATTCATCAACCTACATGTATACCCTGGGCGTTCCCCGAAACATTCAGACGATCATAATCTGTTAATTGTTTCTAAACTGTCCATCAACATGTCCACACTCGCTACAAACACCTAAAAGTGGACAGTGATTAATAGTGATGTATGATATTTACAACACGTAAATTAGAATTGCTACGGCGTGGCCAACACTTCATTAATCATTCAGACCCCATAATTCCAGGGTCAATGACAACTATGCTGTTGTTACACATATAACACGAAAATCTGTCTTCCAAAACGACACATAATTTCTGCGCTTGTCCAGGGTAACATTTTCAGAGATGCCTTTTTACTACTGCTCTTCACGCACAAACGCTTGAAGGCTTTCATACACATAGCTGGCCCAGTGTTAAGTCGGTCCGATTTCCCGTATACAACTCTACAGGCTTCATCACACGACCACAAGGCCATATACTTAATCCAACACTGATAATATTGACCAAATCAGTGATGGCCTTTATCCGCCTCATTTATCTCATCACATTTTCCGCCAGAATTTGTCAGACAAAATGGTGGCAGCTGTTGCTTGTCAGGTGTCTGGTGTCTGAACACGGTAACGATGGTAACTCAGCCAGCTAGCAATGGGTCGACTGCAAGCTGTTACAGTACAAAGGTCTAAGTACCACTTGAACACGAATATGCACATGTAGATGTAGGAATGCACCAGACGCTAGGCAACATGGAGGTCAGATTCATGAGATACGAAGTTGCCTGTTTCTGACAAGTACCCTCACTGGTAAACACAGTGACCGCGTTGTAATTTTGGGAATAAGGAGAATCGTATGACATGCACGGCATAATATTCGCAAAGATATACGCAATTCAGAACTTAATCGCACAAGCGTGCATCGATCCCTGGTACAGATAGCATATAAATCAACATTCAGTTAGACAAGTAGGCTATTTGTTACCCGTCTGAAAACATCGACGGTATATACATGTATCCGCAGTTTTAATGTAGAGTTTGTATACTCAGTCACCACTATTTATGACATTTCCTCTATTTTTCCTCTACATAGTGCATAACTGGCTGCCAACTCGTTTTGCAATTTTATAACCCTCTGAATGCACTTCTTTTTTCTACATGATAACCACATGAGCGGTTGGTTGGCCAGATCTGCTGTATAGTGTACTGTTTATAAAACCATATTTGTCATATCGACCATCAGGCACGCGGCTGGGGAGTGCAATTAGCAATTATTAAAGTATGATTAGCTCCCAAGAGGTGCACACACGTACATGCGCGGCATAGGCGATAGTTCTGACAGTTCGTTCATATGACACTTCAGCAGATCTGACGAGGTTGTGAAAACGGAAGGGGTACTAGACAGTGCTGAGAAGCTTCGGATTCTAATCTCTTTATAACCAGAGCTTCAGTTCCGTTACCGAACATCGCATGTGCCATTAAAAATGCGCCTCACTTATCAAACAGTTCCGCTTTCTGTCTGAATATTTCCTTGTGAACTAAGCATATATACACAACTAATACACGTTTATTTACAACCGGCATGTACATGCTGATCATTTTTGGGAACATCTGCTCTTTACTGTTTCTTTCGTTCCACAAAGTAACGGTCTCTTTCGTTCCACGAAGTCATACACTAGACAGCTATCGGTGGAACATATGCAATATTGCCTATAGTTCTGGTCATCATTGAACCTAATGGAGCTAGACAATTGCATGCTAGACAGCTACGTGCTAGACTATTGCATGCTAGACAATTGCATGCTAGACAATTGCATGCTAGCCTATTGCATGCTAGACAATTGCATGCCGTTTTTCAATTATGCAAAAATATGTTTGGAGTTCTGTTCTGTTTACTCACTGTTGATATTTGTAAGAGCTGACGCATGAGCTACGTTTAGCCTATAACATACGAACTAAGTAGTGCGGGATACTTTAAGCAGTAGATCGTTTTCTGCAGTATTCCGCACATCGTATCGCAACAGGTTAACAATCCAGAAATGGGAGTTTACAGTTCAGTCGATGTAAGTGGGTCGACAATGCAACGAGAAATGGACAGCCTGTATCATGAGTCAGATGCGAGATTTTGTGTCGAAGTGCAACAGGTTCGTACACTGGCGTCGGGCCATCGATAAACCGAGTGACAAAATAACATCGCACAATGCCATGATGGTTAGGCGGCTACAGTTATGTAATCTACTGTATCCGGGGGGGAGTGGGGGGCAATAATATACAAGCCCATTTCTGGCATGTCTTGGGTGCAAGCATCAGCAATGTTTACGGCAATAAATCCGATAACGAACAGATATGACATATTGCAGTTGTCAATTCAGTTAACTGGGAGAATCACCCACTGCTGCACACTCATTCAACATTGAAATAACATTACTTTTGACTTAAAACACACGTCACTTCTGACTTTTGCCACGCAAACAAAATCAAGATCTGGCTCAGCAGTAAATACCAGTAAATATCATCCTGGTGTGTACTATTTAAATAACACAGGGTCAGGGCGCCAACCTTGCAGTGCGCCACTTAATGCACTTGGAATTCCACCAATACGTAACCAGTCGACCAAGAAATGAAACGGTGTGCAGCATTAATGGCGAAAATGTAACTTCATATCATAGAATATCCCTGGCGTGCATTTAGGCGCACATTCGACAAGAAGGTATCTTAGGGAGCTGCACTATTTATTTATTTGTTGATTTATTTACTTGATTGGGTTTTTTTTCGCGCGCAGTACTCAAGAATATTTCACCTATAGCACGGCGGCCAGCCCTAGTCTACGGCGGGGGAAACCCACGAACAGCGTGTTAATACGAAAGATTAACGTTTAAACTAAATATGCGATGTGATAATATCGTTGTATTTTACACAGTCTGTCATGTCCCTTTTGATTCGCCTACTATCGAGGCACGGCTGGAAGAATAATTCCGGGTGCTAACGGCACAGACATGCATGAAGCTTGACATACTCAGACAACCTTTAATTGGTATTAACTAACAATGTTAACTAATACGGCTATACATTTACATGAATTACCTTCTCGGCATACACTGAGGATAATTAATTTCCCACGGTCTATGCATTAACACAGAATACATGACTAATTCCAGAAATACAAAGGGCTTATATCATACGATTCAGATATGGATTATGGAACACGCAGGGTTCTTTCTTCACGCAGAAGGGTTTTTATCAAATTTATTTTATTTTAACAAATTCAGCAAGAGGTTTTATCCAGTTGACAAAAACCGTTACTACCGCACGCGCTGACCTCTGTCCCGAGGCGGTGTCGCTCCCAGTTGCTGTGAAACTAATTGTGTCAGACCGACATAAGCCGTGTCAGTGCAGCCTAGCATACAGTCCGTCAATCTGTAGATCACGTCGTGTCGCCGTGTCATCAGAGACTCATTGGACTGAATGCTCGACTCGACTACACTTGACCCGCCAGGATTGTCACGTAACAACTTTATACCGCTTTATTGAGATATTTCACAGCCTCACATTACACTCTGTCTTGCGAAGAAAAAAGTCCTGTTTACTTTCTCACTTCCTTGTGAAGTTGTGTTAAGCGTTATTTCAATAAATGTTCGCGATTATCGACCCAAAGTGTTCACTTGCGCTTGGCGGCAAGGCGCAGATCTAATAACTGTGATGATATAAAGAGACAACTGGTCAGTCCCGCACAACGCGCCTCTTATGTCCTGACTCGTTTTGTTTATGTTAGACGGACTATTCCGTTACTTAACATTCCTGCCACTCTATTTTCCTTTTACTTCGACGGTAGTACTGACCAATAAGTCGTATCACACGCCAACACACATGACGTCTGCCATTAACCTGAGTGGTCGCACTGGGTCAGACGACATCAGTTTTCACCAATGAGCTAACTCTTCACCCGGATACTGCACGGGCGCATGGTGACAACACAGGTAGAGAGTGCTAGTCCTTACCACATGCGCACGCCCAGCCTTTCAGCAGTGCATGTGTCACAGATAATATATGCTGGTCCAGGACACTATCCACGCCGGTTTGCCTCAAAGTGCAACTGCTGACGTCAGTGTGCATTTTGACACGCCTAGCTTTGTTTTATAGAGCCCAGAAGAACGGGAAACAAAGTTTTAAATGTCAGGCGTATTTAGACAATTTAGACTCCACAGGTGCCGCAATACACACACATGAATTGCAGACAGTCCAGGTCATGGTGCTACGTGAAACAACATGAAACACATCTTCCGTGGTTACAAATGGGATGTACACTACCTGGATGGCATATTATGTTATATATTCCTTATTTTATAGAAGCAGATGTTTGTATAAAATGTGTTCACGGAGTGGTTATAGTCTTCTGTACAGTATATATAATGCACAATGCCAATATTTCGATCAATTTGATGTGACTTCAAGCAGCCAAGGTTTCGTGGTATTATGCGCTATCACATGTCTGAGATAGGACAAAGCGCCGTCCTGTCTTACATAGGTATCACAGCACTGGTCTTCTTAGATTGCTTGATATATGCACGTATACACACGGAACATTCACTCCTCAATCCTTGAAGAATTGACCATTCATTGATTTGAGGTCACACACCTTCCCTAGTAAGGATAGTTCTGGGTGAGACAACAGTCCAAAAACCTACAGAAGGACCCACCCCCACTCTGTTCTCAACCATCCAAACATCCACACACCGACGACAAGCACAAAACCAGCGTACTTGTATAAACAATGTTAATCAAACAACAAAGTAGCAAAGTTTTCCTCCACAAATTGTGAAAGCTGCCTCAACAACGAGGGAAGCAGTCCTTATTAGTCCAGGCGCTTGACCCGAATTACCATATTGGGTTAACTCCCTCATAACTAACATTCTGCTCAGCTGGTTTTCTCATTGGCTGTCATTCATCTATCTTTAAATCATCAGAGGCTCCTATTTGCACACAGATATGCTGTTCAAAAGATGAAGTCTGTAGCGAATTCCGCAATGTACTTTGGTTGTCGTGCAAAAGCATCATACTATCAAATACATCCGTCCTTCGACATAAACTGTGCATTTCAAACTAAAGAATGGTCAGTCGTCCACCGGTAAAGCAAAAAACGTGGAATGTCTAACCAAACAGAGCGGTTATCTCCCTGCGAAAGACAAGCACCATCCAAGTATCAGTATTGAAATGCTTCTGAAAGGGTTCTGTTTTGCAGATCACAAAATGACAATATATGGCATCAGAGTGAAAATTGTCTGATGAAGCAACTGAAACAGTGGGTAATTGAGGTAAACGGTGTTGGATTCCACATGATGTTGGAACATGGGAGGTAACAAGAGCCCAGCCAAACACTGGACTAAACTCTACTCCACACAGCCAATGGTCCAAGACTGCTGTAGAGCTATGGCAGTCAACGCAGCCGAGTTTGTAGGGCACTGAGAGGAGACTGCGTCTCAATGTCTTGATGATTGATAAGACCTATTAAGATGTATTAGCCCAATAGGCGCGGCAACTCGATGGTTGCGGGATAGAAACACCCGATCTGGGCAGCACACGGTGACAAGGTCGGTGGCAGAGGTAGCTTAAGCTCAGAATGATCGATAACAAGGTCTGTGCAAAACCAATTAGGCGTGCTCACAGAGAACATGACTACACTGCATGTAAACACTATCATTCACATACAGCTCAACGGAGTCTGCACATACTAACATAGTCATGTAGATGTAAACGTCAGACGTCTACACGCTCCCGGACAGGCCACTTGCAATATTGAAAGTTCCTACATGCAATACATAGTAGATTATGGCGAACACGGTAAAATATGGCCAGGGGATTATCGAAACAAACTGTGTGAGGCTCTCTCAATCACCTGAAAGACATTAAAAATGTCTCGCCATTGAATTCAAACATCAGACGAGGGTGTCTAAAAGATTACAGCAAATGTAAGTGCGCACCTAAGTAAAATAAAGGCTATGATGGTAACAGCATTGGATGTGCATCGCAAGGATATTGGCTCTACGCTCATGCAAGTCACGACAGGCGATATGCATCGTGGCTGGAAGAGTTAGGCTCAGACTTACAGAGAATGGTTGGGGGTTTGAGTAAGGAGTCAGCACTGAACGCCAGGTCGTGTTGTTCACAGCTAGTCGGCAACTGGTCAGCAAGGTCACGGCCATACATAACTTATGTTTGCAGGACGTATACCACTAGCCCATAGCATGACTCCATCCAACATCCGGTCTATAATGATTACATTAATTAACCAACAGCTGGACATCTGGATAACCCATCGAGCTTAGCCATTCACTTCATCAGGGTCAAACAATATGCCCAGGGGTCCCTTAATGGCTTAGAAAATAACTTTCTCTCTTGCAGACAGCTGACTGGTTCATAGCTGGCCCGAGAGGCCCAGATTGGGCGAAAGAAGGCGTGGTCAAAAGCCTGCATGATGGAAGGCCTGGTTATGGATTTATGGAAGGCCTGGTTATGGATTTATGGAAGGCCTGGTTATGGATTTATCCACAGGCGTCTGGTCAGACCCCACTGTTGGTTCCAGATTAAAATCAGTGCGCGTCGTGCTCACCGACCATGGCCTTAGATGATAAGCCGCGTGTTTGCTAAGATTTGGTCCGCTAAGTAGGAACACACGAGGGTAGGCTAGACCGATCCGGGGCAGTGTTTATCGTTCAACAAAAAACTCTGGAGCCCATGTTTCATCGTTCGTAGCGGAATTGCTAGCCACGAGCCGACTGTGTCTGTAAGGCATATGCTATAAGGTTCCATACAAGCCTATATACAAGGCTATAGCTGTCTAATGTTCCTATAGCTGGTCACCACACCAACGTGACCGTATATCTGCGTAGCAATATTTAGCCGTCGAAACCAAAAATAAAATAAATAACTAATCTGATACATCAAATCCAATCCAACTAAAACTTAGAACTGATAGCAAGGCTATGAATGCAAGACAGGAATGCAAAACTTCAGCTCAATGCAAAAAGAAATGAAATCTTGAACTTAATAATTTACTGTAATTAATATGCTCACAGAGCATCAGCAATGGAACATCCCCCCCCCCCCCCATCATCGTGCTTTTAAAATGTAAATCTTCATGTCAACACATACAATACTTTTTTAAGATAGCAACCAAAACATTGTGTTTAACAATGATTCTTATACACAATACACTAGGTCATTCATTCAGTAATTTACAGTATTTGATATGTACACACCCAATCAACGATGGAATATCCCCTTACTGGCATTGTGCTCTACATGTTAGCAGACCCTGAGCTTAATACATGCAGTACTTTTTGAGACGCCACCCCTAACATTTTGTTTAACATTGATTCTAATACATAATACACGAAGTCAGGAATTCAGCTATTTACTATACTTAATATGTACACACAGAATCAAGGATGGAATAGACCTTTTGATCTCAGAAACTGCAACAGTGTCTGATAACAGGAAAGTCATCAGAAACTGTTGTGTCTGGTAACAGGAAAGTCATCAGGAACTGTTATAGTGTCTGGTAACACGAAAGTCCTCAGAAACTGTTATAGTGTCTGGTAACAGGAAAGTCATCAGAAACTGTTGTATCTGGTAACAGGAAAGTCATCAGAATCTGTTGTGTCTGGTAACAGGAAAGTCATCAGAAACTGTTGTATCTGGTAACAGGAAAGTCATCAGAATCTGTTGTGTCTGGTAACACGAAAGTCATCAGAAACTGTTATAGTGTCTGGTAACAGGAAAGTCATCAGAATCTGTTGTGTCTGGTAACAGGAAAGTCATCAGAAATTGTTGCAGTGTCTGGCAACAGGAAAGTCATCAGAATTGGTTGTGTCTGGTAACAGGAAAGTCATCAGAAATTGTTGCAGTGTCTGGCAACAGGAAAGTCATCAGAATCTGTTGTGTCTGGTAACAGGAAAGTCACCAGAAACTGTTGTGTCTGGTAACAGGAAAGTCATCAGAAACTGTTATAGTGTCTGGTAACACGAAAGTCCTCAGAATCTGTTGTGTCTGGTAACAGGAAAGTCACCAGAAACTGTTGTGTCTGGTAACAGGAAAGTCATCAGAAACTGTTATAGTGTTTGGTAACATGAAAGTCCTCAGAAACTGCTGTGTCTGGTAACAGGAAAGTCATCAGAAACTGTTATAGTGTCTGGTAACAGGAAAGTCATCAGGAACTGTTATAGTGTCTGGTAACAGGAAAGTCCTCAGAAACTGTTATAGTGTCTGGTAACAGGAAAGTCCGCAGAAACTGTTATAGTGTCTGGTAACACGAAAGTCCTCAGAAACTGTTGTGTCTGGTAACAGGAAAAGTCCTCAGAAACTGTTATAGTGTCTGGTAACACGACAGTCCTCAGAAACTGCTGTGTCTGGTAACAGGAAAGTCACCAGGAACTGTTATAGTGTCTGGTAACAGGAAAATCCTCAGAAACAGTTATAGTGTCTGGTAACAGGAAAGCTATCAGAAACTATTACAGTGTCTGGTAACAGGAAAGTCTTCAGAAACTGTTATAGAGTCTGGTAACAGAAAAGTCCTCAGAATCTGTGTTAGTGTCGGGCAACTCTCAGAACAGCCGCAAGAGGATAACGGTCTCCTTGACAATTATCCTCCCTGCTAGCTGATAACATCAGGAAAGCTCTCGGTAAGATCACAGGTACAGTTATCCAGATGCATGTAGATTACATGTGTTGAATATTCATTTGAATTAGCATTTTACTTCGATAACAATGAGTCCAGCAAAGATGTGCAAACACTAAGCACACGCGTTGACCCACGGGTACCTAAACAAGTATGTCTAAAGTGTGCGGGCAGCAATACGCTTACTTTTACTAAATAATCTACATGCTTCTCAAGAATGCGCCTACGGCGATGTAAGCTGAAGATGTACTAACGGTAAAAGCTAATTTTCTTTCTGTTGACACGGCGCAGTGGTCAGAACAACAATATGCTTGTCTCTAATCAGCGTTCGGAATATAGGCACTAATCTGCTGGAAGAGAAGCATCAGTCAGAGCTATTATTTAGTCTGTATAACAGATAATTGTGCTTTGTGGCGATATATTGTAATATATGCCTACCAACATTTTCAACATCGCCATCAAGAGACAATAAGTAACTTGTTAACAGACATCATGAATAAGTTCTCACACATAACCGCTTCATCTTCAATTTTATGTGTATGATATGGTACAGTATTGTGAGACTGGTTGTTTGGGACTGAATGGTTGTCTGTTCAGACTGGCATCGGTGCCGGATGCCATCCATGTGTTAGATGTATCCTCCATCACTCTACAGTTTTAAGACACATTTTCACTCAAAGTTAAACAGGCTAGGCAACCATTATCCTATTACCTCATCCATTAAGATCGTTGTGTTTCAGTTGTGACATGTCTGGCAAAAGGCTTTGCTTGGATTGAATGTCTAAGTCCTCAGCTGACCTTGACCTACATGTCTCTATCGTGTGGACTGTAATAAAGTGCAGTGGCATCTGGATGCCCCACGTAGGCACGTATGATGTGAATATATATATATATATATATATATATATATATATATATATATATATATATATATATATATATATATATATATATATTACAAAGACTTTCTCCTCTGATTCCGTTACGCCAAAATACCATTTAACAAAGTGCAAACTATATGTGTAGGTTGACAAGCCCTATTAAACTGACCTTACAACACTAGTAACACTGGTTAGCAAGCCGTATTAAACTGACCCTTGAACAATCGCAATGCTGGTCGACAGGCCGTATTAAACTGACCCTAGAACAATCGCAATGGTGGTTGACAAGCCCTATTAAACTGACCTTAAAACAATCAAAATGCCGGTTAACAAGCCGTGTAAAAATCATCTGTTACACATGAAAATTTTCTGCATACACTCACTAACGGCTTGTACAGCCTTGAGACTTAATGCTACGGAGCTGCATAAACTTACTATAGTGGACCATAAATACCAGCTGTGTTATCTCCGTAAAAATGTCAATCTTGCGGTCTTAGGTAAGCTAATTTAAATGAGATGTTGTCATCTGGAGAACACATGAGAATGTTGGCCAGTTATTCACAGCTGGCCTACAGCTTAGTGCATTCCGGGGATGCGGACAATTTGTTTCTACAGTTGTGATGAGCTGACCCCCGGTGATTATGTCAATCCCTCGGGGACCAGAAGTTAATCGTGTGACTCCAGCTGTTATGGGTAACTTGCTCCCGCTCCTGCCCCATCACAAGATTCTCGCCGTTCTATCCACAACCCTCAAGGTCCCATCTCCTCTTCTCAACACCCTTGCCACCACTTTGAAACCAGGCCGCAGTCCACGCGGCACACTAAACAGAATCATAGCTGGAACACATCTGCTAGACGTGCAGGAGCATCGGATCAGTTACTGAAGAACTTATCTTCGACAAGCTGAATCATTTTAACAAATATTTGGCAGAGCAGAATGGTTAACTGTAGAATGTGGAGAACAAGTCGTCGGTAAAGGGTTAACCGCGTATCGCGTGATGATATACACGTTTAGGGAGGCTAAGTCAAAATTATTAGTAATGCCTTACTCCATGTGAGAGGTTTATTTTATCAACAGGAAATGTTTACAATATAACTGTGACAAGCCACTGAAAGTACACATACGTATCTTGGTACAACTCCGATAAATTGAGAGCGAATGCTTGGATTTTTACGCCGTGCTTAGCAATTTTTCAGTCATATGACGACGAGGATTCAGATAAATTGAGAAACAAGATATATCAGACATGCAATGATAGCAGTTTGGAAACGATGACAAAAAAGTGACAGCAGTGAAAAATACATTTCGCACTTGTTAGGCGTC
The DNA here is from genome assembly GCF_032854445.1 of Liolophura sinensis. NCBI lineage: Eukaryota > Metazoa > Mollusca > Polyplacophora > Chitonida > Chitonidae > Liolophura > Liolophura sinensis. Next base: position 90,275,710 of record NC_088295.1, on the reverse strand, counting down.
CAAGACATCGAATGGACGTGCAAGGTGAAATTTTCACTCTGTGCAGCATTAGGGATTCTAACTGGTTTTCAGTCTAGGCAACATTAGGGATTCTAACTGGTTTTCAGTCTAGGCAACATTAGGGATTCTAATTGGTTTTCACTCTAGGCAACATTAGGGATTCTATTTATTTTTCAGTCTAGGCAACTTTAGGGATTCTAAATAATTTCAATGTAGTCAGTCTTAGGGATTCTAACTGGTTTTCAGTCTAGGCAACATTAGGGATTCTATCTATTTTTCAGTCTAGGCAACATTAGGGATTCTAACTAAATTTTAATCTAGTCAGTCTTAGGGCTTCTAACTAGTTTTCAGTCTAGGCAGCATTAGGGATTCCATCTTCATAAATGACGATGAATTAATGGACTATAGAACACAAGCACTGACCCAGACGCTTTATCTTCCTGATATTAGCACAAATTACAGTCTTTGTTGTCATCATCACTCAACGCAGTCCTGATGATAAGTGCGGGTACGGTGGAGGAGGCGTGTATGTGTGTGTGTGTGGGGGGGGGGGGCTCTAAGCTATCATACATTGATTGTTTTGGTGTGAAAATGAAAGGCTGGCAACTGTCAGAGTGTAAACAATCCATCAGAGAAACAGCCAGCTTGTGTGTTTGTCGCAATACATTACATACATTATAAACACTAACGATGTTAGGAGATACCCGTATAAGGCTTACGTGCATTAACCCTATCTGTACCCTGAAGGACAATTTCCCCAACATGCCGGTCAGGCGATGCATCAAAATCCCAAGGACTTGGCTTTTGTAGCCATTCAGTACAATCTGGCGAGAACCGTTAGCAAGAACCTGCCGACCCAGTGACTTTCCTTTGTCGTCATGCAGATGTCAATTAATGGGCCAGACTAACACGAAGTTTTCAAGCAACAATTGTATCTTGATGTTTAATTATGGAAATTCTGTACCAGCTGAGCCCCTTAATCTAGTCCCCCTCCACCCCTTCCGCACTCCTGCTCTCGCCATCCCAAATCAGGCATAACGGTGCATCACAAGGCAGAGTTGAGGTACTAAATGAGATTTTAGTCGTATCAATTCTTCTGAATCCCGACAGCGGCCAGACGAAGTGGATGAGTCTGAGAAGGAGACTGGACAATAGCCATCGATTAACATGCCCGCAGGGCAGTATGAGTTTGGGCTATGAGAACATGATCACACGGACGGATACTCTACACCAAATAACCACGGATCCTCTGCACGCAGTAAGATGTGTTAAGACGTGCCAAAGTCGTCCCCAGCTATAGCCGTAATCTCTGCTGTTACGATCCATTCCGTGTGACGCAAGACGTCTGGGCTCGCCGAGAACTTGATAACTTCCGTTCTGTATGGATGCCTCAGAAAACACAATTTCATTTCCATCTTGTTTGTTCTGGTTACACCTGGACTTCCATAAACGGTCTGGTAGCTGTTCTTTGGAGAAAGAGCTCTTCGTGTCTACAAGACGGTTTCACCACTTACCCTTGACTTAAATACTATACAGTAAAGACTGACAAACACATCGTCGAAGTATTGTGCAATGTTTAGTCGCCCAGATTAAATTATACACAAAACCTGCATCCTGTTGAATCAGGTGTATGTGTGAAGCCATTTTTAACTTAAAATGGTGGTCCCCAAACAATGAGACCCGTAGGTCAACAAAACACACTGCGCACCTTACACGCATTCCCACTGGGTCCACGAGTTCGGCACTCACGCTACACCCACGCACAGCATCACAAGTCTAATTTTGTTCATCTCGAGATTACCACACGCTTTACCGAAGAAACAAACATTCAAAAATGAACTCAATACAGAAGCAACGACTCTGGAAATGCTTTAATAACGTCTCGTATTGTTTCTGTCCAACAAATATCTACAAACAAGTCATGGAGTCTCCAGTGGCAACTTCACGTATACATAAAGGCCTCGTTTATGTTTTTGTTATAGCAGTTTAAGGTTTAAACACACCTGGGTGTGGGAGCGTATGTATTACGTATGGAGGTCTCATCACTTTACGTTATTACCCACTCCTGCATTACGCTATGTCAACACGCGTGCGCTGTAAGTGTCACAAAATGAGCGGCTGAGTGTCAGGAAATGTCACGGTCTGTACAGGCGCATGGCTGGCTGGTCGCCAAACTTTTTATTGAAGAGTACTTCACGTGTTTGTGGGACAGGTACGGGAGAGCGGGTTCACATAACCCAATTTAACATGATATCATTTTTATTTCAGATTTCAGTGATGTATATTCAAGGTAAACGTGGGCAGCTTTTCTTGGAAGTATAAGGCCTACAGTCAACAGGTTTTCAAAGGGCAGTCCAAAGTGCATGAGTGGTTATACCATGCCTACATATGTACATGTACTTAATGGTGGGTGCGGATTAATTACGTAACACAAGGGGAATCCATGATTAATTACGTAACACAAGGGGAATCCATGATTAATTACGTAACACAAGGGGAATCCATGTCAATCCCAAGCTCCAGCCTATTAGGAACCACTTGGATATAAACAAAATACTATTTGGACACGTGATGTGTATAGAGTTACAGGCGGTAAGATAACAGACGGTGGTACATGCACAGTTTTTATTGCGCGCTACATGTCTGGCTATATTTACGAAGGGAAATTAAATATTCAAATATACAAACAGTGGTTGTTGCACAGTCATGTGCGTGAATACAAGTTACACACCTGTTCATTAAAAATGAATAGAACAAAAGCTAACTTACAAGAAATACTGACCGTGGCTTACTTTACACCACGGCTGATTGACCTTGTTTATATTTATTAGAGGTATTATTGGATTTACATGTAGTACATTCGCGGCAGGTGTCCCCGTGAGGGATCGGCTACCTGAAGAGCTTATAGCCTATGTTATACAGACAGTTAACGGGTGTAGCGGGATCCTATAGGCTGATCCAAGGTCCAGTTGGTAAAGTCGACATTGTCAGCACTGGATGACCAGCTGGTATCGACACGGTATGTGCATTGGTCAGGACATGCCAACCCCGGGGAGAAAGCGACACAGTTGACCAGACTCAAACACCACGTTCTCCAATGCCAGCTCACACGCTCGGTTCCATCTCAGGGGCATTCTACATGTCTGGTAACACCAAATGCCCAAACGTGCCCCTCCCTTTCCCGAGGATGCACAACAGGCCCTACACGTACCTATCCACAGACATGCGCCCCCAGAGCGTCAGGTGCTCGTGAAAATTAATGGATGTCAAGATGTATTCCATACAGATACATATAGCTTAACATGTAAATATATAACATGTACATATTACTCTTATCTATGAGACTGAACATGAGGGCTTATATACGATATACAGGTGGCGTGTGTCATTTTCAGCCAGAGTTTATTACGCACGACAGAATGGGAGTAGGAGCTTTCTGGGTGCAGGTTATTCAGTGTATCTAAGCTAAGATATGAATACTGTGAACCTAATGATACCTAAAAAAATAACTCGAACATAAATCAAACCAATTTTAATATTTCATAAGCTAATAAGCTTATATGCACATATATATTATATTATATCGCATCAATTAGGACTGCCACGGTGACTTTTCACTTGCGCCGATCCTATCCACACACTCTAGCATACGCAAACAGAAAATATACGCGCAAACTATACATGCAAGCACATAGCACACATCTGTCAAACTGCACACGTACTTACCACTGAGGATGGTCAAGCCTAGGATCTGGACCAACCCGGCAACTGAGGGCTCCTTGGATGTCCACATGTCCGATTATGGAGTAAGACAGCCTGGCTGAGTACTTCCGCCTGTTACCCAGGCTGTTCTCCAGGCCTTAAGCACTCAGTTCCCTGATCGTGGGCACCGTCTTTGTCTTTACAAGCTCCTGTAGCTGCATTGATCAACACTTAACCCTACAACACACGCGATCTCCCCTTCTTAGAAGCGCGCACTCCACTACGGTATACGGCCGGGCTTTTGTTACATGCGCTGGCCGCATGAAGCCATCACACAGGCAGACCGGATCGTCACTGTGCCCGTAAGCGAACAACGGTTCTTGTAGCTGAACGGCTGTGTACGATGTCGTCCGCTTTATTGTGACCAGAGTTCTGGTCTCCTTAACACGTGAAGCCTCGGATGTGTCCTGTACAGTAGCTCCCGTGTGAAGTCACACTAACACATATCCTCCTTGTGTGAGGGTGAACACCAGCCCGGGGCTTCCTGTGAGCTGTGGTACCTCCGGTCAGTTAGACACAGCCCGTCTGTTCTGTACAGATGTTCGACGCTCGGTCCTCAGTCCTGCGCACTGACTCACTCTGATAAACGGACGCATGTCCGCCCACGGGGAAACCCCCTTTTGTTGGCGACTCGTGGTCCACAGTTGGAGTGATCTCAGGCACTATTGATATAACACACCCAATTATGTCAGAGTCTGTATATTCTGTCAGTATACTGAACATGTATGTAAGCAGATTTGTACAAACAGAGGCTTGGTCCCTAAATCTCCTATAATAGGCCTACATTTATTATTGTGGAGCAAAGGATAAAGTAGGTCAGTCTTGATAATGCCTTTGTTTCGAGTTGATCATAAGAGAAATGAATAACGGCTTGTGATACAACCATTGTGTTAGGAATGCAGCAGGGGGCAAACGGACAGTTAGGGTAGCGATATGACGGCTACAGCACGTTCTGCACGTTCATTAATCCCGTACACGGGTCAATTTGATAATGTTGCGCATTCATGTCCTTCAGTTTTAATATCACCTTTATTTTGACTTTGGCGGATCTGGACAATTTTTTTCCTTGATTAGCCGGCTTATACATTTATAAGACTCAATACATATTTACACGTTGGAATATCACTGTAATAATTTTGTTTTATGCCTCGAAAGTCACTCGTGCATGTCAAAATAGGATGCCTCAGCATATACACCGAAAAGCTTGGGCACTGATATAATTCTGATTGTGCTCATTTCATTACAAAACATGTACTTGTAGGATTGAACTATGACAATAACTTTATTTCTACACGGAAAAATACCGGTTATATGTATACTTTTTATTTAAATTTGATGTCCCTAAATTTTCGGTCATCTCCGTCACGGATGGCGGTTCAGGAAAGGCACGTGACTGACCACGTGGTTCTCATCACTTGACAGTAGCTCTATATTTTTGTAACCAAGTGGAAAGTTAAAGGTTCTCCGTAATTTGTTGCAAGAATTTCCACTTCTCTGCACGTATGTAGGTTTTTTTCACATTCTTTGTCATCCACGAACGTCCAAAGGCATGTAATTATTAAATGCTGATTCCAAAATCTTGACTGCTAAGTGACAATAGGGGCCTATAGGTGGAGCTCTATAGTAACACGTAACAGTAGTCTGCTACGGCATCAATCAGACTCACACAAACCAGTAACATATTTCTGCCATATGCGTCACGGTCATTTACGTCACATTTTTGCGTGACGGAGATGACAACTACTGTTACATTATAGCTCCTCTGTTAAGACAGGCCAACACAAACGCACACAAACATGTTGCTGCGTACGAAGATATATGTAGGCCTATATATAACACTGTATACTGAATTCACACTACACATAAACTTTTCGGAAAAATCAATCAGCGAAAATCTTATTGAATTATAACTTTCGAACAGAATACTGGTAGCCCAAATAATTACCTTGCATCTAAAATATCAACCTTTTTTGCATATATTACCGTTCAAGAGTGGTGATATTTAAGTGCCTTACATTTATAAGGCGTGTTGATTTGAAGTTTGGTTTCCGAAAGACACCTTAAAAAACCTAGAACGTGTGGGTTTGAAAGGGGTCTGATTATTGTACAGTGCAATTGCACGGTTATAAGGTATCAGCCGCACGAATGTGTGTCAGCTGATCTAACCATGCGCTGAAGTACCGAACACTTCTGAGCCACACTGACTAGGGATATTAAACGGTAGGTTCCACGGATCTATGTCCATCGGCTGCCAAACATTAGGTTTTAAACGATGCCATTAGGTTTTTGGGACCTACATTCATGGTGTGAAGAAGAATGTGCTGTAACGTAGTGGATAAAATGAATTGCCTTCAGACTCCAGTGAGAGCAAACCTATAATACTGAACCTAATTTCTATAAATCAGAGCAGTGCAGTGGTTCGTGTTAAGCAATGTTTGCAATGGAGGAAAAGTCGGCCTGAATATAGCGACTCAAGCCACCTTACCCGCAAAAAACATTTTTTTTTTAATCTTGGCCTGGTCGAATCATTGGAAAGGTGACTATTTTGTATCATGCATACAACTAAAGAGTGCGATCAGACAACACTAAAATGTTATCTTAAAAAAGACATAATTCGACCAACATTTTATGAACTAAGTATTGTGCTTCACCATAGCGATATTCTAGGCGGGTTTACACACCCAAATAGAAGAAAACCTGACGGGGTGCCAAAACCCACTGCCGCAATTAATACACTGTAAAACTGGAGCTACATCGGTAAATCGTTGACAATTTTCACCAACTCAAGAATGACCTCATTACCTCATTACCTCATTGGATCGTTTCGCTTCCAGGCCCCAAACAAAACAGAAAAATATAACGGATTTATTCTTTCTGACTCCTCTCATGAACTCATATTGGTTGACGAGGTTATAAAGAGCACATCTTCGGCCTTTCATCTGACATGTTAATTGCATTGTCTAATGACAGCGATATTTTACCAATGCCTGTTTTGATGAGGTTTCACGGATAGGCCTATGTACACTTAAAATCCACGCACATCTGTAAGTGAAATACACACCAATGTCGTTGCCACTGCTTAATTTCATTCCAGAGCATTAAGTCAGTTCAAATAGCTACTGAGACTTTGCCTTTTGTTATTAACTGTCATCTCAATGACAGCATGTCACCTGTGTCAGGCGACAGGTTTTCCTTGATATAATAACCATGTCCTGTAAATAAGGCAACATCTAACCTTTTTAAGATAGACATGTCAGCAGGCTTTTGAAAATTAAACATAAGGTTGATCGTTGCACATTTCTGAAGTGACAGTCGGCAGTGAAATGGATTATTTCACAGCTTGTTGTCATTTTGTAACAGAACATATCGCTAGATTTTCACTTTTTGTCTTTTAATTAGATTTTGGAAGCCAGACTTGATGTTCAAGCTTTCACTGTGAAACTAAAGATAAAATTGCAACGATTTCTAAAACGTAGAGCAAAGATGTATAGATTTAAGACGACCGCAATATGTGTATCCATTTCGTGATGGAGATGACATTTTATGCCAGTTAGTAGTAGCGCTAAAGGTGGAAAATTAGTTAAAATTATGTACGTGATTTGTGTGCACTATTAAAGTCACGTAGTTCAATACTATAAACTGATAATATAACCAAAAATATCCGTCAAATATGAAGTTGAAAAAAAAACTTGTTTGCCCCTTTGAAAACTCGACATTATCAAATACTGACCAATACATGTTTAATGAAGAGTCATTAAAATATAACGCAGGCTGAAAACAAAACAAAACGAACATAAAAATAAATAAACAAACAAAAAGAGAATAGGTATTCAAAAGCACCAATGAAAACTGCATCTCGCACTATGAATACTATGTTTACTATCTGTTAGACCATTGTCAGATTCAGATACTATGGTTGTATGTGTTGGCCATTTTTTTAATGATGTGGAATGGCCTTTCACCCTAAGCTGTATTGTTTGGAATTCTAGTCTTGTAATTTTATACCTTGGAAACGGTTTATCTGACATTATACACAGATTACTGTGGGAGAGGTGGGGGGGGGGACATGATATAACGAAAACAAAATTGAATACAACTAATCATAATGTCGATAAAGCCCATATTACATTTTCATGGATTAACATGCAGTTTTCTCGGTAAAAAAATCTAAAAAACACATCACATATTGTCACATATTTTGATGGTATTAACTGTTTAGTTGTCTCCTAATTAAAGATAATTTACCGAGGACCCTTCAGTTAGGAGCATTAACAGTTTCGCCCAGAATCATGCTTTCCTTAGCAAATATTTCAAGCTCGAGCACGCTTCTGGAATTATCGTCTGATTAATTTGTTAGATTTGAAAGGGAAACGGCCATATCAACCAATACTTTAAAAGTAAAAGTTATATACAGAAAAGTATCGATAGGGGGAAATGAACAAACGAGGACATCAGCTTAGATCGAAAAATGCCACTGACGTCCCCAAAAGCATTCGTAGAGACCATGTCACTTCAGGTAGGTCTGAAATGAAACGGTATGTCCCTGACCATGCAACGTAATGTAGAGTACGGCGTAAAATACCGATCATATAAAGAAATTATAAATTATATCATGCGCGTGTCACTCATTTCCTTTGCCTCGACAGATAAGCCAAGGATAGCAGCAACATATTGCCCCCAGAAAGATATCTGCACAAACATGAAACGATGTGCAAACAACAGTCGCTATAAAGTGGATCTTATTCTGAAATGTAGGCGTATCTGTGCATGATGTTCACGCTGGTGTGAACATGGTGAAGCTTGGAACAGGTTTACTCTTTTATGATACTGCTATGTGTATACACACGGCTAATACTATGGCTGAAGGGAATAGCCGTCCTCCAGAGGTATTCGGGTCAATTCGAGATCTGTGGACATGATTAACCATTCACTGCCAGGCGCTGACAACATATTCACCCGATTTCACAATATCCCGGAGAAGTAATTCTTAAAAGTAATTAAAACTTACTTAAAATCAGGAGTGAATAAGGAGTGTCATTTTTATCTATGCTGGGGACGACAAAATAGAGATGCCCTCAGCTAATGAACAGTCCAAGTTGATATATGTGGGGACGTTTTTCTGGGTGAGTGGCCTAAGTGACAGGTGCGCGCTGAATGTGCGTCATGAGGGTAGGGGACAGACCCAGGAGCTCCGCAGATTGTGTTATTCTAGGGGAGAGTATATTATAAGCATGTAAACTCATCTGAGATTGAACGTACATCTATCGGCAATTGTCCTGAATAGAAAAAAAATGTAATTTACAAAATTGTAAAACTGACATAATCGTTTTGACAAGATCGGCGGTGTGTGAATTTGAAGAAAATTAATAAAGAGAGAGAACAACAAATTGGAAAAACAAGCCAATACTCGCAGCAGCATTTAGCGTGAATATGACGATAAGTTGCATTAATTATTCATGTTTACACAAATGTAACGTAGCGTTAACGTGCCTATTGCGCAGCTCTGCTGGGAGTATTCATGTCACAACTGTCTAAAATATTCCAGTGTGACATTTTAAACATTATCTATCTGTTACTTGAAAATGTCAAAATATATGCTGCACGCTCGGCATGGACGTGTATCGAAAACAACCGACCCAGAAACATCTACTTTTCCAAAAGTGTCCAATCTGGTAATCGTTTCTTTAGGCTTTAGAGTAGAATATACATGTATACACCTGTTATGGTGGTGTAGTTGTATGTGTGTAACATAGGACCTATATATACTTGTTGTTCCTGGATTTTTTTATTTTCAAACGCTGGATGGTATAGCCAGACAGGTCACATGTCTTTCCATTTCCATATGAGGTTTGGTGCCCGTGATGCAAGTTAGGGTGCATTCATTATGAATATAATGGCGAATGTATTAATGCGCCGAAGTACGTCATCGAGAAATAATTGTGCTCAAATCCGTTTTCTTATAAAAGAAAACATGATTTTGACCTCGAAATGGTATGTACTTAATTAGTCTGGCGATGAGCTATTGTGTACCTGCATCATATTAGTTACAGGTTGGACACTCTCCTGTGATAGGACTGTGGAGCAACGCTCATGTTACAACACGATGATGAGTACAGAATACAGAATAGTTTCTGATTGGCTGGTGTGGGAGATAGGCGTCCAGGCGAATGACAACTTTCTTCAAACGTGGCTCCAGGGTTTATCTCCACTGTCAGCCAGTGAGTGAGTGTTTAATATGCATCCGTTTAAGGTGGATTTCCTTCCTCGATAGGACACGCTCCCACGGTAAGGTCTATCTGATAATGCTCAATACAAATGGGGATCTCACCCAAGGTGGACCGGCTCGGATAGCACAGTTCGTAGAGCGTCCGCTTCTGGACGGGTAGATCCAGGATCAATCCTTGATCGGGTCACACCTAAGACTTTGGCGCTCAGCATGAAGGGGATAGTGCAACGACTGGTTGGCCCGTATCAGTATAATGGCCCGGGCGGGCCGGCTTACTTGCCTTCGGTAAGTCGTCTCAGTGAAGCAGCACTAGATAAAAGAGCGGTGGAAATCCGTCGTGCTACAAGGAGGCACATTACATGGCACATGCACCCTAAGGATTCCTTCGCCGTCATATGACTGAAAAATTGTTGAGTACGACTTTAAAACCCCCCCCCCCTCCCCTCAAAGGTAACATTTGCCCGCTAATGTTCATGACATGTGACGGATTCCCTCCTCCCACGAAAAGGTCAGTCTTGCTATGTCCACGTCATGTGGCTGACTCCCTCACAGGCCAGTCTGGCTGTGTTCACATCATGTGTGACTGACTCCCTCTCACGATAAAGTCAGTATAGCAATCTTCATGGTATGTGACGGATTCCCTCCCACGAAAAAGTCAGTCTGCCAGTGTTCACGTCATGTGTGACTGATTCCCTCTCACGATACAGTATAGCAATGTTCATGACATGTGACGGATTCTCTCCCACGAAAAAGTCAGTCTGCCAGTGTTCACGTCATGTGTGACTGATTCCCTCCCACGATACAGTATAGCAATGTTCATGACATGTGACGAACTCCCTCCCACGAGGCCATCCTGCCAATGCTCATGACTTGTGACCGATTCCCTCCCACGATAAAGTCTGTCAGACAAGGCTCATGGTATGTGACGACCCCCTCCCAGAAGAAAGTCATCCTGGTCATGTTCATGAATTTATTTATTTGTTTGATTGATGTTTTATGCAGTACTCAAGAATATTTCACTTATACGACGACGGCCAGTTATATTGTGGGGGAAACCGGACAGATCCCGGGGGGAAACAAGTTCAAAAAACACGCCAAAACAGTAGGTTATGCAAATCATTGCCTGGGCGAAAAACCAGCGCGGACAATTTGACTGGAAAGATGCACTGGATATGGCAATAAGTCAATGGGCAATAACATTTATTTATTTGATTGTCTTTATGTAGTATTCAAGTATATTTATCGTATGGAACGGTGGACAGGTTTTTGAGAGAATGAGAACGGAGAAAGCGCGGATAAAACCACCTCACATCGCTGGCCAACTCATAAACCTCTTCACATTAAGCCACATCCAAACAAGCGGGTTTGAACCCTCCACCCCATGGCCGTAAGCGGGTTGTCTTCTAAGTGACTAGAAATAATTAAGAGAATTAGCAGTCATTTAGCCTAACGACTTCTTTATTCGTAGTTAATACAATATAAACAATGAAGAAATATACCAAACGTTTATAAGTATTCACTTTACAATGGATTGCTTTTGAGAGACAATGTTGAACTGCACTGCCCACCACATCTTTCTCTCGAAGTACAATAAAATGTCAAACATGAGGATGGATGTCTTTGAGAGTTAGCTCCCTTGAAGACTTCCACGTCAAGTTATTTATTTATTTATTTATTTATTTGATTGGTGTTTTACGCCGTACTCAATATTTCACTTATACGACGGCGGCAAACATTATGATGGGTGGAAACCGGGCAGAGCCCATGGGAAACCCTGGACCATCCGCAGGTTGCTGAGACATTCTCACGTACGGCCGGAGAGGAAGCCAGCATGAGCTCCACGTCAAGTTACAGAAGCGCACAGATAATGGATTTCACACAGTAAAGATGGTAAGACACATGTGACATCCTTTGATGGAGGGCTTTGTGCAGGCAGCACGAACCAATACCCAGTTCATTTTAGATGACAACTCACACAGTCACTTTCAAGCACGGAATCATGTTACCTGAAGGGTGGTGACTTCATTGCAACTGTAATTGTTTGATGATGTTTGCACTAATTTCCCCGGGCTACAAATTAAAAAGACAGTTGAGAGGAAATTCGTTGGTTAATGTCGTAACTACAATAGAAGAAAACAATCAGTATGAAGAACACCTCAGTCCGAGAGTAGTGACCTGGCATGAATTAGTAACAGCGTGAGTGTGTGAATGTATTATTGTTGTGTGAATGTGTGAATGTTTCGTTCTTGTGTGAATGTAGCGTCCTGGTATGAATGTAATGTGAATGTGTAAATGCGTGAGGTTAATGTCCTGTGTGAATGTAGCGTTCCGCGTGAGTGAGTGAAAGCAATGTTCTGTGTGAATATATGTGAATGCGTGAATGTAGCGTCCGCGCGCACAAATGTTCTCCTGGACGTGCATGTGATATGGCAAAATTAACATGGGTGTTGATAATAAATTTGTAATAAATATTCTTCATGGGCTTGAATGGATACAATCTCGATTCCAGAGCCATTCTTACTTGAAACCCACCAGTAATACGGAAAACTTTTACACATATAGATCGCACAATCACAAAACTCGTCTAGTACGCATGTGTATGGACTGATGAAAATGTGAGGCTTGGTGAGTGATGCAAACTTCTATATAATGGGCATGAATCTAGCCAGCTAGCAATCAATATTAGGAACTTGCCTAAAGAGTTATCAATGTACAAATATGCTGTATGTAATTTGAAAGTATTTGCTTTCAGCATGCAGAAGTGGAAGACAAGCAACAGAGGAAGATTTTCATCGTGCTCCATTAAGCTGTTCGTGAACAAAGTACAAAAAACATATTTCTAAAAATGTCCCTCAGACTCTACAAAATCTGACAGCGTTAGTACAATAAATCATGGTTAAATTAACATAGCAAATGTGCCTAACGTCAATGATTGTCTGCTATTGCATACCCTGACAGTAATATATGCGTCACATTAGCCGGCGATAGCATATGTCACTTCAACAAAGTCCCAACTGCATACAATGTCTCGTAATTATACGTCACTTTAACAAAGTCCAAGCTGTATACATTGTCTCGTATTTATACGTCACTTTAACAAAGTCCAAGCTGTATACATTGTCTCGTATTTATACGTCACTTTAAGAAAGTCCCAACTGTATAACCTGTCTCGTAATTATACGTCACTTTAACACAGTCCCAACTGTATACATTGTCTCGTAATTATACGTCACTTTAACACAGTCCCAACTGTATACATTGTCTCGTAATTATACGTCACTTTAACACAGTCCCAACTGTATACATTGTCTCGTAATTATACGTCACTATAACAAAGGCCAAGTTTAGGAGGATAACAATATATCACACTTATCCATGCAAATATGATAAAAAAAAAACAACATCAAACTAACGAACAAACTTCTATCACATAGTTTCCAACGAAAATACATGCATGTTCCATGTCGTTAACGTTCGCCACGTGTCACACGTAATGTTATCTGAATGGGATCTCATCTCATGGGAATGTTTAAAGTTTCAGCACAGCCGGTGGTCAAAGACGGTTCCACTGACAACACGAAGCAGCTTGTACTGCTAACTGTCCCACAGATCATATTCTAAAATCATCTCGAGCCCTTGGGGGCACGAGATCGCTGGAGAAGCGACGAGAAGGTCTTCTGACGACAGGCTGATATCTGTGAGAAAAAGAAATGACGGCAAGCTGGTGAGTAAGACAACAGTAAGGCATTATTGTAACAGTACTCCCTCCACCATGTTTGCTACAACGAATGTGTGGCCTTATGTTACCACCAGTACATATCTATGTTCTAAACTTACCATAGATGCAGAATAGATAAAGTCGGTATTATAGTAATATTTTGAATGTTAAGAAATAATGGAACAAAAAAAAAGTTGAGAAAAGCAAATGAGTCAGAACGGAAACACACTACAGTGGGCCAGAATGGAGACCCACTACAGTGAATCGGAGCAACAAACACACTACAGTGAATCAGAGCAACAAACACACTACAGTGATTCAGAGCAACAAACACACTACAGTGAATCAGATAAACACACTATAGTGAATCAGAGCAACAAACACACTATAGTGAATCAGAGCAACAAACACACTATAGTGAATCAGAGCAACAAATACACTATAATAAATCAGAGCAACAAACACACTACAATGAATCAGAGCAACAAACACACTACAGTGAATCAGAGCAACAAACACACTATAGTGAATCAGAGCAAGGAATACATTATGTTAAGTCAGTGCAAAAACACACTGCAGTAATTCAGAGCAAGAAACACACGACAGTAAGTCAGAGAAAGAAACACACCACAGTAAGTCAGAGAAAGGAACAAACCACAGTAAGTCAGAGACAGAAACACACTACAGTGACTCAGAGAAAGGAACATACTACAGTAACTTAGAGCAAGAAACACACTACAATATTGTCAGAGCAAGAAACACACTACAGTATTGTCAGAGCAAGAAACACACCGCTGTATTGTCAGAGCAAGAAACACACCACAGTATTAAGTCAGAGCTTGAAACACATTACAATCAGTAAAATATGAGCCAGTGAGTCATGGGCAGGAAAACCTTACGGTGATTAATAGAATGAGTGAGTCAGAGAACGGAACACACTATCTTGTGGAACTAACACTATGTGACAGGGAAAGCCCGAAGCTGTTGATGTGATCTGGTAAAGATCTGGTTAAGATCACATCACTCCTAATGTATCACTTACAGTTCATAACAATAACATCTTCATGAAGAAACCAATTTGTAGTAATTCATGAAAGTTGGCCTGCGATGTGGTAGGGAAAACGGCATAGCTTTAATCAAAGACACTTTCTTCTATGTTTTACACTTTAGCCTTGCACGAGTATGTGTCTTCACCACCACCAACAACAACAACAACTAAACAGGTACCAGCACAGATTTGTTTAAATGATACTTACTCTAGTTCTACACTGCTGATTGGTTTTCGTCTTCTTTTCGCTGAAACACAGAATTTTAAACCGAACGTCAAGTGCTAACAATCAAGCGACGACGTGTATGGGAGTTTTATAGATTTATGACTAATCCAGAGAATATAAAAAATAAATGCCTTGGAAGTCAGTGCATGAAAATCTTACATTTAAAACATCCGCAAATTATAAGTACAATTAATATATAAGAAGTTTTGTTTGGTAAAACTTAGCAGCTGGTAGGGAGTTCCGATGGACGTCAACTTACCCCTCCGCTTGATCATGGTGCAGTATATTAATACACAGACGCCGACAGTGGTGACAACAACGACAACCCCAACAAATATAATGATCATAATGATGGTATCTGCAAGACAATAAAGATAATGATCATGATGATGGTATCTGCAAGGCAACAAAGATAACGATCATAATATTAGCATCTGCAAGACAAGAGGGATAATGATAGCCAGCATGGCATCTGCAAGACAGGAAAAATAACGATCATAAGGATGGCATCTGCAAGACAGGAAATATAATGATCATAAGGATGGTTTCTGCAAGACTACCAAGACAATGATAATACTGATGGCATCTGCAAAACATAAATATAATGCTCAAAATGACGGTATCTGCAAGACAATAAAGACAATGCCCATAAGGATGGTATGTGCAAGATAACAAAGATAATTATCATAAGGATGGTATCTGCAAAACAACAGAGATAATTATAATAGGATGGTATCAACAATGCTGAAAAACACGTACTGAACATGAAAAGCGGGTATTAAGTATTTTATCTGAACAGGGCTCTTTGATTCATAATAGGGACGATGTTGACACTGTGCTTGATTGACACAATGACATAGTACTTACTTCCATCGTTGGAGGGGCCGAAGTGGTTAGAGTGCTCGCCCGGCACAATGGCCCAGGAGCCTCTCACTAATGCAAACGCTGTGAGTTCAAGTCCAGCCCATGGCCGTATGTGGGAGGGTTTCCAACCAACCTCCGGATGGCCGTGGGTTTCCCCCACGCTCCGCCCAGTTTCCTCTCACCATAATGTTGGTTGTCGTAATTCACGTCGTATACGTGAAATATTCTTGATTACGGTGTAAAACACCAATGAAATAAATAAATAAATAAACAAAATCAGTCGATAGAAAGTTAATGTATATTCCGCAAAACGTAAGATAGTAGTATTCACAACTAAGGTCGAGGAAGGATTTATGAATTGCTTATAGGTTCGTTCTTCCAAGAACAGCAGATATCATTCCATCGCCATATCACAGAAACTCCACGTGATGCTGATACAACTGTTGGCCTTTGTAAAACCCAACATAAACATTATCACTTAAAGTAAATACTAAATATATAGCACTGCATAATGCACAATTCTTCATCATGACAATTACACAGGCCTATAAAGGCTACAACTAGGATGTGTCTATCTAAGTCATGTTTAGAGTTTAACAACGCCGTAGCGGTATTTGTTGTGTAACCCGATACCGGTGACTCTTGTTTAGTAGAGTCAAATCTCGAGAATGAGCAGAAGAGATCACCGGTATCGGGTTACACAACTAACACCAAGACGAAGATGGTTAAATCTATTCTACCCCTATGAAAGTAAGAAAAAGAAGTAAAAATGGCATATGTCATGCTGCCATTCTCTTTCACTCCCTCCGCAGAGGTCATGCATTTTGCAGTAATCAAGGACAAGCCTAGGCCATTGCAGTTGACCTAGACATTTCAAGTCTACGTATGTGTGACGTCTTGTCTCGTTGCCTGACGTAGGAATGTAAAAGTATACTGTACATGAATTATGACCTCATACTGCCAAGCTCAGCTTGGAATGTCATGAAATAAATGTTTCTTTTTCCACGTCATGGTATCTGAGTGTAAAATAACAAAAATGTAAATAAAAAAAGTGATATCTATAAACAGTGCGAAAGAACAGATTTATCACTGAAGGAAATTCCGATAGTTCACCAATTTCAATTTGTAGAAATGATGGCATGAAATAATATTATTCGGGGAGGTAAACGTGCTTGACACACGCGATGTTGTTTGAAAGGTCACCTCTATTTAATATGTACATTTGCACACCGTAGAATACCCCATACTTACGTGGAGATGTCTTGGTCTTAGGCGTGGCATGTGTCACATCTTCTAGTCTTCCTGAAGATCAAAACCAAAATGTAATGACGTTATATACAGGACCTAATTAACTTTACTCTGTGCCTTCACGTGTATAACATAGGCAATAATCCGAGACCAGTATCTGGTATATAAAGATGTGCCCCGAGGGACACCTTAGGATTTAAAATACCTACCATACTAGAGTTTGGAGCAGCAAAAAGTCCCATTGCTGATGCCTTAAGATAGGCACCATACTAGAGCTTGGAGCAGCAAAAGTGATATTACGGATGCCTTGGGACACGTTCCTGACTAGAGCTTGGAGCGGCAAAAAGCCCGATTGCTGACGCCTGGAGATACGTTCCATACTAGAGGTGAAGCATCAAAAAGTCCCATTGCTGGCGCCTTGAGATACGTACCATACTTGAGATAGAGCAGCAACAAGTCCCATTGCTTAAGCCTTAAGATACGTACCATACTAGAGCTTGGAGCAGCAACAAGTCCCATTGCTGAGGCCTTGAGATACGTACCATACTTGTGATATGCCCATAAGATCTGAGAGCGATATCGTAAGATAAACTTACCTCCAACTCCACCAGCTCATCACACACATGCAGACACGCACACACACTTTTAAGTGTTATATTAGCAGGTTTTATTACCGATATTCTACGATAATTCACTACCCTCTATGTCATATATGAAGAGACATTAGTGGCAAATAAACAGGAGAAATATAATCAAAACTGTGGAATATACTATATATCATGCTTTAAATTATAGTTTCCTTCTGGATTGAAGTTATTTAGAGAAAAGTAAGTTTGACACAACTTTTACCCTGGTTTTGAAATCAATATTTATATTACCTTTTACAGATAAATATATTTCTTTTGAATGGCTGTGGACTGCTCCGCCCACCCTGTTTTCTGCGGTACAGCTGTATTTTCCCGATGTGTTTTTCGAGATGCCATCAATGACAAGCGCTGACCGCCCGGATGTGTTCATCGTGACCCACGCATTTTCCCGCCATAGGCGCCATGTATAGTCTGGTGCGGGGCGCCCCTTGGCGGAGCAATTCAGAATTACAGCATCTCCACTGTACGCAGCCATGTCTTTTACCCAATATGCCATTTCTTTGCCTCCAATGTTGCTGAAAATTTTGACGTTCCTGACAGGGACTGTAATAAACCAAATTATTACATGGCCTTTATAAGCAGTTTTGTGGCAAATTAAATTAAATTTCTGGTAGATAGTTAGTATAACAATACGCTATCTAATATGTACATTTATATCTATGATATGATGTACAGAATGACATAATTAAGAACTACGGTGTATGCTCCACATATATTCATTACGATGGGAAAACCAAATATAAATTCTTAGGAAAACTGATTGTGTTTGTTAGCCAATGTTTTTATTACTTTATTACTATCCCTAATGTTTGGTTTGTCGATATCAGTGTTATATGCCTCTGTTTATACCTACATGGCACCGAAATGGCCAACTCGCGGGACGATGTTGTCGTTCCCCTGGTAACCTTGCAAATGATTTTTTCGTCATTGCCTGTGACGTCAACATGAAGGATGCTCTTGCTGACAGGGTAGCAGTAGTTACTACTCTCCTGCTGTGATGTCATGCCCCCCATGGTGATGTTTCTTAGTCTGTTTCCTTTGCGTCTGACCATCACCCATTGGAGACGTCCAGCAGGGTTCCCCAGAGCTGCCATGCAGCGGAACTCGCCAAGCTGTGTCAAGGAAAATACTTCCGGGTTTTCTGCAAACGTCACAAGAATGATTAGCAAACGTGGAAATTATAATATAAATAACTTGTCTACACTATTCCATTTTGGAAATAGCTCTGACGGCTTCTTTGGGAATCTTACTGAAGTCCTAAATGTTTTGTTCTCGTTGTTACTGGTGTTATTGGGGACAGAATACATTACTGTTGGCTGAGGCCCAATATATACATATTAACGTAGCTCTGATTTCGACTGAATAGATCACTAGGCTTAGAGTTATAAATATGTACTGTCCTCGACCCCTGCATCCATATGTCAGTGAATTACGGGTCTCACACAATGTCCATCGTGCCATACACATACGGTAATCACAAATCTAGTCGTACACAACCACCAGATAAACACATTATTTTTCTATCGTTTAATAATAGCGGCTGATGTTTAATTTTCAACTAACACGCGTACTACGTGAAATTACGAATCCAGTTACGCATTAACCAAATAAAGGCTTCGTGAATTGTCCTAGCCTTGAGTGACTGAAGCAAATGCGTATTATTGAGCTAACACATGCATGTATTTACAAGCCATCCAGGTGTCTGCAAGCTAGATATTTTGTATATGTATAGCTACAACACTGAATGTCGCAGACAAACGACTATCGTCTATTTCGAGCAATGGGTTAATGACCTATACTATGCAGGCAAAGCACTAGTCACGTGTGCTGACATCATCCACCTACAGATGGCAATTTACAATGGACTACACTCAAAAAGACAGTTTTCTAAGTGATGCTTCAATGTATTCTGGTATTGCAGCAGTTTATTCTGTTAAATATCATACACATTTTCTATTAATTCAACACAAATATTCTATTACGCTAACAGGACATTATGTTGAATATTATAACAGAATACATTCTAGCATCACTCAGACAACAGATTTCATGTTAAAATTAATGATGATTTTTTAAGTGTACTCTCCAGGTATCTGCATTACATCAAATGGAACACCTTACAGAGCTGACAAACATGAAATGGCTCATACTTTTAATCTGTTTTTTTAACCCTCCAGTAACAGTGCGACCGACATAACCCATGTGAGCATTTTAATTAAAAATTTAAACAACGTAACTACATTTGCCCTGTGGGCATATTCGTCATTTCTATCCACAAATGAAGTGAGCTCTCATCTTAATATAAATACATTAAAACAAGTCAAATGATGATTTACCAAAGCGTGTATACTGTTTAGCTTGTACATGTATATCTTTCGCGTTTAAACCAGATGTTGTTATTTACACCAGTTATAGTTATTATTATTATCATGTATTTGTTTATTTACAGTTTATTACAGCTTTCAAATCATTTATGGCAAATTAGAAATTTAAATCCAAGATATTCGAAACCGTTGATTGCTTCTTTTTGTGTGTGGCTAACTTTTGTAACAAAAATCAGAAAATGAAATGCAAATTCTGTTATTTATTCAGATCTTTGTGATTTTCAATGTCGATGGACGTATTGAGTGGTGAGTCTATGTGTAATAGTTTCCTAGTAGCGTGGCAATGACATGTGACCTGGATGGTTCCGTCACACCTGGCACCCTGTACAGTTCTGTCTATAACTTATCTAGGTGCGTGACACTGACCTAAGTCGTGGGTGGGTCACACCTCGCACTGTAACGGACCACCTGTATATTTTCTGTACAGTTCTGTCTATAACTTACCTAACAGCGTGACATTGACCAGTGCTGTGGGTGGGTCGGTCACACCTGGCACTGTAACGGAACATCTGTATATTTTCTGTACAGTTCTGTCTATAACTTACCTAGCAGCGTGACATTGACCAGTGCTGTGGGTGGGTCGGTCACACCTGGCACTGTAACGGACCACCTGTATATTTTCTGTACAGTTCTGTCTATAACTTACCTAGCAGCGTGACATTGACCAGTGCTGTGGGTGGGTTGGTCACACCTGGCACTGTAACGGAACATCTGTATAATCCCTCATCCGTACAGGTGGGGATTATCATCAGACGAACTGTTGTCTTTCCATCAATTCCGGTCGTCATAGACAAATTGGAGCGCTGAATGAGAGACGAGTCTCTATAGCGGACATCTGCATCATCTGACATGGGAATTTGTACCTGTGTAAGACAATTCCGAAAACAACAGGCAGTATAGTCACCACACGGTGGGCAGAAAACACTGGTGACATTGAGGCTAGGGTCGATATAATTATGGGCAAGCATGCATGAAATTGGCTTTGTAGATTAACACGCACTTGCAGCGAAAACCACGTTGTGGTAATTGTAGTTCAAACTGATCTGAAAGTGGTGTCATTACACGGTGACGTGTTCAAGTCTGACATTACTTCATAAGAATGTTGCATTTTTATTTCACCTCATCTTGTCATGTACATGTATATGCAAACAAGCCTACACTTCAGGGTTTTAGTATACCTCGAGGCGGCCATCTCTACGAAGTCATCAACCTGATATAAAAACTGTGTTAGTCGTGAGAATACACGGTAGCTCGTATTAAGAAGGCAATGCGTCAGAAAGACTGCTGCAGGGACATGTAACTTAATTTCACAGCAGTGCAGACACGTTACGGATCAACTACAGAAAAACGTCGAACGGGCTTAAAATCTTTGTAAAATGTAGTATGACAATGAAAACGGCGAATGACATATCTAACGTATGACACTTTCCACAAACAGCTTAAGCTTGAGTTGCAGATGGACGTACCTCCAAAAGTTGTCGGAACTTGCGTCCATGGACGGTCTGTTTTGTCCACGTCATCGTCGCCACAACTTCTGTACCGTCCGTGCTCCAGAATGTACACTCCAGGGGGATGCTATCCTTGTGGACACGTCCTACCAGGGGGGATGGGGCACTCACTATCACGGCTCCCATTACTACAGAATCTAGGGAACAGAGAGGCATAATGATCACACAGACAGCTAACAGGATTTCGGTTTCATTATCACCCAGCTGCCCCTGTGTCAGATCTTCGTATCGATCCCTCAAGCCAGCATTACCATATTCACCACATTGATAACATTTGGCCAGACTCTCAAATATCCTCTCACTGGAATGGTGACAGCTCACTCTTCTATACTGGCAATGCCTCCTCCCCTCCCTCTTCCCACCACCTTAAATCTGACCAGTGGGTCTGAGTAAACGTTGGGTTCATCGTTTTCTGCTGTCCAGCCTCTGACTAGAGTTCAGACTTCATGTAGTTCCAGAAAATATGAGCAATAACTGCTTGTTATTACTCTTCACATACTAGAACAACGCACATAGATTATTATTCTAGAGAGGAATCCATTACGCCATTCTACGGTTTCATTAAAAGTAATTGAAGTAATTTGATATTTACGTTATATTCACTATCATTTCTCTCTCAAGGCTTTATGAAAGTCTTATCAGAGGTAAAACACACAGCACTGTAGTTCTCTTCTTCTCCAGCCTCCCTGTCTTATCTTAGACATGCAACTCACACAGTATATACTGGTGCACGATACATGGTCAGTAATATAACTATTAATTACTCCCTTCTTGCTATGTAGGCCTATTACATAATGTGGTGTAAGTATAGGCCTATTACAGGCGCGTGGTGTATACAGGCCTATTACACACATGTGGTGTAGGTAGGCCTATTAAATACATGTGGTACAGGTAGGCCTATTACATACATGTGGTGTATTTATTTATTTTATTTATTTGACTGGTGCTTTACGCCATACTCAAGAATATTTCACTTATTCGACGGCGGCCAGCATTATTGTGGATGGAAACCCACGGCCATCAGCAGGATGCTGGCACATCTTCCCATGTACAGCCGGAGAGGGATCCAGCATGAGCTGGACTTCAACTCACAACGACCGCATTGGTGAGAGGCTCCTGGGTCATTGCGCCGCTAACCCTCTTAGCCATGGAGACCCCTTACATGTAGTGCATGACATATTACATACATGTGGTGTAGGTAGGCTTATTACATGGGTGTGGTGTAAGTAGACTTATTACATACGTGTGGTGTAGGTAGTCTTATTACATGCGTGTGGTGTAGGTAGTCTTATTACATGCGTGTGGTTTAAACAGCCTCTATGTCAGTGTGTTATCGCCGATGGAACAGTGCTCCCTAATGATCAATGTAAATCAAAGAGGCTGGGCTCAAATGTTGACAAGGGGAAGCAGCTGACACGAGCAGTCGTCCAGAAGACTAAAAATTGAGATAATATGATTGGCCAAAAATAATACATCAACTGAGACATAACCGTGTACACAGAGCTCGCTTGTATACATGGCCTTATTATAAAAGAACTGATTTTTCAAAAGCAAACTATAGGCCTATCATAATAATAAATTTAGTTGTCTTTTTCTTTAACGTTTGTCCAAATTGCGAAGGAACTGTGTCTGTCCCTATGTGCTGAACTCCCTGCTCACCATACTAGGCCAGGTCAGCACCAGCAGTGACTGACGGCTTACACTGGCTATTGGTAAAATCAATGTTATTTAACTGACGCTGTGTTGGTCAGTGTCCGGCTTCAGGCCATAATAAAATGTGACGATACTGTAAGAGACAGCCAAACCTCCGACCAAATCATCTCATCAGATTGGGCATAGTATACAGTAATAGGCGCACACGGCCACAGAACGCAGACAACCTGTGCACAGAGGGTATTGCATATTTAAACTAGGCAGAGATACTGTTGTACATATATATCCATGTATATGCCTGGGGATAGCATTGGTTTCTTTGGTGATGTGCCTCCTGCACAGGAGAATGACGAAGACTGAGGCTACACGTACGTTCTGCAGCTGCACACACAACACACACCTGTCACCGTCAGCACACACAATATAATATTCTATACTCCGATGTGCAATAGTAAAACCAGCGCCACTTGTAATGTAATGCATAATGTGGGTCGAGAAACTATTTTTAGAACTATTTTAATCCAGCAAGACGTTATCTCAGTTCCAGGAAGTGTATGGTTGTGATATTGGGGCATGCGGACATACATACTGGACCAATATGAAAGCGAAAGATTCACGAATTGTGTACAAGAAAACAGTGGCAATTAGCTGAGTGAAAGATCGCTGTACTCACCGTGTAGGATGAAGATATAGAGGAAGAGAGCGGCTCGTGTGATCAACCCGGACATGGTGACTGTCATCCTTCGTGTTCAGCTATCTCTACTGCCGGTCTATTCTGGAATCGATAGACCACAACAGCATAAACCAGTGCCAGTCTCTGTGATACAATCTTGCCGGAGGCTAGGAATGGTGCCCAGATGCCGCTATACGGTAGCCAGTGTTCCACACCTGCTCTAGTCTCTGTGCTGGCACATCACCTATTGATAGCTGTACGCTGGGGATTTCATATTATTTGTGACGTGCGATTTGAGAATATATGTCAGCGAGCTTTACAGTGACGGCGCTTTATAAGGCTGGAGTGCAGAGATTGTCACGCCTGATTGGTGACGCATTTGTAATACCAAGTTGCCTTGCTCAGTTAAATGGATTGAATTTAAAGCTGTCCTTGAGAAATATCTGTTTCTGTTTATTTGTTGCAATATTTTACTGGGCTGCCGTAAAATGACATACTATGTATACATGTACCTTCAGACATATCTGTTTCTGTTTATTTGTTGCAATGTTTTACAAGGCTGCCGTAAAATGACGTACTATAACGTATACATGTACCTTCAGACACACAACTGAAATGTAAACTTTCA
The DNA here is from genome assembly GCF_032854445.1 of Liolophura sinensis. NCBI lineage: Eukaryota > Metazoa > Mollusca > Polyplacophora > Chitonida > Chitonidae > Liolophura > Liolophura sinensis. The sequence goes on along the minus strand of NC_088295.1, from coordinate 90,251,125 downwards.
AGCCCTTTCAACAGAGCTCTCGCACTGCCTTAAGGTAGAAGTGTAGACATGGATAAATAATGCGATCTGTATATTAGTCATTCTAAAAATAGATATCTTTCCTTTCCACGTGAATATTGCAGGATGTAGGCTACTCTAGTGTGTATTTTTAGCCGTTGACATGGGCTATAAAGTCCTCTCTTTTGAGTTTTAAAAATCAACAAAGTTTTTGTGTGTTTCACAATAAAGATACCAAATGTCACTGCTGTGGCCTGTTTCTGTCTGTATGATGATATATTATGCAAAATGAAGTAAATACGTGCCAGAAATATTTCAATCATTACTTAGCACAAGTGTGCATTGTTTTTGTCATATAACTCATTTCTTGTGAATTTAATATTAGAAACTCCGTGTATAATGTAACTGTCTTAAGAATTTATGTCGCTGATGTTACATTTACAGAAATGACTACTTAGAAACAAGCGCAGGAGTTATTCCCCTTCACAATCACCACAGTCCTTGCGTTTATCCTTGTTTGATATGAGTGAGTGAGTGCTTGGGCTTTAACGTCGCACTTAACAATTTTTCAGTCATATGACGATGAAGGAGTCCTTTGAGTGTATGTAATGTGCCTCCTTGTTGCAGGACGGGTTTCCACCGCTTTTTTATTTAGTGCTGCTTTACTGAGACGACTTACCGCAGGCAAGTAAGTCGCCCCGTCCGAGTCATTATACTGATACGGGTCAATCAATCGTTGCACTACCCCCTTCCTGCTGAACGCCAAGCGAGGAAGTTACAACTTCCTCTTTTAAAGTCTTAGGTGTGACTCGACCCAGGATTGAACCTGGATCTACCGCTCCCGAAGCGGACGCTCTACCAATGTTTGATATGTGTGATGACCTTAGCACTTTGTTCACAACTCATGCTGATTGATGACCTTAGCACTGTGTTCACAACTCATGCTGATATTTTACTCGATGGGACCCAGGAAGATTTACTCGGTGTCACTGTTGTAACGGTGATTATTGCTACTTCGTACTCCCCTTCCATTCAAACCAAACTTTCGCTGCTGTATAACATGCGGCTTTAGGCGTATAACTCCAGTGACATGCTGCCACATCAGTGACATAATAGTGAAGTGTCATGAAGTCACACAGGACGTGGATCTTAATCCAATTCTGGGACAGGGATTTTTATGTAGATTCCTTTGGTTTCAATGTTCTCGGGGCCTTGGTGGTTGGTGCCTTCTTGTAGGCCTATGGCCTTGTAAGTCCCGTGGATACCACTTGCTTTCCAACGAGCACGGCACCCAACATGTCATACATGGGGTAATTTACCGGTAACTCACCAAACGTCTGGGGTTTACTATGGGGCACTTTGGTGTATCCCACTCATAAAACTGGACATGCTCCTTGGATGAGCGAAAATTGCCTGTCTGCTGGCCTTTGCTCTATCCGTGATCATATAACTATACACACACAAGTGGATGTTATGTATGCTGTTACTGGGTGAGCCATTTAGGGGTCAACAGACGATGCTGGATGACACAGGAGATGTAAGCATATCTCATATATAGGTATCAGCTATATATACGTTTTTTGTTCAGATTATCCGATGATCCAGGGTATATTTTTCATAGTTTGTTCATCTTTTGTCCCAGTATACACTTTCGTTGCAGGAGTAACACTTAAGAACTGGATTTGGAAACACATTTTAAAATATGGCGGTATTCAAATGTTTGATTTGTTTGTTCCTCTACTCAGATGTTTAGATTTCAGATTTCATTTTTCAACCCAAACAAGATATCACTAGATGTTAAAAGCCAAGCAGAACCCATTCGTGTCACATAGTGTCACTGGTGTAATCTCAGCTGTGATTGGTATAACTGTCTATTTTCATGAGATAAATACGAAATCATATTGTCATGTGTAAACAATCATGGGTAAACCAACAACTTCACACCATCATTGTTATGTGAAACTGCCGTCAGCTTCTAATTTTAGCTTGCCACTGTTTACATATGCTGAGTTCAGGGCTGCTGTCTGCCTCTGCCTTAGAATGTTCCAGAATACGCTCAGTTCGGGGCCTGTTTGTTTATAACAAATGTTCAAGAATTTTCTTATTCTAGAAAATTCCACCAGTCTATATAAGACCTATGAAAGCAGGTCAAAGTAGGAGAACGGAGAATTATTGAGAGTTTTGGATGCTTTCGCTGTGTATTACTTTAGTAGGCCTTTTGTGCTGATATTTGGTGTCTTTATAGCCTCTGGCTTTGTTATATCATACCTCCACCAAGCACTTGTTCAGGTCTGAACATATTTAATTTGTGCTCTTGTGTACACAGTGCTTATTAGTACACGGACCCTGTCGGTGGAATTTTGTGTATATTTCGTCATACACTCAGTTATACTGTGGATGTTCCCTCTTATTTGTGCATTTATGCCTGTATGGTTTTCAACATTGTGGAATATATGCGTCCGTTTGGACTTGACACCGTTGTACATGTAAGTACTTTAGTATTTGTATGGATACTGCTATTCTTTTCTTGTTAAACTTAAGTACTTTAGTATTTATAAAAGTCTGTTATCTGTTCTTGTTAAACCAAATAAATTGCTGTAAAATAAATCTGCTGGTTTTGGTTACTTTTTTGTGCGGCTAAACTGTCGTGTAATTCGAACAAGCCATCTCTTTATAATACAGGCAGTTTGGGTCGTGACAGTCATGTGTAAACCGTAGGCTTCAAACTGACATGAGTAACAAACAGCTTCACTCATATGTAAAAAGTAAACTTTAACCTGACATGTGTAAACCAACAACTTAACTCAGCCATGTGTAGCCAACAACTTCTCCCTGTCATGTGTAAACCGTCACATTCAACCTACCAAGCGTAAACCATCAACTTTTACCCTCTCATGTGTAAACCAAAAACTTCATACTTTGATCTGTAAACAAACAGCTTCACTCTGCCATGTGTCAACCAACTTTTTTGTGTTATGTATAAACTATCAACTTCATGCTGTCGAGTGTAAACTGTTATGGGTAAACCAACGTGTGTAAACCGTCATGTGTAAACCATCATCTTCACTTTGTCATGTATACACCATCAACTTGCCTCTGTCATGTGTAAACCACCAACTTCACCCTGTGATGTGTAAACTGTCAACTTCATCCTGTCATGTGAAAGCCATCAGCTTTACCTTGTCATGTGTAAACCGTCATGGTTAAAACAACAATTTCACCCTGTCATATGTAAACTGTCAACTTCACCCTGTCTTGTGTAAACTGTCAACTTCATCCTGTCCTGTGAAAACCATCATTTTCACCCTGTCATGTGTAAACCGTCACGATTAAAACAACAACTTCACCTTGTCATGTGTAAACCGTCATGTGTAAACCAACAACTCCACCCTGTGCTTACCCGGTACCAGAGCAGAACTACCTTCATGCACTTTGCTCACCCGGCAACAGAGGAGAACTACCGTTGTGCACTGTGCTCACATGGTACCAAAGGAAAACAACCTACGTGCTCTTGCTCACCCAGTACAAGAACAGAACAATCCCCTTGTACTGTGCTCACCCGGTACCAGAGGAGAACAATTCCCATGTAAAGTGCTCAGCCGGTACCAGAGGAGAACTATCTCCATGCACTGTGTTCACCCGGTACCAGAGGAGAACAATCCCCATGCACTGTGCTCACGTGGTTTCAAGGAGAACTAACTCTGTGCAACCGGTACCGGAGGAGAAAAACCTTCGTGTACTGTGCTCACCTGGTACCAAAGGAGAACAATTCCCATGTAAAGTGCTCACCCGGAACAAAAGGAGAACAACCTCCATGCACTGTGCTTACATGGTACTAGAGGAGAACTACCTTCATGCACTGTGCTCACAAGGTACCAAAGGAAAACAACCTTTGTGCACTGTGCTCACAAGGTACCAGAATAGAACAATCCTCATGCACTGTGCTCACCCGGTACCAGAGGAGAACAATTCCCATGTAAAGTGCTCACCCGGTACCAGAACAGAACAACGCCTTATGCACTGTGCTCACCCGGTACCAGAGTAGAACAATTCCCATGTAAAGTGCTCACCCGGTACCAAAGGAGAACTACCTCCGAGCACTGTGCTCACCCGGTACCAAAGGAGAACAACCTCCGTGCACTGTGCTCACCCGACACCAGAGGAGAACAACCTCCATGCGCTGTGCTCACATGGTACTAAAGGAGAACAATCCCCATGTGAAATGCTCACTCGGTACCAGAGGAGAACAAACCCCATGCAATGTGCTCACCCGGCATCAGGTGAGAACAACCTACGCGCACCGTGCTCACCCGGAGAACAACCTACGTGCACTGTGCTCGTTCGGTACCAGAGGATCCAGATCTGTAGATCAACCTCCAGGTAGGCCTACTGTGCAACAAGATCCATGTCTTGACAATTTGAATCAACGCCATTTTCGGAGAGCTATATATAAATCTATTTGTAACTTCTGGGGCATTTGGTGAATTACACGGCATATATTAGAACTGTGCCGCAAATGATGTACCACTGATACACATATCATTGTGGATGTGCAGATTTGTATATGTGGAATATAACATCGCATGTTTACAGTGGGTACCATAAAATTTGTGATAGTTTTATATAAGCTATTTATAACGCTATATACGTCATTTATTGCACTTTGACGGTAGACAGAGATAGGGGCGACAACTCTCCTCAGGTGTATGACGCCATGACCCTGTTCACCGACTAAACATGGCGCTGTTTGCGTGATGATCTTCACACCAAATTCATTTCGTTGTTTTCTATACCTCCCGAAGTAAGATGTAATGTAATTGTGTGTTTCACAATTCATAAGCATGTTTTTAAAACGCGTGTTACGCGATATCATTGTAAAATGGTAGTATAATTACTTATTTTGCAAATTTATATGCCTTGCTGAGTCGAAGTAATTTTCGATTGATTGATGACCTAATATTATTTTTTTTCGTGATCGTCTGAAGTTTGTCATGCGATTTAATCCCACATGTTTGAGTGATCGTCTGAAGTTTGTCATGCGATTTAATCCCACATGCTTGAGTGATCGTCTGAAGTTTGTCATGCGATTTAATCCCACATGTTTGAGTGATCGTCTGAAGTTTGTCATGCGATTTAATCCCACATGTTTGAGTGAGTATGTTGGTAGACATTGGAATGCTGTGTAAAGATAAAGCACATTGGATATTGAGAGTGTTATAGTGGATTGATGCTGTAATTTAGACGTAATTCAGATGAAATGGAAGAATGCTATTTTTAGACCTTTAGACCCATGATGTGCTCAGGCTAATTGAAACAGCTTATGTTGTGATAGTGACAGTAAATGTACATTGACGATGTACACGTAGATCTGTACTGTTGTGCAAGACATGAAGAGGATAACTGTTGTCATTGTGTACATGTTAAGTATTACAGTGAAGCATTGCTGTGTCTGATTGTTTGATTGATCAATAGTGCCACAGTACTAAGTAAGTAGTCAGTATGGTGAGATATGGGTTACACATGCTGCTTTATGCGAAACATGAATAGTGCACATTCAGTACTGGGGGCTATTGTTACAGTCATAAGTATCAGTTCTAATTTGCACACAGTGGCTGGGCTAGTCGAGAGTACAAATCTTCGTTGTTTTTTTAATTTGATTTTGTGTTATAGTGTTTTAATGAAGGATGTGTTAAATACATGTGTAGGCAGATTCTACTGTTATCCTGTGTCCTTAGCACTGTCACATTTCACTTTAAGATGTTCAAGTTCGAGTTAATATGTTAATTTTTCTTGTTATTGAAATAGGAAAGGCATGACCATGCAAGAACTACTGCGAAGAGACATTGTATTGTCTGTAAGTCATGTGACATCATAGATTATACCGTAGTGAATAGGCCCATGTTAGCTGATATTGTAATATGACGCAATGACATTGTTCAATGACTAAACATGGCGCGTGATACGTGATGATATTGCGTGATGATTTTCGCACCAAATTCATTTCGTTGCTCTCTATATCTTCCCAGGAACAGATGCCGGTTAACATATACAGTCGTTTCTATAGAGTAGCTCCAATATAACAGATTTACCACTGATGTTACAACCAATGTTGAAGAATATCAGTCACTATGACGGTTGGCGTGTAGTGGTCGCAGTTTTCACAAAGTTATTTACATGACAATAAGCGAGGACTAATCAACGGAGCTTCACTTTCACATCTGAGACGTTTTATTTCAATTCACAAGTTACATTTAGATGACACGAAAACGTACAAGTTGATATTTACAAGGCGCAGAGACACGTGCGCACAAACTAACTCATAATGTGTAGGTCTGATATGTACAGTACTTGAACACCAACTGTAAAGAAATAAATATTGACAAACATAAATCAGGTCACAAAACAGACATTAAAAATCGATGGCCTATAAACAGAGTTGTGCATATTTATATGAAGACCTGGCAAATTATTATTTTTGGTTTTCCTGATAAGTACTTAGGCCTATTCTGATAGGCTGGGCACGCCCACACTATAACTTGACGATGTTGCACCTGCCAAATATTAGAAATTTGGTTGTCACTCGCTTTTACGTGGGATATATATATATACATATATCCCACGTAAAAGCGAGTATTAAATATTTGGCAGGTGCAACATCGTCAAGTTACAGTGTGGGCGTGCCCAGCCTATCAGAATAGGCCTAAGTACTTATCAGGAAAACCAAAAACAGCTTATTTTGTGATAGTAAATGTACATTGACGATGTACACGTAGATCTGTACTGTTGTGCAAGACATGAAGAGGATAACTGTTGTCATTGTGTACAGGTTAAGTATTACAGTGAAGCATTGCTGTGTCTGATTGTTTGATTGATCAATAGTGCCACAGTACTAAGTAAGTAGTCAGTATGGTGAGATATGGATTACACATGCAGCTTTATGCGAAATATATATATATATATATATATATATATATATATATATATATATATATATATATATATATATACTTACTATAAATTTATTACCTGTAACTGATTGATTGATTTATCGATTGATTGGTTGATGCTTTAATACGCCACACTTACAAATACTTCAGTCGCATGATACAAGTACGGTTTATGGCCAAGATAATGGGGCAGAACAAAGAGGAAACTATCGATGAACCCACTGACATACTGTAATGAGTCAAATAAGAGCTGCATTCAACTGTTTAAAGTAAAAGAAAGCTAAAAATATGACGTAAGGTTCATCATACAGACAATTGAAAACTATGCGTAAAAATACTTTCATTATTTTTTAACATTTTTTTAACAGTGTTGAAAGACGTTCAAATATTTGAATACTATGATGGGCTTTATGAGCCATACTAACGGTATCTAGGAACTCTAATGTCACATCATTTTTCTTCCTGGGATACCTACAATCGATCTACAAACAATAATGATGCAATAAATAGCACTCTAAAAAGCAAATAAAAACACATAGTTTACAGAACATCGCTTTAACACATATAAAATCTGACATTAGATGATTTCAAATGTCATCGTCTTCTTTCTTCACATATGGACATAGACCCCCATTACAACTTCCGTTTTTCGGGAGGACGAATGTAATTCTGTATATTTTAGGGTGTAAAGTCTTTTTTTGCGGCCAGTCTACAGTTTTTGGTGTACAGGTGCATGCTTGGTATCAAAATGATGGAAATTGTTTAAGCTTTGGGCAGGTATGAGTTTTACTGATGAAAGTTTGAAATTCTGGGCGTGAGGACACAAGGAGACAGGTGCTGATGAGGCTGAGAGTGACGCCCCCTTGGCGTTGCTGGGCACCCCTCCCAGATGCCGCCACAGAAAGGTCCAAATTTTGACGGTCAACCTATCTCAAGATTTTTATGGCTTCTTTCGCATAGGCAGGGCCAGGTATACACCAAAGCTTATTGGCCACGGAATGTTTGGGACTGAGCTACAGCGCTAAACGTTAACATTGTCTCTTATGGAAAATTAATGGGGGTCTGTGGCCATAATGATTAAGAACATTGCGAAACAAGGGAGATAACCATGCCTGGATCACAAATAAGCCCGGGCAGATAACTCGATCACCACTTCTGTGGTATTCTAGATGTGAAGCGTTGGCTGGGCTATAGCTGTAAAGCAGTCAGCCTCTGGCCAACCTTTTACCCATTTCCACCAAGAAAGACACTTGTGATTGCGGTATATGCACAATTTGATGTTAATTTCCATGTTATTCAATCTTATAAACGTATATAGTAAAAAGATGGTTGATCAGGCTTCGGAATATAGGTAGGTGGGATATTCTCAACAGACTTTATCAGGTCAAGGCCGTGGACGTGCCGTCACGTGAGCATGGAGTTCAGTCATTCCTTAGTCGCACAGAACAATAATGGCAAAGACAAGCACCAATATGTGTATCACAATTGATGTGTATCGCAAAGCATGGGCAGCACTGTTCCCTCCGTCTACAATGACAGAAAACAGTGATATAAGATGTTAACAGTAAAAGTATAGTTGATAGCAGAGGATGTGAAGAGTAAACTATCGATAAATAAAGCAGCAGCTTAAATCCACAGAATGTACGTCTACATACATCATGTGAGCCAGTGAGTTCAGAATTTGACACCTAGAGACGGACAGTGCAGAGAATATGAATGAATGATTATGGCTTACCGCCAAAACGTCAGAGAATATATCGGTAGCAGCATATTACAGTGTCATAATGGGTCCATGCGGTGCGATGTTTGATGTCATCGCCATGGTGCTGCACTGTGAGGATGAACTGCCGTAAGAATTGTAACGTCGTACTTAACATCGTACTTAATAATTTTTCAGTCACATGACGACGAGGAGTTATTATAGGTATGTGTACATATATTGTGTCTTCTTGTGGCAGAGCGAGTCCATGCTGCCAAAGTGCTGCCTCCACCGAAGTATCATACCGAAGACACCAGATCTAACTCCCCACCCAGCCACACTATACTGACACCAGGCCAACCAGTCCTGTTTCCTTGTTTTAACCTCTCTCTGCTGAGCACCAAGGGGGCAGTAGCACCATTCATGAAGTCTTTGATATGACCCGACCCGGGTTTGATCTCAGAGTTGTATAAAGGTGTTCTATATTGAATAGGTGTACTTACTCTCCCCTTTGCAGGAATCGCCGCGACACGAAGTGGAATAGAGAGGTGTGGTGGGCTCCAGCCCTGCAAATAAGTCGCACATTTGTTGATATGCATTTGTATGAATGGTAATGGCTTTGTATACTATTATTTCGCTGATGATTTCAGTCAGGTGTATTATTTGAGAAAACCGGGTAGAGTTCGTGGATCACCAACACATCTCCTTTGGTCGCTGATGACCGTCCTGACGTAAATCGTGAGCAGCCGGTGAGCTTTGCAGCGAGAGCTGGACTCGAACTCCAAATTTAAAAACGTGGCACGGTACGCAAAGTACAAAGGGGCATGATGCTGTATGTATGTAGGGAACAAACACAGCTCGCAATATCCCTGACAACTATTAACTATATGACATCACCTGTATATAAACCAGTACTGAGAAAGAACGGGTATATTCTGATGCCGGATACCTTGGTATGTATAGTAGGCAATATCACGGAAGTGAAACTTTTTGGGTGTAATACCTTGAAGTGTGAAATAAGCGATGTTAAACTGGAGAGACTATTTGAGTTTGAAATTGTTGTTTGAAATATACGAACTTACACCGGAGCGACTATTCGGATGTAATACCTTTATGTGTGAAACAGACGAGCTTGAATAGGGCTGGTGTGAAAGGGTTCAGGAAATATTATCCTTCCGCTTAATAAAGAAGGCTGTCGCTTCACATCTATTTTCTTCACAAGGTTGCTTACCATTTCTAGCAACTCTCTCATCAGCACATTGACTCTCTATCATTTCCACCAGCTCTCATATCAGCAAAATGATTTCTTACCATTTATAGCATCTCTCCCACCAGCAAAATGATTGCTTACCATTTATAGCAACTCTTCCGTCAGCCAAATGATCCACCCCGCTTCCACCAAACTTGCCCATGGTTCTGCAGCGGAATTTGCCGTTGTGGTCTTCATTATTCACCGTGACCCGAAGGGTCGAAGTCTTGTACTCTCGGCAATCTCCGGTGCCGGTTGTATTAGTGGTGATTCCCTCAATGATTTGTCGGATGTTTGAGCCATCCGCGGGCACGAAGTACCACAAAATGTCTACTGCGGGATATCCTACATTCGCCTCACACATTATGTCCACCGTGGTGCCAGAGTCTGCCCGAATGGTTGTGTTCTTCATAACCGGAGCTAATGGTGGGACTGTTTGTAAGTATATAAAAAAAATATAGTGTCGGAGGAATGTAATTTTAAGAGAAATTGGCAGGAATGTATTAATGTTTTCTTGGTTTGCGTTACAGGCGTTGAGCATTACAATGAGGCCTAGTAAAAAATGAGACCTACATGTATGTATAGGAAATATGTAACGATGAAAAATGCGTACACTTTGGGACCTACCTGTGAGAGAGACGTTGAAGGTGATGGAACAGTCGGTGTTGGTCATAAAATGACAGGTGTACATCCCTATGGATTCGCAGGAGGCCTGTCGAATTTGTAGCTCATAGGATATCGTGTTCATCTCTTGGCGATACACATACACTGCTGCATACGTTCGCGGACCAGAACTGTCTGCCCAGGAGTTGTTTCCCTGGGCAAGCGAGTACGTGACTATGGGAATATCATCGAAAGTGTTTAAGTCAGGATTGTAGATTTGACGAGTCCAGCGGATGAGTAGAGGTGGTGTTCCCTGATACTCACCCGTCATCTTCGCTGTCTGCTCATAACGAGCTTGGACCTGAACCGCAGCTGAAAGCAAACACAAATGGTTATGAAAAGTATTGAAGTCAGGATTGTAGATTTAAGTGTATAACCATTTTTGAAACAAACGCCACATTTGAATAGGACAATTCTTGTTCCACTTTTGAAATAAAACTGACCAATTTTGAAATAAATCTACAGAATACTGGTGTAAATCTATGCATTTATTCGTATACCAGCCGTCAACCAAAATGGACATTCCAGGTCAATAATAGCAAAGCCAATTCCCAGGACGACATTTAACACAAACCACCAAAGAACTAAGAAAGTAAATAAAGTACATTAGGACTGAAGCATGTAAAGAGAAGTAGTCAAGAGTTTTTAATGATGTTCGAACGGCGCAAGGCATGTTCTAGTCGAATGAGTGAAATCAGTATTCAAATCGTGTATCATGTTAGTATGTAAGCTGTTGATAATAGAAATATGTAGCTCAAATGCGCTTTGATGAACCACCGCCCCTTGCCAGATAAGCCCACTTGACATATCTGCCGTCTGTAGCCGAACGATTCGAGTGAAAATTTAAGCGAATAAGACGGGACATTCCCGCAGAAGTTTTCACTTATAGAATGGCGCTCGGCGTAATCCACCGCTCTTTGGCGACTTAATGAAGAGCTTCTCCCACGAGCGTACAAATACGTTGTATGTGCATCATACTGGTGGTCTTCAACGAACGTCAGACTGCGCAAGCGTCCTACGAGCGTCATGGGCAACTTATTACGGCCCCACGAATGGTGAGGGAGCGGGAACGCATGCATGTATCAAGAGTCCAACGTATCAGTCAATTGATTCATACTGTTCATATCAGTCAAATCTAGCGGTCGAAAGTACATTTGTATCCTACCAATGAGTACTAGGGTATACGAAGGCCTAACCTTCCGCCGTGATGTACTGAGCAAGTTAGTTCGCTTGGGTGTCTATTGATGTTTTTTTTTGTTTTTTTTTGTTTTTTTCATGATTTTTGTTTTTTATGCAAACCCAAAGAGAACTGGATGCGACTTTATTTGCAGACGCAAATTGAGTTTAGAGACCTCTGCCTTTGTTGATTGGGACAGCCAGGGCACGCAGAGCGAAGAGCAAATGTCACGTGTTTAGAAGCGCCAAGAGAGATAAAACTGTACACGCAACCATTTGTCCAATAAAGTGCTTTGTACTGAATGAAATGCACTTGTTTTATTTACGTTTGATTTAAAGCCATTCCAAATGGCACAAATATTCCGACCTTAAAATATATAAACGCAACATCGTGAGAATAACAGAGGAATTATTACATCCTCGTCAGTGTGATGCTAAACAGACCATAAGTGCAAATGGCAACACTGTGTTTTATAAATACTGCACGTTACACATGTAGGTACAGCCTACAGTTCATTACAATCAGCATCAGTATAAATGTATATGTATGTTGTCTGCTCATATATAAGTGAGTAGAACAATAGCACTACTGTGATACTCCATGTTACATGGAGTACTTGTACAAGGAGAGACAAGTATTCACCTGAAAATGACGGAAAGAGACATGCTGCGTTGTCAGTGCAAACGTCCTAAACCTTTAACAGACAAAATGAATTAGTAAAAGGGAGTTCAGAATATCCACTGACAGACAATCATGCTAATGAAATCAGCTCAGAATATTATAATGTGAAATAGGTTTCAGCCACTAATGTCACGATAATAAGCTGCATGGACTGGAAGTAACATCATGGACAACACCCTGGTTTCATTTGCATAAATATATACACAATAGTACTCAGCCTTTACAAAGATGCAAGCTTGGGCCAGACAAATACACGGGATACACAGTCAATTCCTTTCTTTTGAAAACAGGTTTTGAAAAAGAAGGCGTCCATGAAAAGAAATTCTGTTACTTGTTAACTACGTGATTTGCTGCTTTACATAGCGAGGCGAGCTCGGAGGTACTTAGCACTACTTTGCAAACTTCTAAACCTTGTGTATTAAACATAGTAAGCGAAGTATCAAAATCACAGTTCAGGTCGTCAACAGATGAAACAATATCCAATGTCGAATTCCCAATGACGAGTTACGAAAGCACTTGTAAATATATTAACTTAAGATTCGACGAACGAAATTCACCTAACAAAGTGTTGCACTTGCATTAATGACGAAGAAAGGTTAAAATAATTATACCTGACAAAAACGCTTTATACGGATGTAAATATTCGGAAAATGACGCCTCAGGGCATTGTATAAACATAGCAGTATGTCTGGATGTGTTCAGGATGTACGTGTATTTATCCGAAGTGACATGGCTCTAAAACTTGTATCCTCCCACGAAACCTGAATATGAGGTATAAATTATAAATACACCGAATATGATTATCGATAAGGGCACGTCGTCGACTTCCAAATACAAAGACTTGATCTGTTTGGTGTTCACTGCAAATAGTCAGCTAAATGAAGTTTATCGAACAGAAGGGCACTAATCAGCATGAATTCACAACCACATAGTATTTCCTGGTTCACGGTGGTGTTCAACGAGTACACAGGCGTTTTAACAAATCAAAAGTAAAATCTGGTGAAAACTGATACATATGCTTCAGCTTAATGAACTGAATATCGTCCTTGCCAGTGCACAAAACCTATCGCGGGAATAAATGCGAAAGACATTTGCTTGCCCACCGAGGGCGACGTCGTCTATCAACACGTACCTTGCAAACATCAAATAAAGGAGTGTTCTAAATGGCAGTTCTGGTGTCTTCATTAACATTTGTTGCTGTTTACATATAATGCTTATATTTTTATGAAAGGTGGCTAATATTCAATTAATAATATGTGTGAAATATCAAAGCCTTACGTTCAAAACATTTTGAACAATTGGGTATGTAAGAGTTATCGTTTTCCCCTGCCCTCCCGATTTAACGTTGGCCTATATCTGTGTGTTGAGGTATCTACATATGCATGTTTTCGTCACGGATAGCTGCAGTATAACAAACACTGCACAGATGGACAAATCGTATTTCATGCGCCCAAGTGTCCAGAGCATGACGCATTTTTTCTGGTCACTCCTGGTACAGACCGACCATCATGTCAGACTTTCTGTCCAGGTGAAGTCTTCACTGCAAATAGTTGTTCTCATGTTAAGTATTTACTAACTGCCTATATAACCATCACCCCTTCTCACGTCACTGTCCACCATATGGAACTGTCGTGATATTACTGTCCTCACTTGCATGCCAGTGATGACAGTGACAAAATTATCATTAGATGAAAGCTGCAGGTTACAAAACAGGTTTAGTTGCTTTGCAAATAGTCTTAATTTCAGTCAACCTCCGGTGCACACGTTTCAGTTATATACGTTTGAAGCATGTACACGTAGAAGTGCTCATTTCTAATTCAGCGTTGATCTACATTGTATCTGCGCTCCATTTGACGATTAGTTACAAACATAAATTTTCTCTAAGTGCCCAAAAGCTGGAGGCTTCATTTAAGTTAACCTGTGTGCCTCCAAAGATGTGAAGTATCAAAAGCCTGGGCAGAGCTTAACCTACTTCACCTTTTTGTCCTTGCTTCTATTGCCTTTGTTAGGTCACCAGTTGTGCCGAGTATAATGAAGTAAAATCAACGATCTCAGTAAGTTTACGTATCCGCGCCAGAGAGTTTGTGCCAGAGAGTTTGTATAGGGTTACAGCCAGGCATATACAGGGGTTTAACACCAAATTCAACCGAACTCCACGGTTGCGTCTGGTTCTAAACGCTTGTGTATGCGAAAAAACAAGATGCGACTCAACTGAAGTTCTTACGCAAGTACTCCAGCCATTAAGTGTAGGCCGGTTAATATTGAAGTCGTGTGGCTATCAGCTTCTGGGACTAGCTCCATACGACCAGATGAGTCAAGTTGAGTCGTAGATATAGAGTCACGGTGCTGTCCATGCTGGGGTGAGGGATGAGACTGGAGTTTGGTTGGGGGTCGAGAGGTGCAGTTTATAAATCACTGACAACACTACAGCATGACACTAAAACCTAGAAATGTTAAACTTACGGATTGCTATCGTCGGTTGAGAGCACAGTTCTGCCGATGTGACGGAGATCATGACGGTCAGGGCTAAGATGATTTGACGGAATGAAGATGAAGATATCATGGTTTTATCCTGTGATGATGAGACCGCTCAGTTTGTGCTGGTACCTACAAAGAATCGCACGTGTCTATAAGGTAGACAGATAACCACGGTCATCCAAGGGGGTAAGACATGGACACGAGCGATAGGACATTAGCAGTGTGTAGCCTGCAGCTCACAGGAATGTCCACGTTCCTGATGTACACAATACTTAAGAATGTCCCTACTTAGCATACATTATACAATCTAAAAGATGAAAGATTTCAGTAAGCTACTATTTATTCTTTTATTTATTTGATTGTTGTTTTACGCCGTACTCAAGAATAGTTCACTTATATGCCAGCATTATGGTGGGAGGAGAGTA
The DNA here is from genome assembly GCF_032854445.1 of Liolophura sinensis. Classification (NCBI taxonomy): domain Eukaryota; kingdom Metazoa; phylum Mollusca; class Polyplacophora; order Chitonida; family Chitonidae; genus Liolophura; species Liolophura sinensis. The sequence goes on along the minus strand of NC_088295.1, from coordinate 90,235,809 downwards.
AACTACTAGTTGACCATAAAAAAGCCCGCATTTACATGGCCAAATATGACACAGGTCAGACCACAGTTCAGATTCACAAGGGAGTGATTGCTAATGAAGTGGAACTGTCCAATGTTGAGGGTTTTCTCACTTATACATAAAAATACAACCAGTAGCAAATTACAGACACCTGTTTTATCTGTTCATCTAAAGAAAGAAATAAAATCCTGTACCTACCTATTCGTGCTGATGTAAATCGTTGAACCTTAGGATATTGACAAATCAAGGCTGCCTTAGACAGGTGAGTTATCCCGTGGACGAATGCCTGGGCTGGTCCTCTCTGCTCCAGGTGGTTTGGTCGAATTGTCGGAGAGGTGAGAACATGGGAGTTGATAGGGCCTCTGTACACCTGACGTCATAGCCCCCAGGCACCAGAGCTGGATGTAAAGACCTGTTGTAGAACAAGGAAGTATAAAGTGCAAATAGATGAAGAACAGAGATAATTATGAGGCCAAATTAACGATCAACAATCCGAGTACCAGATCATTAAAAAATGATTTTTTCAGGGGAATTAGCACAAAATTTTTGTTAATTTACAAAATGCTGATCTTATAATCCAGTTTAGGTGTGAACGAAACCTAATGCTAGTGTATATGATTTATAAAGAAAGTGGGGTCACGTGACGCGGGGATCACATGCGTCATATAACAGGCTGACAGACGCACTGTGTGCAGTGAACACTGCGAACATTGTGCAGAGAATGTGTCCATCATGGTATTCTGGAGAAGATGATTGCAAGTGGCAGGAATACCTGCATCTATAATTCTCAATCACAGTGATCAAGGAAATGCATCGCCCACACGACTTGCTTTGTTAGAAATCTGACGATCAGCATCAACGTGACAGATGAGTTATACAGTATGAGAGTAAGGCAACAAGGAAGAACTTACGGTTTGTACACGTCATATTGGACATGGCATCAGGACATATGGTTTGTACACGACATATTGGACATGGCATCAGGACATATGGTTTGTACACGTCATATTGGACATGGCATCAGGACATATGGTTTGTACACGTCATATTGGACATGGTATCAGGAAATATGGTTTGTACACGACATATTGGACATGGCATCAGGACATATGGTTTGTACACGTCATATTGAACATGACATCAGGACATATGGTTTGTACACGTTATGTTGGACATGGCATCAGGACATATGGTTTGTACACGTCATATTGGACATGGTATCAGAAAATATGGTTTGTACACGACATATTGGACATGGCATCAGGACATATGGTTTGTACACGTCATATTGGACATGACATCAGGGCATATGGTTTGTACACGTCATATTGGACATGGCATCAGGACATATGGTTTGTGCACGTCATATTGGACATGGTATCAGGAAATATGGTTTGTACACGACATATTGGACATGGCATCAGGACATATGGTTTGTACACGTCATATTGGACAGGACATCAGGACATATGATTTGTACACGTTATATTGGGCATGATATCAGGATATATGGTTTGTACACGTCATATTGGATATGACATCAGAACATATGGTTTGTACACGTCATATTGGACATGGTATCAGGAAATATGGTTTGTACACGTCGTGCTGGGCATGGCATCAGGACATATGGTTTGTACACGTCATATTGGATATGACACCAGGACATATGGTTTGTACACGTCATATTGGACGTGGCATCAGGAAATATGATTGTACACGTTATGTTGGACATGGCATCAGGACACATCTCATTATAGACACTGACTATTCATTAAGAAGTCAATTTAAACGCCTGCAAGATACGTTATATACGACATCATGATTCACTGTGTGTTACAGTTCAACACTGCATGCATAGCTAAATTTAGACAGAAGCCGACAGAGCAGCTAACAGCATTTGCAGCATGTATGTTGTGTTTAGCAACATTTTAATCCCATTCAAACAAACTGATCTATAGACGTACAGTCATACAGTCAAAATAAACTAGCCTATAGATACTCCAAATTAATTCCGTTCGGGTGTGTTAATATTCTACAAAATGCTGGCACAATGAGTAAATGGAGATCTGTTCTGTATTTAATAGGATAGGACCACCGCTGCTGAAAGGGTCTTTTGCATGTTCTCATTGCTCTTCGCTTTGCCCAACTGATTCAGCACTTGGGCGTTATGTTTCGGGGATGGCCTCAGCAGTAACTTTACATTTCCCATTAATAGAAATTTTTATATTTTTACCGAATATTAAATCTGAAAGATTGTCTGAGCAATACTTATGATACTTTGGTACTTGAATAAGCATTTTATCACTGAACTGGGAAATGAATAACAATTTTGGAGCCTTATCCAGATAATATGTCTGGCCGTACTCTTGACATCCTTTTTGACATTCCAATAGCTTTTCTCACACATTAGCTAAATAGTGACATGGGTATTTATATTTGCAAGGTAATTTAGAAATTCAAATAGTAATTGTTGCACATCACAAACCTTCTTACGCTCAAAAAACTGATCTGTTAATTGTAACAGAATGTTTGTTGTCTGTGTGATGCTAGAATGTATTCTGTTATTGCAACAGACTCCTCTGTCAATTATGACACATATATTCTATTAATTCAACGTAAAAATTCTATTACACCAACAGGATATTATGTTGAATATGACACAGCATTGTGATACCATAAGAGAATACAATATAACCTCACACAGACAACAGACTTTCTGTTAAAACCAACATGTTAAATTGTTGCATGTACTTTCATTTGAAGCTTTGGACTGATATCGATAGGCTTATAACTACATGTATATTTTAGACCTTGTCCTTCACAGTCCATGCCAAATGTATGGCTATTTATTATACTTCCTCTTACTAGATCCCATAAGATAGCTTGCTGGTCTCGTTAAAGGAGAAGTCTAATTACATGTATAAGACCGAATATACCTAGACCCTCTATTCCAGATTCCGTTGCAGGCCATGTCAATGGCAACCTCATAATCTATATATTATTGGCCTGCGAATACCGCGCTGTCGAATAAGAGACATAATGTTAGAAATTCAGGACGTTGATACACGCACACGCTATTTTCAGGAAAGTGCATAAAAAGAGGTACATGTACATGACTGGACTAGGCAAGGTGTCTTTACAGACTGTGTAAGCTACATGTATATGGCTGGGCCAGTCAAGATGTGTTGACAGGTTGTATACGCTACATGTGTATGTATGGACCAGTCAAGGCGTATTGACAGCTTGTATTAGCTGAATGTGTATGGATGGGCCAGTCAAGGTGTCTAGACAGGTTGTATTAGCTGTATGTGTATTGATGCGCTAGTCAAGGAGCATTGGCAGGTCGTATTAGCTGCATCTGTATGGATGGGCCAGTCAAGGTGTCTTCACAGTCCAGATCAGCTGCATGTGTACGGACGGGCCAGTCAAGGTGTGTTGACAGGTTGTATTAGGTGCATGTGTATGGATGGGCCAGTCAAGGTGTCTTGACAGGTTGTATTAGCTGTATGTGCATTGATCCGCTAGTCAAGGAGTGTTGACAGGTCGTAATAGCTGCATCTGTATAGATGGGACATTCAAGGTGTCTTCACAGTCCAGATCAGCTGCATGTGTACGGACGGGCCAGTCAAGGTCTGTTGACAGGTTGTATTAGGTGCATGTGTATGGATGGGCCAGTCAAGGTGTCTTGACAGGTTGTATTAGCTGTATGTGTATTGATCCGCTAGTCAAGGAGTGTTGACAGGTAGTATTAGCAGCATCTGTATGGATGGGACAGTCAAGGAGTGTTGACAGGTTGCTTTACCTGCATCTGTATGGATGGGTCACTCAAGGTGTCTCGACAGGTTGTATTAGCTGCATCTGCATGCATGAGCTAGTCAAGGTGTACTGTCAGGTTGTATTAGCTGCATGTGTATGGATGAGCTAGTCAAGATGTGTTGACAGGTTGTATTAGCTGCATATGTATAAATGGGCCAGTCAAGGTGTGCTGACAGGTTGAATTAGCTGCATGTGTATGGCTTGGCCAGTCAAGGTGTGCTGACACGCTGTATTAGCTGCATGTGTATGGATGGGCCAGTCAAGGTGTGTTGACAGCTTGTATTAGCTGCATGTGTATGGATGGGCCAGTCAAGGTGTCTTGACAGGTTGTATTAGCTGCATGTGTATGGATGAGCCATTCAAGGTGTGTTGACAGGTTGTATTAGCTGCATGTGTATGGATGAGCTAGTCAAGATGTGTTGAGAGGTTGTATTTGCTACATGTTTATGGATGGGCCAGTCAAGGAGTGCTGACAGGTTGTATTAGCTGCATGTGTATAGATGGGCCATTCAAGTTGTGTTGACAGGTTGTATTAGCTGCATGTGTATGGCTGGGCCAGTCAAGGTGTCTTGACAGGTTGTATTAGCTGCATGTGTATGGATGGGCCAGTTAAGGGGTCATGACAGGTTGTATTGGCTGCATGTGTATGGATGGGCCAGTCAAAGTGTGTTGACAGGTTGCATTAGCTGCATGTGTATGGCTTGGCCAGTCAAGGTGTGTTGACAGGTTGAATTAGCTGCATGTGTATGTATCGGCCAGTCAAGGTGTGTTGACAGGTTGTATTAGCTGCATGTGTATGGATGGGCTAGTTAAGGGGTCTTGACAGGTTGTATTTGCTGCATGTGTATGGCTGGGTGCCTTGACAGGTTGTATACGCTAGAGCGTCGCGGAAAACATTAGGTGTGAGTCAGGAGATTATATGGACAGTCCCCGAATGTAATAAGCAGGCTCACGCTTCACTCAGCAGTCAATCCATGCTCCTGCCACCAACAGTTTTCCTCAATTTTAATCATCATGAATTCAGTACATAAAGGTTTTCTTCACAAAAGGTGCACCTTGATTGTTTTATGACTGCAATTTTATGATAGAAGGGAATTCGGGAGAAAACTCTCTGGAGGCTGATGGCCACCCAGTACCTTCACACATGCGGTGTGGCATGTCAAACATCTGCTAATATGTATGCAGAGCTCTTCGTGTACAGAGTAGTAATAGCACTAAACACCCCGCAAATCCTTACTTGCCAATTACCAGCAGATGATCATTCAAACCGCTTTTAAAGCGATAACTTACAACCACAGGGCTCGAAATCTCCACGTGTCCATTATATTTGTTGATTGCGTGATTTTTGACGACACAAGACAAAAAAAAATAATCTTGCCTGTCGCTGGCAAGCATGCAGTATGTGCATACTGGTAATCACAAACTTGTCACCTCACGGACAAATCCTGTATGATATCCGATATACCAGATTCGCACACAGTGCTACCGGAAAGGTGTCAAAGTTAATCGTGGTCGTTTTCGGAAACTTATTTTCCGTGTTTAATGGGGGTTCCCGATTTACAAAAGCGCGGGAAAGGTAACTCTTTTGCAATAGGACAGACCAATTGTAACGAAACAAAACGTGCTTGTAGACTGACATACCGTTCTTAGTTGGAATTACATGGACACGCGAAGTTGATGACATATATTTCTCAGTGAAATTTGTTTTTAGCTAAAATACATTTGTACACATATTCATTGCATAATGAGAGCTCTCAGCAGACAACCACTCACCAGATAACGGTGTGAGGTGACTTCCACGTAGGCCTAACCCATATAATAGGCTCCTTTGCAGTGTACAATGTGCATGTACATTCCTTGTTTGGCATGGTCATGCTTTGAGACAGGGTTTGGAATTTGAAGGTTTGCAACGGACATCGCCTGTCTTGATACTTTCTTCGATTTCATTCATGGGTATATTTAGAGATGTACATGTAGGCCCACTATTTAGAGACTTAACCCCTCGTGCCGAGGATCAGCAGCAAGAGCTGTCAAGTGTAATGCAGGGCAATGAAACGGACGGAGGGCAAATCACTCTTTTCTGTCATCTTATCCCCAACTCAGATCATGCGAAAGTAAACGACAGTAACTCGCGCGCGCGACTTTAGGTCACTTACCGTACCTAACCTACATGTACATGATGTACATGGCTATGTCAGTCAAGGTGTTCCGACTGTTTCCACATGTGTTACTCTAAGTTGGTAGGTACTTCTTAACCACATACACAGTGAGTGAGTGAGTAGACGATCAGGTTTACCAGAAGACGAAAACCTTCGACCTTCGTCATGTACATGGCAAACTTCATGACTGAAAGCCGTAGATGTAACAACGAGAGCTGGAATCAAATACGTGATATCACTGGTTAAGGCTCATTTTTCAAAAGGCTCTAAATAGGTGAGTGAGATTGTCGGACGTCTTAATAAGGCTAAACATCGACTAGCCATACAGACGTTAATACATACAATTCCTACAAGACCGTATAAAAGATCGACCAAATGGGCCTTATTTCTTGAAATCATCGCTTCAAAGTTATATCTCAACACACGAGAACACAACGTAAACGTATGGCATCTGTTACGTAGCTACTCATGTCCTGCCAGGATGTCTTCAGTGTAAACTGATTGGCAGGCAGTTTGTGAGAGATACATCCTACGATTATGGCAAAAAAGTTACCAAAATTATCAAATGGTCGTTAGGAATTGAAGCGCTGTCTAAAGGATGAGATACTTTTCCATCCCGATTAGAGTCACGGAATAAACCAGATGCAATCTAATGAAGAACATCCTCAAAGTATTTATTTATTTATTTGATTGGTGTTTTACGCCGTACTCGAGAAAATTTCACTTATACGACGGCGGCCAGCGTTATGGGGGGAGAAAACCGTGCAGAGCCCGCGGAAAACCACGAGAATCAGCAGGTTGCTGACAGACCTTCCCAAGTCCGGCCGGAGAGGAAGCCAGCATGAGCTGGACTTGAACTCACAGCGACCGCATTGGTGAGAGACTCCTGGGTCATTACGCTGTGCTAGCGTGCTAACCAACTGAGCCACGGACCCCTAACATCCTCAAAGACTGGTGACGTCCCTGCGTTACATGACGTCAGCTGTACGTCACGATGAAGTCACTGGTCCGTATGCGTTTCTATATCAGAGGTTTTCACTTGAAGCCAAAAACCATATCACAAAACGTCTTCATTTTACGTTTTATAACACCCCAATATATTAAAACGAATAAAGCAGAAAGTTATGGCGTCATCTGATTATGACATATGCCTCTCTAACGACCACTCATTTCCTGATTCACTCGGGAGGTCTTGATTACGTTGTTGTCGGAAAGCTGTAGCCTGGTTCTGCGTTATTTTTGTATTAAATGTTTACACATATCAAAGTCATTCATATTCTAAATTAAGGGATTTAAATTGTGAGTCGCCACAGCTTCACCGAAGGATTATGTGCGTTCTGGTAATAACGTGGATTGTAAATTGGCAACAAGACTTGGGTTCAGCTCCGACCTTAAGCAAGGAATTTTTCTGATAATGTCATTCTCACTAGTAATAATCTGTCATTCGGTCTGCAAATGTGGGAAGACTAGGATATCACCAACAGACCTGTTATGATAAGACGGGGAATCGGCCCAAGTCCAGGAAACTGTCCAGCTCAAGAAGCGAAACTGAATATATACCTGTGAGTTACTGCTGACACACTTGTATGGCTCATTCTTTTTTCAGTTCTGTTTTACTCTTCTTTCCCTGTTATATTGCAAGCATGCGGATTATAAAGCTCCAGACACGCACTGAAGCAGTGTGCAGGTCATAAAATCGAAAAATGGTAGGCTGCTCCAGTCACACTGAAATCACTGCACCACAAATGTAACTTTCCGAAAAATTCTACTGCACGCAGTTCTGCACCAATCAATTAATTACACACATAATAAATGTTCAGCCTTATCCTTCCGTTACGCATAAAATGATAATGTTAGTGATAGATAGAGGATCACATGTACTCTCAGCCAGGATTCAGGTATGATACAATGCACGTTACGTAATACCACAGATCAACAATTATCCATTCTAATTCACGATAACACCACTTTAATGGAAGGCAGCCTATATCTTCACTCACACAAAAAGCATGTTGCCAAAGAAAAAAAAAGAATCACAAAGATTCTAACCTCGAGGTACAACCTGTTCTGCATACCGACTGCGTTAGTTCACTGTACTACGAAAGATACCTGAAAGACTATAGCAGAAATATGGATTTCAAACTTGCTAAAATGTAATAAAAATGATTACATTATAAAGTTTATTTTTTTACATATGATGACAAACCTCAACCAAAACGAAACTTCGACAGCACGTAGAAATACATACATGAAAGTTTCAAAAAAGTTTCGGCGTGTTATTACGTAGCAACCATCTCTTTTATGGCCATAATAAACTTTTTATGGGTGAGTCGACCAAGTTTTATACTTTTGATCTGGAAATTTTACAGAACTGTCCTGGGATTTTGAAATTTGCACTTCCCTAAACACACCATCTATGGGACCGATTCCCCGCCTTACCGTATTTGGTCCTTTCTGAAGATGCTCCGCTCGTCACTCGGACTGCCATCGCATAAGCTGAAAATTCTGGAGTATGGTGCTAACAGCAATCAAATGAATACATACATAAGGTGGCAGCTAAGCATGTGTCCCTCAAAACCACTGAAAGTTCGTAAATGCTTCGCGACATATACCAGTTCACTGTGCCGTACCATTTGTTTTTTGTTGATTGTCTGTGAAATCGGGAAGTGTTTTCGTTTTTCATGCATATAGTATCATGTGTCGAGATGTCACATGTTTAAATACCTTGTTTACATTTAACGTCAGAACTTCGTTGACAAAAAGTGGTGTGCGTACATTGCAAATATAGGGTGCAGAATTCTGGTAAACATCACAGTCAATCAACATGCAGTCCTACAATCTCATTCGTTTTGCGATAAAGACTCCAAGATTGCAGGATTTAGTTTTTGTCAGTTTTGTCAGGTCGATTTTCTACATTTCACCAACATAATGATAAAAAAGAATCTTCTAAAAGAATAAAAAAGATGCTATATTAAAAATTGTTACGCTGGAACATACTAATACTCAATACGCAGATATCGTTATGTACATTGTCATCCTAAAAGTGATACTGTAGTGAACTGATTGGGTTTTTTGCTGTACTTACTAAGAATATTCCAGATCATGCTTTGATTTGCACTTTATGTGTGTACGAAAATTCTGCATACAAGTCGTTATCAAAGTTTCCCGCATAATCCCTTGCTCATGGCTCCTCAATTTGAAGTCGAACGCGTGATTCCAATGGCCTTGGACTATACTATTTCCACCTACAGTTAAAATTGCGTGTTGCCATCACAGAATCAAGAGCGTTTCTCATAATGGTACCCAACGTATGTTGTTGGCGGTTATTTTTCCTGTAATCTAATCGGCTTAGGGGCTGTGCGGTTATCATCGTACGAATGCCTCTGCTTCAAGATTACACATATATCGAGTGGACATAAAAAAATGGGCCGTACTTTGACACTCAATACCTCCGAAACCCTCTGACGTCAGCTTCTACAAATACACACACTCGAAAGCCGTTGTGTCCTTAGTATGCAGACCAAATTTCAAATTCATCCTTTAAGATTTCTGTTAACGGGACCAACATCAAAATACGCTTGTTACGAACATTTCAAAATGATGTTCTACCTTGTTTTACTTGAAAAGGTGACCAATTCCTTGTGCCCCCGCATGGAAAACCATTTTGATTCAGCAAAACTTGTGCCTATCTGGCAGAAGGGTTTTCTAACAATTAAGCCCGACATTTTTTCCAGGCGACACTTGATTGACGCGTGTCACACGCAGGTGCAGCAGGCGCTCTACTCATGACATCTGACAGGTGATGCAATGTGGGTCACCGGAACGTGCTTTTTTGAAGCTATGTTTTCATTTTAACCCTGTATGCAGACTATTCAAGCTATGACCTTGAAAATTGGTCAGTATATTAAAAAAATAATGCGATCTGAATGCTTAAAGTTTGAAGGGGTTTGAACAAAGGATAATGCAGCAGTGCAGCATCAAAGTACGGCCCATTTTTTATGCCAACCCGATATATGCACATTAGGACATGTGTTGACCTGTGTTGTCGGCAGCTGTCCATTTTCAACAGTTAAATGCTTAATGTTCTACCATTTTACTGCAGGCCAACCCCGGTCAGCAAAATGAAAAGAGGTAAATAAAGATCGCAACCCTTTCATAAAAATATAACACTTCATTTTATTTGAAATGTAATTTTACACTAGGATCTCATTAACATCAATAACTACCAAAAATAATCTTAGCATGAAACGTCATAATGTGAATAATTTACAAAATAACTGATTTATAATTAGCTAGGGTGTACGATAAAAATGGTATTCTGGACATAACATTATATACATTTTGATCTCGCTATAAATTCCACAAAGCCGCGCCGTCTGTATAGAAATCAACAACTGGCAAAGGCGGTATAATACATTTCCGAGTCACGGATGGGCTACGGATGGAAATATTGTTATTCATTGTCTTCAGTTGTTGGACTGATCGTCAACCCGTAGTTTACTACTACAATACAGTTCCATGGCGATGAGTGTGCACAACCAAATGGAATGGTCAAAGGCGCTGAGTATGCACAATCAAATGGAATGGTCCAAGGCGATAAGTGTGCACAACCAAATGGAATGGTCCAAGGCAATTCGTGTGCACAACCAAATGAAATGGTCCGAGGCGATGAGTGTGCACAACCAAATGGAATGGTCCATGTCGATGAGTGTGCATAACCAAATGGCATGGTCCAAGGCAATGAGTGTGCACAACCAAATGGAATGATCCAAGGCAATGAGTGTGCACAACCAAATGGAATGGTCCAAGGCAATGAGTGTGCACAACCAAATGGAATGGTCAAAGGCGTTGAGTGTGCACAACCAAATGGAATGGTCCATGGCGTTGAGTGTGCACAACCAAATGGAATGGTCCAAGGCGATGAGTGGGCACAATCAAATGCAATGGTCCAAGGCGATGAGTGTGCACAATCAAATGGAATGGTCCAAGACGATGAGTGTGCACAACCAAATGGAATGGTCCAAGGTGATGAGTGCGCACAATCAAATGGAATGGTCCAAGGCGATGAGTGTGCACAACCAAATGGAATGGTCCAAGGCGATGAGTGTGCACAATCAAATGCAATGGTCCAAGGGAATGAGTGTGCAATATCAAATGAAATGGTCCAAGGCGATGAGTGTGCACAACCAAGTGGAATGGTCCAAGACGATGAGTGTGCACAGTCAAATGCAATGGTCCAAGGATCACAAACACATTCAAACACATTAATGATGGCATATTACCATACAGCTAACGCCATCCATTATTACAACATTATTATAACTATAAAGCAAACTCGTGATTAACTCATAACTTCAACAAGTAATCGTTATATCTTGAAAAAACCCTGAAATATTATCTTTCCTTGAGTAGAATGTTACCTGTATAGAAGTAAGCAATATTCTGATAATCAGGAATACGATGTACATAAAACAGGTAACTTTAAGCGGTACACGGCTTGGGCATAAACTGGTGTATTAACTAATATAGCTTGCGAGGACTTCAAGTGCTTAAATTATACAATTGGCAAAGTTTCTCTACTAACCTCGAAACCCGCCTGGTGTGTTTTATATACGATAGTGGATTTATGTACCTTTTCAATTTGTGTTCACATTTGTAGCTTTTCAGTTTGTACTCACATTATGACATTTCAACAGTCAGTCAAAGCCCAAAGCGGGTAAACACCACGTGCTCATCAAACATCCTACAACGATCTGTCAGCTGGTAGTTCCTTTCTTCAGTTACATGGCCCCTTCTCTTTTCTTCTCATATCTGCTCTACTATAGGGGGAAGCGTAAACAGGAACTGAAGTGTAGCGGTGCTTTATCACCTGAATGTTGCTTACTGCACCTGAACTGGTTTTCATATTTCACCAGGTCAGCATGCAGTGCCGAAAACATCAAGTATCACTGTAAGCCATCTCTAGGAACACATAAAACTGATTGTTAAAATCTTCAAGGATGTCTTATTTCATTAAAACATCTTGTGGTGTGAGATCTCGCAATCAGACTGACACATCAAGAGCACGGTCCGCGGGATTGCGGGCTACGTTAGCAAGTAGATCCGGATGCCCTGCGACAGCAGCAGGAAGAGAGCTAAACCACAAGGCCATATCCTCACCTGTGTTTCCACACCTGGAAGGCAAATTAACTGGGTTGAGATAACCATCAAATACTTGAGCACCTTCATTGGTATCTATTCCCAAAATTGTGGTTGTGTAGACACTTTCAATCCTCAGGAAAAACTATACGCTTACCTTCGCTTTTCTCGAATGCCTACTTTAAGCCCCGTCCAGACTATCCAAAATTTCCATCTTGACGGCGGCCAGCATTATGGTGGGCGGAAAGGGGGAAAGCGGGCAGAGCCCGATGGAAACCCACGGACCATCCGCAGGTTGCTGAAGGACCTTCCCACGTACGGCCGGAGAAGAAGCCAGCAGGAGCTGGACTTAAACTCACAACGACCGCATTGGTGAGCTTGGGCTGTTGGTGGATCCCATGAAGGGTGTATGTAGGTCTCATACTGGCTGAAAATGGGCCTCGTGTGGCTGTATATGGAGAGCAAGGTTATGACCAAGGTTTTGTGTAAGCTTCCTACCATGAATGTATGAACAAATTTTAACCCAACACTGGCACTATTTCCACCAACTTGTAGCAAGTTTGAATTATGCATGCAGCTGTAATGTAGATAGTCGAGGGGGCCAAAATAATTATCACCGGAATGAATGAATTGGCCATATTTCACAACATTGGCATATTTAATCCGTATCACGGAGGAATAATTACAGAAGAACCTATATATCTGTACATACAATAACCCAATTCTAACTCTTAACATTAACTATAAATCCGTTCTTAGAAATCAAGTTCCCTATTGGCGAGATAGACAAAACTGTATTGACACTTAAGAAACCTGCATCAACGATACTTAATATTTCTATGATAATCGGAAAATGTCGTACCAGAACATACAGAAATCAAACCAATAAATAAACCAAACTTCCACAGTTACATATAAAAAACGTTTTTATTTAAAATTCAAATTTCCCACCTAACATTTGCGATAGTAATGCACTATATTTGAAAGAGGAGCCTTGAGACCCCCAGTTAAACCAATGGCTAGGTGCGTCAACTGAATGTCTGCTTTTCCAAACATTTTGCTGTTTCCATCTCAATCTTGTCCGCATATAAGCCATTTTGACACTGCCATTCCAATGATTAGTTTGGTACAGTCTACAGATTCTTCTTTATTAATCCTGCAATAACAACGAATGACAAAAGTTAAAAACATCTTATGTAAGATTTCTGGCTTGTTGTATTTATCTAAAAACAAACTTAAATTGTAATAACAACTTGCTTACACAATTCCTTGTTTTTTTTTCTCTTTGCTATCTTTGCGGACTTAAAACTGAGTTATATGATCAGATTTACATGTCCTGTTTGCTTCTTTTCATATCAACGAGGGCTTAATGTTTAGTTCCTACAATTAAATCAATGAACCAAATACAAGGTAGGCACTTATTACAGCTGTTAGGACAGACTTGCATATATTAAAAAGCGAAGAATCAAATACCTTTTTTACTGTACAAAACTTGAACAGGATTTGTTGGCTCTAATGCTTCTCTCCATTTTTCTGCCGCAAATGTTTAGATTAACACACAAATTTGTTGCGACAGTGTGGCTCACTGCTCTTTTTGTACATCCGTCTATGGCCCTTCCCCCAACGTCTCCTAGAACGTTCCACTGTAAAATAATAGTGATAAAGATGGGCTAAGTGCATTATATAGGCCTACATGACATTGTTTTCCTCCTTATTCAACTGGATGCAGAAAAATTATTGAATAAAAATTGATGAAATGAAGATGGCAATCCAGTTAAATTAAACTTACAGAAAGCATCTAAACACTTAAAAAACACCAAAACAAACAAGTTAAGTAAAATGATTGGATATTAACATAAGAACTCAAATTGATACTGTTCATTTTTTGGCCAAAAATTGTCAATCCAACCTAGGTTGTTGATTCAAAACTAAAATAAAAAAAACATTTCATGAATCAACTGAAATTGTTCTTTCATACACAAAATGTTTGAGGAATTAGAGTATAGAATCTATTTACTTGATATATGTTTCACGTTGTAGAGGAATTGGAGTATAGAATTTATTTATTTGATATATGTTTCACGTTGAAGAGGAATTGGAGTATAGAATTTATTTATTTGATATCGTGTTTCACGTTGAAGAGGAATTGGAGTATAGAATTTATTTATTTGATATGTGTTTCACGTTGAAGAGGAATTGGAGTATAGAATTTATTTACTTGATATGTGTTTCACGTTGTAGAGGAATTGGAGTATAGAATTTATTTATCTGATATGTGTTTCACGTTGAAGAGGAATTGGAGTGTAGAATTTATTTATTTGATATGTGTTTCACTTTGAAGAGGAATTGGAGTATAGAATTAATTTATTTGATATGTGTTTCACGTTGTAGAGGAATTGGAGTATAGAATTTATTTATTTGATATGTGTTTCACGTTGTGGAGGAATTGGAGTATAGAATTTATTTATTTGATATGTGTTTCACGTTGTAGAGGAATTGGAGTATAGAATTTATTTACTTGATATGTGTTTCACGTTGTAGAGGAATTGGAGTATAGAATTTATTTACTTGATATGTGTTTCACGTTGTAGTCAAGAGTGCCAGTGCAAGTGCGAGTGCTTGGCGCTTAAAACTTTTTCAGTCACATGACGACGAAGGAATCCCCAGAGTGCATGTAATGTGCCTCCTTGTTGCAGGACGGACTTTCACAGCTCTTTTATCGAGTGCTGTTGTTGCACTATTCACTTCATGCTGAACGCCAAGCGAGGAAGTTACAACTTCTTTTAAGGTCTTAAGAGGGCGCTTTACCAACTGTGCTATCGGGGCCGGTTCCGTTATCAAGAATATTTCACTTACACGACACCGACCAGCGTTACGGTGGGAGAAAACTGGGCAGAGTCCGGGGGAAACCCACGACAATCCACAGGTTGCTGACTGATCTGGTATATTCATCGGGAGCCAAATAAATGTTAGCCTACATAGACATTATAAGATAACATGTAGTGACATTCGTTGCTGACGGTACTTACCAAGCTTAACTCCGCAAGCCTATACAGATAGAGATCAAATGTTGTTGTTGTGAACACCACGTTGCTGCTCTCTCTACCTGGCAAACAGGTCACGTTTATGGTCCTGCGAGTATTTCGTCAGCACAAATTCACAACACTCGACGCAGTGGTTAAAACAGGTAATCCCGCTTCAGCTCAAAATATCACTCTGAACTCCAACGGAGTTAACGAAACTGGCGTGCGTTCGAATGTGGACGCGCGAATTCGGACTATGTTAGCCCACCCAGAGCCCGTATCATACAATATGATGTAAAATAAAAGTGTTCGTAGTTTTTGCTCCAAACTTTATTTTAAAAGTTGTGACATTTATGATACATTCATTTTCCATAACAAGTAAAACATGTAAACATGCCCAACTGCGTTCCACGTGGAAACCGCGTATTTTCCCATGGTCAAACCCACACCCAAACCAAGTCCAAACAGATGGGTGTGCTGACTGGGGGAGTGGGAAGGGGGGACGGGGGTAGTCTGGATGGGGCTTAATTATTCACCATGCGAAATAGAGACGAAGGGAGGTAACACACATGACTTTTCGGTAGAGGTTTGTAGGGTTATTTTCATCCGCTTACAATATTTATGTTTTGGTGATGGCTTTATTTACACATACTTACCCTTTCCCACAGAAGAGCACAACGAGCCGAGACATGGCTTCGGTGTCGGTTCCGTCGTTATCTCAAGGCCTAAAACAATTCATTAAATTTACATTACCGATATGTTCAGAGATGTAGCACTGAAGCATAATGTAGAGATGAATCGTTAAGAGAAAGCCAGGCTGAAGAAGTTGATAGCGTACAAGCTCATGAGATTTAGTTTGTCTGTAAGGTAAATAATGTTCAAGTAAACATAAATTCAGCCACTAAATCTGAAATACTTAATAAAGTAGTATTCCAGAAATGTTCTAAAAATATGTTTAAAATTCTACACGGCACATCAACAAAATAAATAGCAAACAATCGTCAACACCTAGCCACTCATTTGGTGACACCAATTTGCCTTGTTACAGCTATATAGAGTGACGTCACAGAACCTAGGAGCTCTCCCGTACCATCGGTATAAAACAATATGACAGTGAGAAAATACAAACAAAGCTTGGTACTCAAACAAAAGGTATCAGCTATGTTCCGTGTTCAAAGGGCCGATGTTTCTTTTAACATCGCGCTCGCTCAGGGCGATGTTCGTGCACACAGGAGTCGTGTTTTAGCAGCCCTGCTCTTTCTCGTCATGCATTGGGTGTAAGCATTACCCCTAGCAGGCTTTATCGACATCAGGGGCTTTACCAATCATAGCAGAACGTTATGATCTATAATAGACTCTTTCATTCAGATTTTGGAAAGCTCACCCTGACAAGTTAAAGCAGTATCCTGTCCAACATGTACGCATTGTGACACGGGCAGCCGCTCTCAGTTATCTGCTTATAAATGTGTGGTCCAAAATGCACCAGTTTAACACTTAAATCAACCTTAAAACCTAATTTATTGCATCGACATTTGTCTATCCACTATAAAAAACACACTGACAATCGAGAGCTAATAGTTTTTTTTTTGTTTTGTTTGTTTGTTTTTTTTCTTTTTACTTGGCCGCCAATTTTCACATGACGCTTCCAGCGCTGCTCACTGGCCAAGTTCATAAGAGCTTTTACAACATGGCTACTCCGTCAGTGCAATATCCCTAATAGGGAACTTCATTTTCCAGGCTTCTAAAAGTCTGTAGAATGTTTAATATATTTTTCTGTCATAGCTGTTTCCTATATCCTTTTTCTCTGTATATATAATAACCAGGAAACGCACCACTGCGTGCAGAGATTTATAGTTGGCCTATCAGATCATCATGGACGGCACTGCAAAATCAGACCAGAATTCATCATCTCTTAACACATTGCTTAAAGTTCTTCTTGTGCGAAACTCTCCAGCCATGTATTGACAGAACACAGCTGAAAAGTTGCAAGCTTCCACAACCTCTCACTCTGAAGAATTGTGCTACTTAGACGGGCGTCATACTTGAAACGTATACGATTAAAACTTTCGAGTATTTAAGAATCCAACTCTAGTTTGCGAGTTAGCTGGGTAAGTTCACAATATTCACAATTTCTAAGCTTGTTAAAGATCTTAAAGTTTTTCCATGTTATCCACAACATTAAGTTGCTGATATTGCCATTATGTATGTCAGCATAACAATAATAAGAATTGTGACTATGATAATTATTACCATTCACGATAACCTTAGCTTCGGCAAAGTCCTTGAGTAAGCCACTGCTTGATCTTGGTGAACAACGGATTGTGGCGGCGTGATCTTCCGTTTTCAGCGTCATCGTCAGCGTTGATTTGGCGTAAAATCGGCAATCCCCGGCGCTGCTCATATCTGGTTTGTCGGTGGTCAATCTGTAAGCATTGGAGCCATCGGCTGGGTAGTAATACCACCAGATTTCGCCCGCGGGATAGCCGACATTAGCCTCGCAGAGCACATTGACTGTACTGCCGACGTCTCCACGGATTGAGTCGTTCCTCAGCAATGGTGCGTACGGGTCCGCTAGAAAAACACACAGCAATTCCTCTTATATCTCATTGACTGACATATCTCTCTACGCCCACAGGAGTGTAGCACTATGTACGTGTATTACAGCCACGGGAGTTTAATAGTTTGTTTCTAGTTTAATTATTCGTTTCAAGTTTAACGCTTCGTTTCACGTTAATAAGTGACACGAAGCAGTAACAAGGCGTTGTTCTTTTCATTGTGAAATCGATTTTGCCACGCAACTTACACGAGAAACATTAGTAGAGATTAAATGTATGTAGGGCGTAAATATGAAGGGGGAAGTTTGCCGCAGACTGTATTCTGAAATATGAGAAAGTCTCCCATCAAAAAAAGTTTAAAGCCAATAAAGAACTAGTGTGTTCTTTGAATAATTTTGTCAGTGAAGTTCATTTTTAGTCCATTGTGTGGTTAGGCAACAATACCCAATAAGATCTTACCGAGGGTTTCTCCCCTGAATGTTTAGTGAGGGTTTCTGAAACTCTCGGCGATATGTCGACTTACCTGTAATGTTAACAATGAACTTGGTCACACAGGTACCGGTTAGAGTTGTGAATGTGCACCGGTACTCCCCTCTGTCGTAACATGTAAGTTTCCGAAAGGAAAGGCTGTAAGAAGCTTTGTTGGCCTCACGGCTGAATGTCGCTGCATATGTTCTGGCTGAGTCATTGACCGGCCATTGATTTTTTTCTTCTGCATAGGCCACGATACGCTGTTTAACCATACTATTGTCTTGATCTGGAATGTATCTGTCCCAGACAGAGAGGAAAGGATTTTGGCTATTAACTTCTGCTGAAATTTCCAAAGTCGCCCCATATTTCCCGATCTGTCGAGCAGCCACTGCTTCAGAATCTGAGAGCACAAACAACAAAACGATCACCTATACGGGTCTTCTTTTCTCGACCGCGTGGTTTCTCTAGAAAAATTCCATCGATAGGAGGTTTCAGTACAACCAAAGCCTAATACACGGTTTGACCCATTTAATCGCCTCTGACGTATTATTTGTAAAATGCATGTACTAAGAAGCTGGGATTTTCAATTGCATAAGCCACAACTTCTGTAACTTCATACACAAGATATTTGGTTTTTAAGTTTTGCTTTAAATTTTGGTTTACTTGGGTTTAAAGGACGCTTTAAATTGCCACAATAAGGCAAACATTGTGAAGTAATCTATGTAAACAAAACTGGAAAAAGCTTAAGCATCAACCTTCGTTTATTCTACCTGTAACATGATGTTAGATTAGAAAATGCCACGGTGGCTAATACATGTATGGGTACATGTATACTACATGATCACCTCTTTCAAAACCCTTAAGTAACAGGTTTTATGTTACATACATATCTAGTCGCTGGTAGTGGCAGAATAAAGTGCCAACATATTTAGTCACAATAAAATCTTCTTTTAGATCACTACGTGCGTATTATGTCTTTCTCTACAAGGTATAGATGTGGCGAAATCCTATTTTATCAGTAAGAAAAACGAGGCTTCAGCATGTACAGGTATTGGATAGGGGGAGTGTACGTTGATCAGATAGTAACCCTTTACTGAGGAGCAGAATAACGCTATTAAACAGCGGTTGACCTTGTTAAAATAGATATATGCTGCTGAATATAGAGACTATCTGCCAATAGGCCTACATGTATAGACCTGAGTGTTGTATGTGACCGACATGATCACTGTCCCCTATAGCGTCTGCAGCGGTCGCTATGTACCCTTCTAGGTGAGACTACACTGGTCTGGTCTGTATTAGCTGGTCGTGTTTACCTGTCTCACTGCACATCTCGGCGTGTGTCCGCTGGACGCAGAGAGTGACACAGACCGCCATGGCGAGGCCAGCCCACGAGAGGTCCATATTCGATACCGTGTCCTTGTTCCGTACAAAGGTTGCTGCGTTACCTGCGTCTTCGGTCGTCAAGCCCCCTAATGACAGGTGTATGATTCTGCTTATAGATCAGCAATAAATAACATTTATTAGTGTTGTAAAAATGTACAGTGTATATGATCCTGTAAACTTTAAACATCTCCATACATACCAGACTGTCGCTGACGTGGAGTAGGCCAATATTTCATTAATCTATGTAGAACACGTCTATGTGAAATAGGTTATAGCCACAGTTCTCTTACCTGTGCTGACGATAAGACTGACTTTGAACAACATCATTACAAGTTATACCACAGAAATCCCGGGGTGTTTAGCACCTGAGGGACACCTATGCACCCGATTACCTGATATCTTTGGTCAGACGATGAGTAACTGTGGACAGATTGGGACAACTGTAATCACAACTCATGTAAGGCCGCGGTCATTTTTGAATCGCAGATGAGCCGTGCACTGAGGACCACAGAGACGCGTGACGTCACCGTTCAAGTGCCTTACATGGCATGCTGAGCAGGGGCCCACGCAAGGAACAGACATGGGGTGACTAATACGTACAGGCGATGTTATTAATAAAGATTGTATTGCCGCAGTACACCCAAGACACTTTTAAATGAAAGTAGTCCGGGTCACCTTTTAAAATATTTGAATTAGAACGGTGATATTTCTAATTTTTTTGTAAGTTATTAATATGTATCTGCGGTGTATTTACAGGGATGTCATGACTGACAGCGACATTAGGGGCCCACATGTACTTTTGTTGACAGTGGAATAAATCAGTTTTACATCTACTACCGCAAATGTATAAGCCTGGGTAGGATTGGGCTCTTGTGAAATACTGTCGTCTAACCACGTGATCTATGATGGATGGTCTTCATTTGGCACGTAGTATATGTATTGTATTTTAGGCTGGACATCAGTGACCGTCTCAGGGACAACCGGGACAAAGCCCCTAATGTGACCCCCTAATGTGACTCCCAATCTCATATACAATTCACATTTATGCCAAACAGTAACTCCAAATTGTCTGAAGAATTCTAAACATTTCTTGTGAACACGAAAGTTTATGATACACGGTATTCTCCCAGGCTATAAATGAGTTGCGCATAAATTATGCAGCAATGTAGCCGGTAATTTCTACCATGTCGGTCACCTGAAAACACATTCCGCCACACTCAAACAGAACCAAAGCATATGATGGTGCAGGTAGAAATTCTCCCCATTGCTCAACTAAAAGTGATATATGACTTTACCACGAGATAACTGTGTCACAAGTGACATGTCAATATCCTACTGGTGTAGTGTCATTGTCCAAATATCAGATGGTGTAATGTCAGCGTTCAAGTATCAGACTGGTTTAGTGTCAAACGTTCAAATATCAGATGGGTGTAGTGTCAGCGTCCAAATATCAGACTGATGTAGTGTCAGTGTCCAAATATCAGACGGTGTAACGTCAGGGTCCAAGTATCACACTGGTGTAGTGTCAAACGTTCAAATATCAGATGGGTGTAGTGTCAGCGTCCAATTATCAGACTGATGGAGTGTGAGCGTCCAAATATCAGACCGATGGAGTGTGAGCGTCCAAATATCAGACCAATGCAGTGTGAGCGTCCAAATATCAGACCGATGGAGTGTGAGCGTCCAAATATCAGACCGATGGAGTGTGAGCGTCCAAATATCAGACCAATGCAGTGTGAGCGTCCAAATATCAGACCGATGGAGTGTGAGCGTCCAAATATCTGACCAATGAAGTGTGAGCGTCCAAATATCAGACCGATGAAGTGTGAGCGTCCAAATATCAGACCGATGGAGTACCAATGATATCTTCGCACTGTGCGCTACAGGTGATCACTGTGGCGTTGCACAAACCAAATATTAGACTGATAGGGTGTCAGTGTATCATCGCATGTGGTACATGCGACATGCAGCATAATTTTACCACATATCGTTCTAGTCATAGTTTCAGTGAGCAATCACCATATAGAAATGATTCATGTTGGGAATGACTGCTATCTCGACCAATCGCTTACTTCCTCATGACAATTTCAAACTTCAACACTTACCCCTGTCTTCACTTAGGAGGCATATCGAACCAAATAAGTAAAAAAAAAAAATAACTTGTATCTAGACCAATAATCCTGAATATGCCTAGGCTTAGCTGAATTTTTCATGTAAGGTACACCATTTCAAAGGTGACCAAGACAGCAAGATTTAGCCCAGGAAACTGCATCTC
This sequence comes from Liolophura sinensis, assembly GCF_032854445.1. Classification (NCBI taxonomy): domain Eukaryota; kingdom Metazoa; phylum Mollusca; class Polyplacophora; order Chitonida; family Chitonidae; genus Liolophura; species Liolophura sinensis. The sequence goes on along the minus strand of NC_088295.1, from coordinate 90,213,968 downwards.
CACTGTCAGCCAATCAGGGTCGACTCTGTATCCCTTTAAATACCACACATGTGTTTTCATTCTCCCTACCCCTACTACATACACAGCCCCACCCCTCTGGCTATATCCCTTACCGAACCCCTTCCATCCATCCCTTCTTACCTTACAGCTGAGCACCGTCGAGCAGACTAAAGCTCCAGGACAGCCCAACTTCACTTGTCGGGTTAACAATTTCCTCATTGCATTATCGCTCATTATAGTGATGGGTTTTAATTACTCAGCCAACTTAACGACCTGATATATACGTGCAGACTGCATGTCGTTACATGGCACTGCCATATCTAGGAGGACAGATAGGTATTGGTAATATCATCAGTAGGCCTGTTATCATAGTTTCGCAAGCTTAGTCGTATAATGTTGTTATATTGTGTGAGAGATAAAGAAAACGACAAGAGTCAGAAGCTTCAAACATGATCAAGCTGAATGTAAAACACCTGTGTATCTAGCAAGAGTAAATGCCCACTGGCCAGAGGTACACATTTCAAAGTTATAGATGTTACAAACGCTACACCAGGCATGTAATGATACGAACGCAATACGAGCATTATGGACCAAGGGGGCGGGGGATGGGGTGGGGGGTGCAAGGAGGAGCTGGACTTGAACTGACAGCGACCGCATTTCTGACTGGCTCCTGGGTCATTGCGGCACGCTGGCGCGCTAACCACCTGGGCTCCTTGTACATCACACATGGGTAGGTGTTATAAACATGACTAAATATAGAGAAGTAGGGAGAGCGAGGATTTCCCCTTCGCCAACATCATCCACCTTGTATACCAGTCTCCTACATAATTTCATTAAAAATATCATCATCAATAATTAAGGTTTCCGTCGGTAACAAACGCATGACACATGTTCCGTGTTTTATAGAAAATGGCGTCCGCCCTGGATGGTCCAGCGGGAAGTTCCACACACATTATCTACTACCGCAAATACCAACGACATGTACCCTCAAAATTGTGGAATTGTTATACAAAAACCTTCTTGCAAGATGGACAAACTGTGTGTGATGAATTGGTATGCTGGTACTACAAATATTTGTCAAAATATTTATCAGCATAGAATATAAACTGGTGACAGCTTCATTAAAGTAACAAACACCAACCCTATACCAGGCCGGGCCCCAGCTACATTGTAATTTAGCAACGTTGTCAGTAATACTCATAACTGAGTAGTATATGGACGCGCTTTTTTCCTCACCAGTGAAATCGGTTCATTTGCTTTGCAGCAGGAGACCGGTAAAGGTGTTGACGGACAAGGGAACATCCTAGCTCACTCGCTGACAGCCCGGACATGGGATCGAACCTGCGCGAACATGCTTGTATCGAGAAGATGATCGGGTTTGTGAAGGCAGTTTACTTAGTGATGTGATTGTCGAAGCTTCCAGGTATATTAACTGCAATATCTGACACCTCGTTTAATTTCAGTTGCACTTTATCTAGCATTGCAGAATATTGTCTTTTGTAAACACGAGGCACATGTAGCGGTCAACTGTGCACGTGGTGTCATTCGTTGAAGACCAAGCTCGCCCACCAATAGGGCGTGAATCTATGTAGGTCACATGTACGTGGGCAAGTACGTTAAGCTGCCAAATGTATATAGCCACCTTAACGACAATAAGCAGCCAGCTGTAATCGTGGTGCCATTCACGCAGTCTTACCCTAGTTAAAGACCAATCTCACCCACCAATATGGCGTGCATGTCCGTGAGTTCGTCAGTAAGTTGCCAAACACATAAGACCTTAAAAGAGTCGCTTGGTGTTCAGCATGAAGGGGATATGAAGGTCATGAACGGCGGGTTGACCCGTATCAGTAATCAGGCGGGGCGCCTTACTTGCTTTTGGTAAGGCGTCTCAGTGAAGCAGCACTAGATAAAAGAGCGGTCGTATCAAATCCGTCCTGCAACAAGGACACTCGTCATGAGTGCACGACAGTAAACCTCAAGCACTCACTCACTCCATCCACTGTGCATCTCCCAATTCTTTTATCCATCCATTCACTAAGAATCCCCCCCCCACTAACCCATTCGCCCATATCAAAGTCCATTTGTCGAGTCAACCAGTCAAAGTTTTCCTAGTGTAAGATTATCCCTTGTGTAAGACAGAAGACGCCGTAAGATGGTGGACCCAGTAACGGTATTGGTGAAAAACTGCACGCAGCAGGCCCGATTGGGCCGTGGCGGGATTTGATGGCGACTTTTTCGTCATTGCACAACTATATAAACACACATCACCATAATTTCCATAAGCAGGACACCTCTGTGTACACACGATTGAAGACCACATACATATAGATAAAATGATAAAGGCCTGAATAAAACCTACTCAGGACGGATATACTTTTCACCCATGAACAGAATTCAGAGCACGTATATGTACCTATAGCAAACGGAGTACGTGAGCTCATATTTCAACACGTGCTCGAAGGTGACAGAAATGATTTCTCTATAGTTGTACCAGCAAATAATCCAGGCAATTACGAAATCCTGGTTCGCTCAGTACAAACAGACGAACCATTGTCAGACACTCATCAATCATGGGATCTTTGAGTTGGGCTGTTCCTTAAACAGACTGCGTGGTAAGCCGTTTGGGGATTTGAATCCCAAATTTGTTGGACTCTGTACACTTTTATACACTGTTTCTTTCAACGTGTTGCCTTTCTGTATAGGTATCCTTAAAATTATTTATTTATTTATTTTATTTGATTGGTGTTTTACGCTGTACTCAAGAATAGTTTACTTATACGACGGCGGCCAGCGTGATTGTGGGTGGAAACCGGGCAGAGCCGGGTGGAAACCCACGACCATCCGCGGGCTGTTGCAAGGCCTTCCCACGTACGGCCGGAGAGGAAGCCAGCATGAGCTGGACTTGAACTCACAGCGACTGCATTGGTTGTACTAGTCTATTGTAGCATGGCAAACCAGTATTTTGACCCATTATGGCACCGGTTACTTTAAACCTAGCTTCTCATACTGCCATTTTGAAACTGTTTTCAACACTCCAAAAATTAGTCTGTTAATATTGACAGGAAGTCTGTTGTCTGAGTGATGCGAGAATGTATTCTGCTGTTGCAGTAGATTATGTTAAATATAACACACCTATTCTATGAATTCAACAAAATATTGTATTAGACTAACGGGATATTGAATATTGAATATGACATAATACTGTGCTACAATAACAGATTTTCTGTTAAAATTGACAGACTAATTTTTTGAGTGAAATTTTGGTAAAATATAACCTAGATAATTGAAATTTCTTGTAGCTATATGATGGCATGACAGTATATACCAAACTGTCATGAGATCATGTCATGAAATCGGAGTATGACGTTAGAAACTTCGCCCAAGTGCGATAAGCCAATATCATTGACCCTCCCACCATAACGCTGGCCGCCGTCGTGAAAGTGAAATATTCTTGAGTACGGCGTAAAACAACAATAAATAAAAAAAAATCATTGAATATTAGGAAATTCCCCATTACTCAGCACGTCATCACCCGAGGCAATGAACTCCTGGTCTCCAAACAAGGCGTATTGATCAAGTTTAACTTCATGAATTAAGAGAAATGTACATGTATTCTAATTCAGTTTTCTTTGCAATAATATTGACGTTCAACGAAAGCCCAGAAAAAATAACCTGGCTCTTCGCCTTTCCCCACAAGACGATGTCCTGAAAACGCGAGTTTATTTTGGCTACATAGATACAATGTTTCTTCTCATCTTTGCTGGAGATGAAAGGTCCCGGATGCCCCCCGATCGCAAATTTCCTTCATCCTTCAGCCTTTCTCTTGAAAAACAGCTAGCCCGAATGGACATGTAGATGAACAGCCAAACTCCATTTCCTGTAAAGAAAAGTGGTTACATGTAGATTCCAAACTGTTGTAGTGAAAAGCAAAGCCAAGCTACTTAAATGAAATTGAGAGCAACAATTCATACGCCACCAAACGCGAATTTGTTCACATGCTAAGGTGGTATGTGTCGTAACAGCAGTTTTTGCGTCTCAGACTTTCGAATGGTGTCTCAAGCTTGTGATTATACCACCATTTTGGGGCAGAAAAGACAAAAGTGAAAAGGCAAAAGTGATGTGGAAGTCTAATCATCCTATTATTGCCCACATTCTACATGTATCGAATTAGGTGAATTTAGTGAAACATCACAATTTCGTGGATTGTAAAGAGAAAGCCTGAGGGTATAGGCCTATACAAGGGAAGACAAGATTGCGTGTGTGATGACGATTGAATCGATAGGTGTAATATGCCAACACCACTAAACTGCTAACTCAAATGACAGAGGTGTAATCCGCCTTATACATTTATTCACACGATGCTATTTGTAGAATGCAAGCCTATACATTTCAAATACGTTTGTTCTACTTTCATTCCATTCGTCATAAACATCATGTGGACCATACAGAATGTACCTGCTGCCAGTGTCTTTATGGATATTAGCTTTAGTGTTGTGAAAATAGCAAGTGTTCTGTACATGTGCAAATGCATATACCATCGGAGGAGTTATGATATCCATGTATTAAGTATTTCCCTGTTTTGTTTTAATCCCATCATAATGCTGGCCTCAATCGTATAAGTGAAATATTCTTTAAATTCACAAATCAAAAAAATAGATAAAACATGCATCATGAGAAGAAATAGACAACACAAACACAGATAATACTTATGCAAACCTGGATCTGGATTTGGCGGAAGTATGTATGTCACAGAAATTAAGCCGGCAGTATGACTGTCACAGAAATTAAGCCGGCAGTGTGGATGTCACAGAAATTAAGCCGGCAGTGTGGATGTCACAGAAAATAAGCCCGCAGTAGGACTGTCACAAAAATTAGGCCGGCAGTATGACTGTCACAGAAATTAAGCAGACAGTGTGGATGTCACAGAAATTAAGCCGGCAGTGTGGATGTCACAGAAAATAAGCCCGCAGTAGGACTGTCACAAAAATTAGGCCGGCAGTATGACTGTCACAGAAATTAAGCCAGCAGTGTGGCTGTCAAAGAAATTAAGCCCGCAGTGTGGCTGTCACAGAAATTAAGCCGGCAGTGTGGCTGTCAAAGAAATTAAGCCAGTAGTGTGACTGTCACAGAAATTAAGCCGCTAGTGTGGCTGTCACAGAAGTTAAGCCGGCATTGTAGCTGTCACAGAAATTAAGCCCGCAGTGTGGCTGTCACAGATATTAAGCCCGCAGTGTGGCTGTAACAGAAATTAAGCCCGCAGTGTGGCTGTCACAGAAATTAAGCCCGCAGTGTGGCTGTCACCGATATTAAGCCCGCGGTGTGGCTGTCACAGAAATTAAGCCCGCAGTGTGGCTGTCACAGATATTAAGCCCGCAGTGTGGCTGTAACAGAAATTAAGCCCGCAGTGTGGCTGTACCAGAAATTAAGCCGCTAGTGTGGCTGTCACAGAAATTAAGCCCGCAGTGTGGCTGTAACAGAAATTAAGCCGCTAGTGTGGTTGTAACAGAAATTAAGCCCGCAGTGTGGCTGTAACAGAAATTAAGCCGCTAGTGTGGCTGTCACAGAAATTAAGCCCGCAGTGTGGCTGTAACAGAAATTAAGCCGCTAGTGTGGCTGTCACAGAAATTAAGCCTGCAGTGTGGCTGTAACAGAAATTAAGCCGCTAGTGTGGCTGTCACAGAAATTAAGCCCGCAGTGTGGCTGTAACAGAAATTAAGCCGCTAGTGTGGCTGTAACAGAAATTAAGCCCGCAGTGTGGCTGTCACAGAAATTAAGCAGACAGTGTGGCTGTCACAGAAACTAAGCCGGCAGTGTGGCTGTCACAGATATTAAGCCCGCAGTGTGGCTGTCACAGAAATTAAGCCCGCAGTAGGACTGTCACAGAAATTAAGCCGGCATTGTGGCTGTCACAGAAATTAAGCCGGCATTGTGGCTGTCACAGAAATTAAGCCGGCATTGTGGCTGTCACAGAAATTAAGCCGGCAGTGTGGCTGTCACAGAAATTAAGCCGGCTGTGTGGCTGTCACAGAAATTAAGCCTAAAAACAAAAAATCAAATTTAGAGCAAAGCTAATATGTAAATGATAAAACCATTGTACTCCTACATTGTGTACTTACACCCAATCACAAACATCTAGTCATTTTCCAGAAATTTAATCCACTGATATATTTATTTATTTGATTGGTGTTTCATGCAGCACTCATAAAACCTATATGACAGCGGCCAGCATTAAGGTGGTTGGAAACCCAGGGGAAACCGACGACCATCCGCAGGATTCCACTGATATAAAACCATGACCAACTGACATGAAAATCAGAAAATATGCTTGAATGGGTTGAATAAACTCCTCAACCATGCAGAAGAGTTTTAGATTCATCCAAATCAAAGTCTGAAAGATTCAATAAACAATCACCTTATTAAACAAACACATACAAATGTACTTTTTAGAATTTTTTATTGTAAAAGCAGAGGACTATGATGAAAATAATAACCAGAATCACACAAGACGTTGGTAAACAATGCTCTACTACTGGACCAGCGTGAGCGTCTGGACTCATATGTTAATTCCGATATGCAATTGGTGTGAGCTATGTTAGTATCATAGACATTATGTGATAGATTCAATCAGGAGTGAAATACTTACATTCATTCAAATGGTAATCTAATTACTGATGTGCAGTCACTCTTACAGGGTAGTATTCAAAATGTATTCATTGGTATAACATATGTAGATATGTAAAGCTTTGCGTTATTATATACGAGTGCGTCTATCCTGTAGGCATTTGGATACAAGTAATAAAACATGGATATAGATATATATATATAGATATATGAACATTTATCGACAAATGAGCTAACCAATCACAAAGCTCACCACCGCTATTCGTCTTGTCGGAAAATGGTTTGGAATGTAAAACTTTGCAGCGGTGGTGACCTATAATACTTGCACAGATAACGATTACATCGTCAATTCATAGACACATGTTAACAAGCGTAGCTATGCTTGGTGTTAAACACATAATTATACAAAACATGAACATTTCATCCAAGATTCCAAAACAAACCAAAAACGATATGGGAATGTCAACCATAAGAATTAAAATATATGGTACTTAAAAAAAAACAGTGTTAATTTCAACAGAAAGTCTGTTGTTTGAGTGATGCTAGAATGTATTCTGTTATTCCAGCAGATTATTCTGTTAAATATATCATACATATTCTATTAATTCAGCATGACGGTTGTATAAAACTAACAGGATATTATGTAAAACATAACAGAACACATTCTGACATCACTAGGTCAACAGACTTTTGCTAAAATTAACAGATTATTTTTTGGAGTGTACGCTGCCCTGACGTATCGCAGGTATTAGGTATAGCCATGTACCGCGTAGAAGTTGTGTTGTATGCTCAGTAACTGGCGACACACTTCACGCCAAGCATTTGTTGTGTGCATCCATTAACACGTGATTTTTTGGAGTGTAAACTGGCCTGGCGTGTTGCAGGTATTAGGTATAGCCATGTACCTCAGAGAAGTTGTGTTGTATGCTCAGTAACTGGCGACACACTTCACGCCAAGCATTTGTTGTGTGCATCCATTAACACGTGATTTTTTGGAGTGTAAACTGGCCTGGCGTGTTGCAGGTATTAGGTATAGCCATGTACCTCAGAGAAGTTGTGTTGTATGCTCAGTAACCGGCAACACACTTCACGCCAACGTTGTTGTGTGCATTCCGGACATTGAATGGGCTTAGAATGCGAGTATATCACAAACTACATGAAACAGGTATGTGTACAACACATGGTCATGGTAGCGCATACGGGAACAGCCAATCTGTGCCCAGACTATCGCCACAGAGGGCGGAGGCAAGCTGGAGAAAATGAGAGAAAGTTTTCTAGCTATTGCTCTGCATGTGTAGGTTTATCTATTAAATGCTTTTTGTTAGTGTGACCAACTAACGGACACGGCCTCATTCACATCTACTTGTGTTGAATGGATGTTAATAGGTATTTAAGTTTAAGGAAATGTTCCGTTTATGTGAGCCCTAGCTCATCAAGGTAATTGTAAGAAACTTGGTAAGGTGCATTAACTATAGGAACTGTTCAGATAAGCTACAACTCCACCTCTCCCCACCTTATTAAATTCCTGATATGCAGCAAAATGACAAATATTGGGCAAAAAAACAAAAAAACAAAACACTGACCCATTAACCTACACTATATAGCTTTGGGTAATGCTTGTGAGGTCAGCAAACAAAAATACAATAAATGTGTTCATAATGATAACATAACAGCCGATGAATAACAAACATAATGCAGAGGATCTTATATATACAAAACTGATTACTAGTATTTATACACTGAAATAAAAAGAAAGATTTGATAATAATTTGAATGATCCGCGCTCTTCATGACACCTGGCGTATTATGACCATATATAGTACACACCGAGGGTCTATTGTAGTGCTACATGTAAACTACCTGTATCCTGAAGCCTGGTTTACAGGTATGGCTAAGTCTACTTCATACAACACTCAGCATCTACAAGCTTGTAAGTACACAGTCACTGTAGAGAGGTAGTCGGATAGGGCTGGACACTCAGGGGTGCACAGTTTCAAGGCCAGAACGATTTTATCTGCAGCAAACACAGTGTACATGTATAACATGTGTGTGCGTATGTGTGCGCTGTTATTCGCTTTTCATTTCCCTCACATGACGATCATCACCTTTACAGGAACAGTTGATCTAAAATGATCATTAGAACCATAATGTAGGTGTTGACCAAGGACTATTATGATGATACAGACTGTTATAAAAACATGTTCAGCAGAAGTGCAAAACTTTATAGCAAAAATAATGAACAGAGTCATGAATAAAAATCAGATAGTTATTAAAGATGTGAAGATGATATTCAGCTGCACAAGTTGCCTCTCACCTAACGTGTCCTGTCTTGGTATAATGCATAATATGCATAATCATAACAGATCCAAGGGAGTGAACTCTGGTGGTACAACAACTAACCACATCATCTCCACACATAAAGTGTTATAAAAACATGAAATTAAAACCAATGGATCACTGAGCGCATATAAAATCATTAAATATTTACATCATTATTGCACTACAGTTTAAAATGAATCTATCAATAAAAATTATGAGGTGCATACTATTATCTGAACATTGCCCTGCAATTATGCTTTGAATTAGGAGTAGTATTTATACACACAAAATAACAGCAATCTACATGATATGTGTTGTACATTTCTAATTACTAATGTAAGTAAAACAATGAATGTATGGACGTGTAATCAAGTATGGTATACTACACTGAGGGACAAGGAAAACATCTCCATCATTGGGGAAAGCAATGGCACTGTTTGCTGGTACTTAACAGGAATGGTCCAGGTAAAAAATACCTATACAGGAGTTAACATCTAGTAGCATATATACAAGTACACTGTCTAAAACCTCATGTATACAGGTGCTGTGATACGGAAAAATCTGCTCAGTATATGGTCCAGAGAAGTGATACCAAGTGTCAGTCTAGACCAATCATACATATATATGTACATTCTAAAAAGTATGACCATCTCAATTATTATGTATATTAACTGTCATCACAATAAAACATTGAAAGAGATGCATGGAAATATAATTTTTTTGCAAACTCCACATTTGTCAATTTTACCACTCTCAATTATCAGTTTTGAGCCAAGCTATACAATTAATATTTAAGATTACTGCTGGACATACACATATACACGTACTTTGTTGTGATGTCTTGTGTACAACATTGGCGCCAACTACTGTGACAATAAGCTCCTTCACCACAGTAAGCTGCCTACGCACCTGTAACTGATGTAACTGTGCATAGGTACATCCCATAACAGACAGATCAGGTGCAATAACGGCCAAGTTCCTCCCTGATTAACCTGACAGGTGCGTCAAAAACACAGCATACACCTAGCCTCCACAAAAGTCACAACATAAGGACGGTTAGGAAATAAGAGCACTTCACCTGCATAAATCAGTGTTGTTCTGAACAAATCCCATTGTGTTTATCATCCAAAACATGGACTACCTCCACAGAAGCTACACACAATCCCAGCCTATCTACACGTACATGTACATGAAAAGTATACAATCACATTTAACAGGAATTTCTCATTTAACTCAGACATACAAAGAGCTGAGACATTTTCTAATAGTTCACAGCTAGCTGGTAAAATCAACTGTACTGATAATTCCCTATAGGGGACACAATGTGCCATTTCAGAAATCTGTATCATCAGTACTCTGTTACAACACCTTGACATTTTTCAGTGTGATTTTTCAACATTTGTCAGCTTAATTTTCTCCTGGCTTTTCAGCCTCCCACAGGATAATTTTCAAGAAAAAATCAATGTAAAGTTCTGTAACCCAAGAAACGCAGTTTCACAATATGCTGACCCCCTGTAATACCAAAAAAATCTTTGCAAATAACCTACAAAATAGATCTACACATGAATGTGACTGCACACAATTAAGCTTATTCAGATGATATGAAGCACAGCCCATGGATGTGGAGTGGTACATGAAAGCTGAGCTGTGGTTGGTTAGGACTCTACACAGAGGAGCCAATGGGGTCCCGGCTTCTTGGTGTGGCGTCGTTGTCATGGTGATAGTAATCATCCTCCATACCTCTGTTGACTTTCCCTGAATTGTACCTGTCACTGCGGCCGTAATAGTTGTTATCCTACAAAAAAAAAAAAAGGTGACAACTGATTAAAAATGTGCATTTATTTATGTCTCTGCTTGGTGTTACTCCAAACATATTTCACATATGTGATATCATATTTATAGGTGAAGGAAGCCAGTCCTTAATTATCAGGCATCTGAAAAACCTCTTTGCATGTACTTATAGTTGCTTCTGAAGCAATATGGGCTGGGTTCAAACAAAGCACTTTAACCACATAGGGAAAAAGTAAAATGTAAAAACACTGCTGCTTACGAATCTACAAATACAACAATTATTTAGTGGTTGATGTTCGTGGATAGGAAGTGATGGTACTCAGCAATTCAGACAATGATATTCACAAACAGGAACAGAGGGTACTTCGTTCGGAATTTGGAGTTCAGAGTCCAGTATGCATGGACAGGAAAAGCAACATACATGTTGTAGTCCAGATGTTGATGTCCCAAGAAAGGAAGAAAAGCTAAATGTACCTGAGAATCAAGCAGGGCTGATAATGCAGTGATTTACAGGCAGTGAAGCTAAAAGTATGAAGTTTGACTTAATTTTTTTGTTGAGAGTTTTTACACCATACTCAATATTACACTTATACGATGGCAGCTAACTAGTATTATGGAGGGAGAAAACCGAGCTTTTTCCACGATCATCAGCAGGTTGCTGGCAAACCTTTCCACGTGTAACTGGAAAGGATGCTGGAACTGAACTCATACTGGGGGGAGGATCCTGGGTCATTGTATTGCACCAGCAAACTAACCATTAGGCTATGTTGCGCAAGAAAGCCATCGCATTGTTGTCCACCAACTCTGCAGCTAATCTTTAGACCCAGGGGAAACAAGAGCTAGACACGAACTCCTAGCTCATGTACAGCATTGGTAACAGACTCTCCAGTCACTGTGTTGCGCTAGTATGCCATTTATTCAGACCCAGATGCCCACATTACAGTTTGAAGTATATGGCAGGACAAGCTGTGGCAGACAATGCACCATATAGAGATAGGCAATGAAGTTTATAACAAATTAGGTATTACATATACCTTGGAGAAAAGTATACAGACAGGCAGTGAAACTAGTAGTTTGGAGTAGAGTGTACAGATAGGCAGTGAAACTAGTAGTTTGGAGTGCAGAATAATATATATGGGCAAGTAGTGAAACTAGTAGTTTGGAGTACAGTATAAGATAGGCAGTGAAACTAGTAGTTTGGAGTACAGTATAAGATAGGCACTGAAACTAGTAGTTAGGAGAGCAGTATATGGGCAGGCAGTGAAACTAGTAGTTTGGAGAATAGTATAAAGTGATGGCAGACAGACATCGAAAACATAAAACAGAACAGTAATAATTGCCAAATGTCTTTTATGGCCTCATTTCACTTCTGGTTTATCACAGTACTTATGGCAGTGTATACGAGACACAACCGACACTACAGTTCTTCATTCTTCATACGAGCACATCTTAATTAAGCCTGAGCACAACGGGTCTACGCTGGTTCCGATCACTGAGAAATCGCTGAAGCAGGTACTAGCCCAGAGCACATTAGTGACTCGACAATGGAATCCTCCAGTATATGTGTACACCTGTACAGTCAATGGGGTGGCTAATTATCAGGTTATCAGATATAGTTATTATATTATCTACATCAACATCTTTAGAGAGACATGGAAGGAAATTGATAAAGTTCACAATTTAGCCCAAGCATTAAAGCTATACGCTTTCTACTGGTCTGCTTACATGAACATTTAGTGTCTTTTCTAGCTTTAACCAGTTATACTACATACTCTGACCAGGTAAAATGTTGGTAAGCCAGGTCTCACCTGTTATGTGTATGCATGTACCAATTAACAACTCAGCCTTTACATTTCGGCTTTTAAACTCACCTTTATACACATTAAAGTCATTGGAACAGTTATAACTTTGCCATACCACTACAAATTCTATAAATACATGTACATTAATTTGCACAAGAAATATCACTGCACAAGGATATGTTTTTGGCGTTCTTTGTCAGATTTAACAGATTTATATAGACTCATTCCAAATCTTTTGACAGCCTCTTCTGGACATTATGTTATAAATTACTGTTCACATGGAAGCTGTGTTATGTGTCCATCACTTAGCACAGCTTTGTGCCATTATTCAGAACATGTATCTACACATATGTATGTAGTTTACGCATAAAAAATGTTGGTCTGAATTCAAGGAGCATAACAACAGTGCACAGAAAAGCTTCAGGGAAATCAGGAACTTCAGCAGTGCTGTCCCTCGCAGTTCACCTGGGTAAGTTACTCTGTGGTGAGTATTGAGTAACAAGTGAGCGTTTATACAACTGGTGAAGCAGCAAGGTAAGACTGCACCACAATGGCTGTGGCAGGGGATGACACTAGTACACATATGAGTAACAAGTGAGCGTTTATACAACTGGTGAAGCAGCAAGGTAAGACTGCACCACAATGGCTGTGGCAGGGGATGACACTAGTACACATATGAGTAACAAGTGAGCGTTTATACAACTGGTGAAGCAGCAAGGTAAGACTGCACCACAATGGCTGTGGCAGGGGATGACACTAGTACACATATGAGTAACAAGTGAGGAGTAACAGGGGATGACACTAGTACACATATGAGTAACAAGTGAGCGTTTATACAACTGGTCAAGCAGCAAGGTAAGACTGCATCACAATGGCTGTGGCAGGGGATGACACTAGTACACGTATATACCATACAGCTTCTAGTATGGACAGGTAACAAAGCTATCTCAGGTTGCATGATACCTGTATGTAGGACAGACATTCTTCTAGCCCACAAGGGGTTCCGCCTGCTGAGGGCTTACAGTTTGAATACCTTATCAAGCTATGTCCCAGATTTCTGAGTCTTAAGATAACAGGCTTGTTAACAGCCAATAGTTGATGTGGGTCAACCCCGTGTGGGTAAGGGGATAAAATCGACTGTACAAACAGGTTCCTAGATATTATCAGGCAGGCAAGTATGAGCCAGGAAGATAGAGCTACTTGTGCACTACACAGCCATGCAGTCCAGGCCCGTTCTGTTCTGCCATTCGTTCTATTTCAGTGCCACAGATAATTGGCATTCCACCTTCAGAATACTCCTTGTATAGCCAAGCTAGTTTGATAATACCCAAAATGTGTACAACTACATTTATCCTGCAGATTCTAATGTACACAACTATCAATGTATGTAGTTTTAAGCCATGTGTTGTGAGACTGTAGAATAGCACAGCAGGTAAAGCTGTACTTCCTGGCCATATGAGCTTCTCACAATACCTTCAGGGGAATACCTCCCTGAGGTGAAAGCAATGGTGGTTTTGGCTGCTTGTTTGATGTATCAGTGATATGCTTAACAGACCACATTCAGTTAATTCTAGACTGTATGTATCTGGCATACAACAAAATAGTTCAGATGAGACCATACCCTTTGGCAACTTTCTGTCTATATATAGACAACACACACACTACCTGTAGGCAGGTTTACTGTTTTACACTAAATGAAGTGTGATATGCATGAAGGTACTAACCTTTGATCTCTGATAATAACAGTATCAAAATGTAATTTGTTATAACCATTCTACCAAAAAACATTACCAGGAAAATTGAGAAATAACTAGTTCTGGCTAAGTTTGACCCTGTGCTTGTCACTAAGGAATCAACACAGCTTTCCCACATTCCTTCTCCACCTGTGTATCCCGGCATCAATGACCAACACTCAGACAAAAACAAACACAACTACAGTAATAGCACACAGTATAAATATCAGACCAAAAGGACGGACCTTTCTAAATTATTTATAGTTTGGGCGCCCTTTTGATTTAGAGAGCATTAAGTTTCACTATTTTTACATGTGCAAACAAGGCAAATATATGAAGATGTTATCACTTGGGCTCCCAAAATTCTCACCTCCAAACCCTCTTGACCAGTTCAAAAATGCCATGGGTCAGTCCCTGTCCTGTATGTAACTATATCCTCATCCAACCTACTCAACAATGACCCCATCACCTCTAACAGGATGCATTCTAACAACAGTTACATGTACACCTGTTTGTGTTTACACTGATGTCATTAGGCAGATGGTCCTGAATGAATGACCTGGTTCCTCACCACAGTGTCCCCCTGTCACAGTTCTTGCTTACATCAGTGTGCATGAGCCACAGAGGCAGGCCAGTAGTTCCCAGGAAAAGGTGCCTTTGGTTTATAGTTTGTACTTTGTGTTCACTGGCACAGCAACCAGAAATGAATTACAGCGAACTTCAAATGTCATCAACTGTGGGCAGGTCTATAGTAATTTGACCGTTAAAGCCAAATTAACAGAACACTGCAAACTTACATCATTATAACCATCCAAGTCGGATGTAAATAATCAGTTTTCTCTATGTACTCTCCTATATCAGCATTCTAATGAAGACCTATTACTACGATGACTGCTTCCATTCTAGGCGAAGACTGGCCGTTTCAACATTCAGATGTAGAGGTCAAGGGTAAAATAACATTTTAATTTCGTCTGGCAATGCACCATACACTTTATTTGTAGTGTTTAAATTTTTTATTTACAATAACATGTACAAAAATAGAACAGATCATACATATATGTACATTATAAGCAAATGTAATCATTTGTGTACAAAATGGTTTGATTTACCTAAAAACACATGCAAATACTGTTCAGTTGCACCTGGTACAAAAAAGCATAAATATCAATGGTATAACATGTTCCATATATAATATAATGTTTTTGCCCTACATCCAAATCATAAGGCAATCTTGAGTAAGGTGTTCAAACATATTCAATCCTACTGTTTGACAATCAAAACTTATGCCATTTCTTCAAAACTTTTTCACCACTTAACTGAGATGAAAATATGTCCTTTGATACAGTTCATATGACAAGCAATGAATTCCACGAGTAACAGTAACATACATTATTTATACTCATTATTTTGATAAAGAATGGATGCATTATTTCTCATCTTGTAGCGCTCTGACAAATGTGTCTGAATATATTAAGGAAAATTTACATGCAAATCTGAGAGTATATAGTCAGACAACTTTACATCAGTGTCTTTGTCAACACAAAACTATCCTAAAACACCACAAAAAAGGCAACATTATCAACTCTAGTCAGAATTCAGCAGGAAACATATTCCATGAGCTGTTTTTTTTATGAATAGTCAGTGCTTGCAATGTATATTCATGAAGTCATCAGCCAATGAATGTTTATGAAGCAGCTAGGTGTACGCATATCCCAGTCCATACTATCATGACTTTGTGCATGTAGGTGTTATGTTATGCTGATCAGAGACAGCTGCACCAAAACGAATGTCAACAAATGTCTACTACTCAAACAGTCCATCAATTATAACATCAGCTGTATAATAATCAGCTACAAAAATATACTACAGCAAACTTTAATAATGTATATATGTATGTATGTATGCATTTGCCACGCCTACTTATGTTAATTTTTGCAACAAAGATGCACTTATTTCAACATGCAATGTTAAAGTTATGATTAGCACAAGACCTGTCTATGTGCTAAACTAATCCTTGTATGAAAATACAGGACAGTACTGTCAGTGTGACTGCACATACCACTACATCATCAGAGCAGTAAGGCCGTGAATATTCAAATGAGAGAGCTCCACACCAAGTGGAATAAAAGCTCAATTTAGCCTGGGTATAATGCCTTTCACAAATTTCCATCACAATTTATTTTATGTGTTTCTGATTAAGGTTGACACCTTACAAAACTACAGGTAGACCTACCTTACAAAGCTTACACATGTTGACACGTTATAAAGCTACCATGTTGACATATGACATGTATGTGTACAATAGTCTGTGAGGTGAAAACTCTCCTTGTTACCATATGACATGTATGAGTACAATAGTCTGTGAGGTGAAAACTCTCCTTGTTACCATATGACATGTATGTGTACAATAGTCTGTGAGGTGAAAACTCTCCTTGTTACCATATGACATGTATGTGTACAATAGTCTGTGAGGTGAAAACTCTCCTTGTTACCATATGACATGTATGTGTACAATAGTCTGTGAGGTGAAAACTCTCCTTGTTACCATATGACATGTATGAGTACAATAGTCTGTGAGGTGAAAACTCTCCTTGTTACCATATGACATGTATGAGTACAATAGTCTGTGAGGTGAAAACTCTCCATGTTACCTGAGATATTCTCCAGTATCACCACATTAAAGTGTAGCTTCATGCTCCGGTAAGCTTCAAATTTTATGAGATAATGTCAGATAAATTATGATCTACAGCTACATGACCCACATTACAAACCGCTATTTACACTCCGTGTTAACACACCTTTCTAAAACATTTTCTAACCCACCTATTCCAACACCCAATGTTAGCTCTTCTGAAAAGGACAGGTCTTTCCCTTATCAACATAGAGGTACATCCTGTTAAACTTAATGTGTAATATTGGGCAGGCATATGTAGGCCAACCTGGATCATATTAGATGGACACTGTATGTATAACGTGACTGTGTTACCTGTCAGGTGTGAACATATCAATCCAGTCATCATATACACTAGTCTGGATAACTGGAGTACAGGGGAATAGTTAAAACACTCAGGTGTGTTAGAGTGCATGCATGACAAATAAGACAGAGAATGATGACCTACTCAGGAGTGAAGTCAACACGTACCGTATCGGTACTTGTCAACACACATATACCTGTGTGTATGTCTGCAGTGTAAAGAAAGGAGAGGAGAATCCTTTCCTGAGGACAGTATAAACCTCACATTCAGAAATTCATAAATTAGAAAAGAATTCCACACCCATCAATGCTGATTATTGTGCAAGAAAGGAATGCCCTGGGATATATGCATACTGGATATGACTGTATATAATTATTTTATACAAGCACCATTCAAATGTACTGTTGACTTTAACAGAACCACAAAAAACAGAGATTTTACTTGGATGTCTCTTTAAACATGTACCTTGGCTCAGAAAACCTTAACTTTCATTTGTATGTGAATCTAAAATGTAAATTCAGTACAAAACACCGGTGTGTGGAGTATGAGCTAATTCTTTTCACAGCCAGAAGTTCTGGCTGAGTAGCTCCAGACTAATGTGTTACTGTTCAAGTGAATCTTCCCTGAACAAATCTACCTGGTAGACTTTCTACAGCTTATTATGTCCCGGCATATGCCAGGGCCGTGTGTGTGCAAGGCATTGTTGTGTATTCCCCCACAGCTTCTCACTCCCTTTTTCAGCTCAGATCACAACATGAAGCTTTTCACAAGCACTCCGCTTAGTAAAAGCCGGATATTTTGGTGACTGCCCTCCAGTTTTTTTACTTGACAACATGTCCTAAGGCATACTTTAAATATTTCAGTAGTTAGGCTGAGGCTATTGTAGTATTGTGTGTGTGTGAAGCTGTGAGAACTGCCTGGTACGCTGACAGCTATACAGGACTATTAATATACAACTTTCCAGAGGAGAAGGGTGTACCAGCTAAAAGAGCATGGCACAGCCTGGCTAACAGCCCTAAACCCACAGTCCCTCTCTCACACAAAATCTTCACCTGTCCACCACCCTCATAATATATGAACATTATCGTAGTTGTAAAACCTAGATTCAACTTGTCAACAAGCACTACAAACACTACAGAGATGATCTATGTAAGCTTATGGCCTCATTCTATTAGACATATCATAATGGGTATTTGGGGAGAACTTGAACATAAAGATAGAGGGATGTTAAAGGAGATATCAGTTAATTCCTCCAACACTGAAAACCTTCCATACTGCAGACTGGTGCAATGTAATAGATTATAGCATGTGAAATGTATCAGACCAGTAAATCTATCAATAATTTACTCAAACATGCCTTAATTAAGACCTTACTGGAATTAGCTGTCAAATTGGTTATTGCTTACA
This sequence comes from Liolophura sinensis, assembly GCF_032854445.1. Taxonomy (NCBI): domain Eukaryota; kingdom Metazoa; phylum Mollusca; class Polyplacophora; order Chitonida; family Chitonidae; genus Liolophura; species Liolophura sinensis. The sequence goes on along the minus strand of NC_088295.1, from coordinate 90,195,320 downwards.
GCCATGTAGATCAAGTCTCACAACGCCCACTAGCTGTATAATCTAGTACTGCTAACACACCTGTACAGCTCAGTGTATATACTACACTCACAATAAACATGTACAATCTAGTGCTGCTAACACACCTGTACAGCTCAGTGTATATACTACACTCACAATAAACATGTACAATCTAGTGCTGCTAACACACCTGTACAGCTCAGTGTATATACTACACTCACAATAAACATGTACAATCTAGTGCTGCTAACACACCTGTACAGCTCATTATATATACTATATTCACTACAAACATGCATAATCTAGTACTGCTAACACACCTGTACAACTACACCCACTATCAACATATTTCTTAACATTTCACATCAATGAAATTGAAAGATATTCTCTGAACATTACAACTACACCCTCTTCCCTTCATTCAAACCACTACAGTATAATATAGAAACAATCCCACTTCAGGTAAATCTCAACTGTTGAACAGCTGTGTATCATTGCTTCCTGAGAATGAGTATGTGGTATTCTTTGTTAAATGGGATTTAGCCTCTTGTAGTAGTCAAATCTTTTATCCACCACATACATGTAGATATTATCCTAAAAATAATAAAAACCATTTCCTTACAAAGTTTTCTAGCACTGTTCTCAACCACCCAGATATAATGATAATCTGGAACCTGGGCAAAAAGTTTAGTTAACATGGTATAACACCTGGCCAGTTCTCTGCATGTAATGAAATGTATCTGCAGGGAAGTCTATCTACCATGGCCATGTACTTCCTTGTTCCCACCATAAAGGTTTGCCAAAATGTATCTACTCAACACAAAAAAAACATATAGCAGATACACAGATGTGTGGAGTAGTTGTTAACAATATACTAAGCATGTTTGTGTATTTCTGGCTATCCCTATTCTGATCATATATACATTACATACAAGTGTATCAGATAACACAGCACCAAAACTGCATATATACTCTGTCAGTGCTGGAATGTTTAAGGATTGTGTTAAAGCTGACTACCTCAGAGCAGTAAGAAACAATGTCACATCTGAGATAGGTACATCAAAGTTGGTCTCATGACTTACATGTGTGTGGGGCAGTGCAATGAGGAAGTAGCCTGAGACTCATTGTTATGGTATTTCAGCCTGGACAGGAGAGTGGGCAGTGTTGAGGATAAACTATAACCCAGAACAAACATACATGTACCTCTGTCCTTGTGAGTCACCTACCCTGCACACAGACCTTCTGTTGACTCAGTCAAAGGCCAGATTATATTTACATCAGTCCTGTCCTCACCATCCCCTCCCCATTCTGGCACAGTTTTCCACAACAGGACATTGAACTATGTCAGTCTACCTGTCACTAGGAGATGCTCAAAATATATATATATATCTATATATTTACAAGTACATAATTTCATACACTTTCATACCCCCTGTAAAAACATTCCCGAGAGAACAAGAAGCTTCAAACAACCAGCTGTGGAGATTAAAGCCACACCTGGTCATTCAAGACCTATATGCCTACATGTATAAGTACAATAGATCCAAATTTTCCTGATAAAAGACTGAAAAATGATTTCAAAATGCCAAGCTTTAGCCTACACCAGCTTACACCATAATTGCTTGAGTGGAGCTTAGAAAAGGCAAGAGTTCTACTTCATAAACTTTCCATGCCATCTCCTTTATTTTCATCTTCTACAGAGGGTTGATGTGGTAGTGTGTTACCCACTGAGAGTTCCTTTGTCACTGTGCTGCCCACAAAGTATTCCTGTGGTACCGTGTTGCCCACTGAGAGTTGTTGGGGTATAAGAATGCGCACAGGTGTCATCCTGCACCGGGTTGTTTTCTTTTTGGAGTGAACACTGTTAAGAAGTGCTGATATGGAAATACCAACAACCTTAAACTGGGCACATCTACATGTATACCTGAAGCCATCACTTGTACCTAACTTCACCAACACAAATCTTTAGTCCAACAACTAATACCACATTTAAATCCGGGCGCACCTGTACATGTACCTACCAGTATCATCTGCATAGCATCCTTATCTACACTAACCCTTGATCCCACACTACCAGCTACTGAATAAACCCAGGCACACTTGATCTTCCACCATCACCTCTGTTGAATCATTATTAACACATTTAACAGCACACTACCACTTGACTCAACCCAGGTACATCATCCACTTTCACTCCTATCTAACCATTATCAACATATTTAACAGCACACTACCAGCTGACAAAACCCAGGTACATCATCTACTTTCACTCTTATCTAACCATTATCAACACATTTAACAGCACACTACAGTTGACTAAACCCAGATATATCATCCACTTTCACTCCTATCAAACCATTATCAACACATTTAACAGCACACTACTAGCTGACTTAACCCAGGTACATCATCCACTTTCACTCCTATCTAACCATTATCAACACATTTAACAGCACACTACCAGTTGACTAAACCCTGGTATATCATCCACTTTCACTCCTATCTAACCATTATCAACACATTTAACAACACACTACCAGTTGACTAAACCCTGGTATATCATCCACTTTCACTCCTATAGAACCATTATCAACACATTTAACAGCACACTACCAGCTGACTAAGCCCAGGTATATCATCCACTTTCACTCCTATCAAACCATTATCAACACATTTAACAGCACACTACTAGCTGACTTAACCCAGGTACATCATCCACTTTCACTCCTATCAAACCATTATCAACACATTCAGCAGCACACTACCAGCTACTGACTAAGCCCAGGCACACTCTGCCTGCTATCCTTACCTGTGCAGTATCCTTATCATTACAAGTTTACTCCTCAGGCCCTGATCTCACTTACTAAAGTATCACGGACAAAATTTGAACCTGTGATCACAAACCTGTGCTCTCTATTTGGAAAGCTACACACTCTGCACCATAATACCTGCCAGGTGTTAAGGAAAGGCTAATAATGGTCAGAGACACCATCTCAGCTCTAATTGTAAATCAGTTATTCAACCCCCAAAGTTATGGACTCATGAGAAAGTTAGACGCATGTGTCTGATACCACAATAGCATCCAGTATAACAAAGAGTGACAGCCAGCTATAATACCAAAGGGTTCTCAGAACAATGGATTTAACCACTGCACAGTTACCTCTACAAATATTCAACGAATTCTTCAACTTACATGAATACAAACAATGCCCAACATGCATGCAGTATAATACAGAAGTGAATGAGCTGAACAGCACATGAATGACAGCTATTAAAACTAAATTAAAACTAAGGTATCTCTTAATGAAATTAACTGTACAAATGTAAGAAGTCCATATCCTGCCTGACATTGATGATCAGACTTGAGACTGCTGACAGATAAAGACTGTATAAACCATCTAACGAAGCATTCAGAGATCATTTTCAAACCTGTGCATGCGCAAAGTGTGAACTAGTTACTCCCATCATTCTTCACCATGCATTAAACGGCTGTACACATCAAAGCCGTCTGTAATGCCTGACATAGTCCTAGGCAATCTCACACCATTCTTGCTATAGACAAGACAGAAACATGAATGCACATGACCCAAGTTGACAGCGACTTGTAACCCGCAGGTAGCTATACAGGGAGCTGGATTTCAGCGTAGGGCGTGGCCTGGCCTGTCCGTCGCACCCGGTCAATTGTGGGCGAGTTGGAACTATCTACTGAGTTAGGAGCCCGCACCAAATCTAGCTCTGCGTAATGCAAAGGCTCCCTCTCGGGCCTACTCTGGGGTGTATGCTTGTTTCGCTGGAAAGAGCCAAAACCAAAGGAGCCAAATTTAGTTTCAAGTTCATGTCCTGTTTCCACTAGCCGATTTATAATTTAAACACAGTAATCTTTTGCAGCCATTATGTCTGTTATTTTGTCTTGTTTTATAGCAGTTTCATAATAACATGTGTTACCATGCTCTGCTGCAAATTCACAGCAGAAGCAGAGCTAGCCTTTTTTCATTAGAATTTAGAATTTTGGATATTAGCCCTAAAAGCTAATTTAATTGCTCATACACCCATGCCCCGAAACAGCTCTCAATGATCACTGATACCCAGGGAACGTTTTGCACTGCGCAGATTTGTATCACATGACCCAAGGAAGTAAGAATTACATGTACATGTATATGGCAATAAAAGCAAAGACTGAAAGGGGGCAGTAAACAGAAGATGAGTGAGACAGAAGCAAAGTGGACACGAGTCATGTTAGAGAGGGGATTGATTTCTGAACAACTTCAATTTTTATGGTTAGACAACAAAACAAAATAACAGAAAATTACAAACATTTACTATAAGCTGCGATCAAAGATTCATAAATACTGGCCATAAGATGTTCAGCACAAAAGTGTCTTTCACATGTAAGAGATACAGGGGGCCAGAACAGCCAAATTACCATTTAATGGAAAATTATATCCATAAAGCATTTACTGATTCGATTAAATGTTAATTTGGCCCCCCATAAAGATAAGGGTTATTGGATTTGAATCTTGCTGAATACAACACTCAAAAACTTTTCACTTATAGGACTGCTGTCAGTTTGCTGGGTGTAGGAAACCCACAAGCCCAAGCCTAAGCCAGAAACCTTTGGTAAGTTACAAACTTTATAACCTGTGGAGGACGAGCAGTCTTCAACAAACAGTGCAAACTGCCACAAGAGCGCTATTAATTCCTTATTGTCCCCAAGGTGCGACAAGAAGTAAAGGTGGTGGGAATGTAAAAGATTCACTGTTTAAAACAAATTGTGAACTTGAGCTTTGTGCGTCCAGGTGATTGCACATCTGGAACATGGCACACTGCAATGCCCTTGTTGGTACGCACCTTGGTTTTGAACAGGAAGCACACATGCATATGTAGTACTCATCTGACAATGAGGAGAAGTCCAGCTATGGGCCCGAACTTTCACAAATTTTCTAAATCAGTTTTTCATAACCTTGCTAGAAAATACTTTTATGGCACGTAACTCTAAACAACTGTATTAAGAAACAAGCTGACTTATAATGTTTTGTTGGCCAGAGAGCCAACATGAGGAGGTTTCACAGCCTGGTGACTGTGGGAGAGGAGGGGGCAGGTACTAACCACACAGACAAAGCACTACTCACCTGGTTATCTCCTGTTGTGTCGTACATACTGTTCTCATGCATCTCTGGTTTCTTGGCCACTCTGAAATGAACAACAATAAATCGAGGTTAAAAAATAAGTAGGTTAATATGATGGTATCATAGTGAATTGTCCTCGGATAATGTTGTCCACAGGTATTTAAGCTATGAAAATGAGCAAAAATATCATGTACATTCGCAGTCGTTCTATGTCATGCTCAACAATTTCCAACCAAATTTGTTGTTAACTTATTGATCTTTATGACTGATGTAACACTGACCCCAAAAGTTTTCACTGAGTGCTTGAGTGAGTGCTTGAGGTTTAACTCCATACTTAACAATTTTTCAGTCATGATGACGAAGGAGTCCTTAGTGTGCATGTAACGTGCCTCCTTGTTGCAGGATGGATTTCCACCACTCTTTTACCTAGTGCTGCTTCACTGAGATTTACTGAAGGCAAGTTAGCTGCCCTGCATGAGCAAATATATTGATAAGGGTCAACAAATCGTTTCACTATCCCCTTCATGATGAAAGCCAAGCGAGGATTTTACAACTTCCTCTTTTAAGGTCTTAGGTGTGACCCAACCCAAGATTGACCCTGGATCTGCCGCCTCCCAAAGCGGACGCTCTACCAATTTCACCGATATGAAAGTTATGTTTAACAGGTCATGTTTAAAGCGGAAGAAGGGATGCCAGAAGTACATGCAAATCATCACCCTTTGCCAAGTACAATCTGACAACCCTCCTGACCTAAAGCTAGTCTGGGCCAAGAACTGACTCCAAGCTGCAGCCTCACACACTCACATTCATACATGCAGTTGGTAAATCTGCCTATTTTACTTACGGTGGAGGCCCATTCCTTCCGTCTGCTTCCCTGGTGTTGTCTGTTCAAATAAATAAACACATGATTTAGGTCACATAAAATTTTACCACTTTCCAAATGATAAGCATTTTGCTTCTCTTACCATATGTAGTCATTTGGAGAAAACACCTTAATGTGTAGAGTTCTGCTCTCTTTACAAACACATTTTGTAACTGTTTAATACAAGGCAGCTACACTGTATAAAACTCATCGTCACTATAAATAACACGCCCAAAGGTTTCTTAGAGAAGAGTGCCATTGTACTGTATGTCTGAAATATTGTCAAAGCATGTGGTGTTAAGCCATAATCATTCATTCATTCCTACAGAAACAGATATTTAGCCACAGCTTCCTCTGACAATTCAGCATTAACATCTATGGGAATTCACAGCCACTTATTAAACTGTCCTTGCTTCACAGCTTTGACCATGTTGATTATCTACTGAAGAGGTAATTCAGCTCTCCTATAGGGCTAAGTTTGTACTCACAAGACTCGCCGCTGTCTCTGCGTCTGTACCAAAGGAAGTAGACGAGAACGACGACCAGGACAATCAAGGCGATGATGCCGATAACAATGCCAGCAATAGGTCCTCCACCCAAGCCTGCTTCAGCTAACACCCAAAATAATAAAAAAAGCAGATACAGTAAGAGTTTGACTCATTCAGTGAATCTCCTTAGGCAGAGGACAGTAGCCATAGGTCTACTCAACCTCTGCTGAAAAGCCTGCAAATCTGGCATACCGTGACATAAACACAGCTGTTTAAAGTGAACATACATTCTGCCAGGTACTATGTATGCACAAAGAAAAAATGATATAGGACACAGCTATCACTGAAAAAATGTGTAAAAAATTCTATTAAGGTTTGAAAGCTGAGAAGATGAAGCTCAGCACTGGGGATATGGCACCGATGATTCACTCGGAGCAGCCATGTTGTAAAAGCCCTTATGTACTTCACCAATGGCACTGATGATTTACTCCAAGTAACCATGTTGTAAAAGCCCTTGTGTACTTCGTCAATGGCACTGATGATTCACTCCGAGCAGCCATGTTGTAAAAGCCCTTATGTACTTCACCAATGGCACTGATGATTTACTCCAAGTAACCATGTTGTAAAAGCCCTTGTGTACTTCGTCAATGGCACTGATGATTCACTTGAAGCAGCCATGTTGTAAAAGCCCTTATGTACTTCACCAATGGCACTGATGATTCACTCCGAGCAGCCATATTGTAAAAGCCCTTGTGTACTTCACCAATGGCACTGATGATTTACTCCAAGTAACCATGTTGTAAAAGCCCTTGTGTACTTCGTCAATGGCACTGATGATTCACTTGAAGCAGCCATGTTGTAAAAGCCCTTATGTACTTCACCAATGGCACTGATGATTCACTCTGAGCAGCCATGTTGTAAAAGCCCTTGTGTACTTCACCAATGGCACTGATGATTTACTCCAAGTAACCATGTTGTAAAAGCCCTTGTGTACTTCACCAATGGCACTGATGATTCACTTGAAGCAGCCATGTTGTAAAAGCCCTTATGTACTTCACCAATGGCACTGATGATTCACTCCGAGCAGCCATGTTGTAAAAGCCCTTGTGTACTTTGCCAATGGCACTGATGATTCACTCCGAGCAGCCATGTTGTAAAAGCCCTTATGTACTTCACCAATGGCACTGATGATTCACTCCGAGCAGCCATGTTGTAAAAGCCCTTATGTACTTCACCAATGGCACTGATGATTCACTCCGAGCAGCCATGTTGTAAAAGCCCTTATGTACTTCGTCAATGGCACTGATGATTTACTCCAAGTAACCATGTTGTAAAAGCCCTTATGTACTTCACCAATGGCACTGATGATTCACTCCGAGCAGCCATGTTGTAAAAGCCCTTATGTACTTCGTCAATGGCACTGATGATTTACTCCAAGTAACCATGTTGTAAAAGCCCTTGTGTACTTCGTCAATGGCACTGATGATTCACTTGAAGCAGCCATGTTGTAAAAGCCCTTATGTACTTCACCAATGGCACTGATGATTCACTCCGAGCAGCCATGTTGTAAAAGCCCTTATGTACTTCGCCAATGGCACTGATGATTCACTCCGAGCAGCCATGTTGTAAAAGCCCTTATGTACTTCACCAATGGCACTGATGATTCACTCCGAGCAGCCATGTTGTAAAAGCCCTTATGTACTTCGTCAATGGCACTGATGATTCACTCCGAGCAGCCATGTTGTAAAAGCCCTTATGTACTTCGTCAATGGCACTGATGATTTACTCCAAGTAACCATGCTGTAAAAGTCCTTATGTACTTCACCAATGGCACTGATGATTCACTCCGAGCAGCCATGCTGTAAAAGCCCTTATGTACTTCGCCAATGGCACTGATGATTCACTCCGAGCAGCCATGTTGTAAAAGCCCTTATGTACTTCACCAATGGCACTGATGATTCACTCCGAGCAGCCATGTTGTAAAAGCCCTTATGTACTTCACCAATGGCACTGATGATTCACTCCGAGCAGCCATGTTGTAAAAGCCCTTATGTACTTCGTCAATGGCACTGATGATTCACTCCGAGCAGCCATGTTGTAAAAGCCCTTATGTACTTCGTCAATGGCACTGATGATTTACTCCAAGTAACCATGCTGTAAAAGTCCTTATGTACTTCACCAATGGCACTGATGATTCACTCCGAGCAGCCATGCTGTAAAAGCCCTTATGTACTTCACCAATGGCACTGATGATTCACTCCGAGCAGCCATGTTGTAAAAGCCCTTATGTACTTCACCAATGGCACTGATGATTCACTCCGAGCAGCCATGTTGTAAAAGCCCTTATGTACTTCGTCAATGGCACTGATGATTTACTCCAAGTAACCATGTTGTAAAAGCCCTTATGTACTTCACCAATGGCACTGATGATTCACTCCGAGCAGCCATGTTGTAAAAGCCCTTATGTTCTTCGTCAATGGCACTGATGATTTACTCCAAGTAACCATGTTGTAAAAGCCCTTGTGTACTTCACCAATGGCACTGATGATTTACTCCAAGTAACCATGTTGTAAAAGCCCTTATGTACTTCACCAATGGCACTGATGATTCACTCCGAGCAGCCATGTTGTAAAAGCCCTTATGTACTTCGTCAATGGCACTGATGATTCACTCCAAGTAACCATGTTGTAAAAGCCCTTATGTACTTCACCAATGGCACTGATGATTTACTCCAAGTAACCATGTTGTAAAAGCCCTTATGTACTTCACCAATGGCACTGATGATTCACTCCGAGCAGCCATGTTGTAAAAGCCCTTATGTACTTCCCCAATGGCACTGATGATTCACTCCGAGCAGCCATGTTGTAAAAGCCCTTATGTACTTCGCCAATGGCACTGATGATTCACTCCGAGCAGCCATGTTGTAAAAGCCCTTATGTACTTCACCAATGGCACTGATGATTCACTCCGAGCAGCCATGTTGTAAAAGCCCTTGTGTACTTCGTCAATGGCACTGATGATTCACTCCGAGCAGCCATGTTGTAAAAGCCCTTATGTACTTCACCAATGGCACTGATGATTCACTCCGAGCAGCCATGTTGTAAAAGCCCTTATGTACTTCACCAATGGCACTGATGATTCACTCCGAGCAGCCATGTTGTAAAAGCCCTTATGTACTTCACCAATGGCACTGATGATTCACTCCGAGCAGCCATGTTGTAAAAGCCCTTGTGTACTTCGCCAATAACTAGCACTAGAAGCATCATGTAATAAGTGGCTGTCCTGTCAAAAACCTATTAGCTCTCGATTGTCAATGTGATTTCTTATAGTGGATAGACAGATATTGGTGCAATAAACTGGATTTGGTGGTTAGTTTGAATGTTAAACTGATGCATTTTGAGCCACACATTTATGAGCAAGGAACTGAGAATGGTTGCCCATGTAACTGTGTACATGTTGGGCAGGATGCTGGAGTCGTGTCAGGGTGAGCTGTCAAGAAAACCGCCTCGGGAGTGTCACAGCTTGAAGAAAAATACTGTGACGTTGCGTTATTTTTCCTCAGCAAAGTCACATTTACTACAAGAATATCTTGTATCAGAATATGAGGGGTATTTCAACAGAGTGCGCAAAAGCCAGTAGGTTAGAACTGCCTGGCGTGAGAGAGAATGAATCATGGGTTATGGGAAATGACCTCATATTTCATCCATGACTTAAAGTTCCACATTTTGCATAATTCGGAGAATTCAAATGACCTTACAAAGGTGGTTTGATGTTTGTTTGGAAGTTTGTGTGTTTGAATTTTCATATTTTCATATTTTTGTATGTTGCTATACTTTACTGATTTAGGTAACTATCACTGCCCATATATGAGCTCAAGCTGGCATCCAAATTGATACTGCAAACTGATATCTGGCACACATTGCAATTTTTTGGTTTTATTGTTATCATTACACTGAAGTGAAAGATCTACCTGGAAAGTTTACAACCCAGAGCATCGGTCTACATTAACTGAAACTCACGTGAGCAATTGGTCTTGACATCACTTTTAAAAAAATATTCAATAGTCGTGAACTAAGACAGAATGGTCATGTCTTAATGGCTTAAAGAATATGTGGTTGTTGCTTTCAGTCTGTAAAAGGACATGTCAAAATTGATCTAAAGAAAACAAAAGCAACTGAGAAATTCAAAAATCAAAGAGCTGAAGATATTAGTGCCACCAGACATCAGGGGAAGGAAACCAATTAGCCCGCGTGCGCTCGCATGCAGTCACTCGGCTACGCTAATGTCAAAAACAGAAAGATCAGAAGCCAAAGTAGGTCAAATATAACCAGTTATTGTGTCTTTTGTTCAACAGACGGACCATCTCGTCCAGGTGACACCTATGAACTGAAGTGTCACTGTATTATTTTACAACACAAACAGTCGCCCTTTTTCCTCAAACTGTTTGCATATAAAAGAGCAACTTTCATTGCAATTAATGCACTTTTGTAGCTTTATTTTGGAGACAAAACTATATTGTTCAGATTGGACAATTTTAAAGGTTCATGAAAAGTATAATTTTATCAGTTTACACAGGATAATGCCCACAAAATATACTTACATAGACATCTTACAGACATGCGAAAAGGTGGAGGAATTACAGTAATACTTACATGTACTCGCATCTGGACCTTGCGGCGGTGGCGTTGTCACTGACATTAAGCCTGAAAACAAAGAAAATCTCTCTAAATTATCAAATTTAGAGCAAAGCTAACATGTAAATGACAAAAGCAATGTACTCCTACATTGTGTACTTAAACCCAATCACAAACCTGTAGATATTTTCAAGAAATTTTCAAGAAAGTAGGCTAGTTCATAACAGGTGCAGCATAGTACAAAAGTAATTACCTTCAACACAGATGGACATTTCATCACTGACGGTATCAACTGAGCTCCCAGAACTGATTTCACAGCTGATTCTCAGCTCACGGTCTGTGTTCTGAGGGTAATACGTCAGAGTGGAGCGTCCGAGAACCGTACAGGCATTTGGAGCCGGAGGATCATACACCAAATCTGTTTTGTTCATAGTAATTATCACTTTCTGTTGGTCATTCACATTCTGCTTGTACCAGATAGCTTTGTTCTGGGACTGTGGCGTTGCCAGCTGTCCAGAACAGGTCAGCTCTAAGGGTTGTCCCATCTTGGCGTATTTGGGTTGAACTCCAAACTTATCATCAAAGTTCTGACACATTGCACAGTCAGGATCGATGAATGTACCACAGTCCTGAGCACCTGTAACCTGTATACTCTGTGTCACACCTGCACAAAGAGACAATGTTACAGTCATAACAACCTGTGTCACTCCTGTACAAAGACAATGTTATAGTGACAACTACCTGTGTCACACGTGTAGAAAGAGACAATGGCACATGATCAAAACCCGATTAACCCACATATATTAAGTTTAAACCCTGTCTAACCTGTAGGTAGACAAGGTCACATGCAGATCCATAGTGGGGGTTCAAAATAAGCCACTGTGTATTCCTCAATCAATGTTTTTGTGACTGTCATATTAAGCCCAATATACACTGTATTTCAACAATATCTTGAATTTACCCAAGGAAATGGGACTCCCTCATTAAAAAGGTGTATTTGACTATGTGACAGAATGGGTCCTCTTGGGCACATCCTCTTGAAAACGTTTGAATTTTAGAAATTCACCATTATATAAATCGTGATGCAGCTGCAGAGAAAACCGCATGGGGAAAACCAATCTATTTTTACAGGTTGTATGCATTATGGTCTTAACTCACAAAATCACAAAATGGGACTTCATAGGTCAAGTACTTGTAACATATGGCACCCATATTAAATTTTTATCACACTATAAAAAGTAACTTCTCAAAAATCACTAACAGAATGTTTATAATAATTTACTATGAGCATTTCAATGGAAGGAAATCATCATTAAATCAAGGAAGTTTCACTTTCTTCAACATGCAAAAATTATATCTTGAAAATGTCACAAGACGTCTTCATGGCCGTTTTTCACAGATTAGGACAAAAAAGGTATAGATATACATGTATATGCTGTTACAACTTGAAAACGTATAGCATAATACACGGTGAATGCTTTATATGATTTAGGTAAATAATGAGCCAAACATTTATGTTTGGTAAAGATGTGTTCTGGTCAGGGCAATATTCTTCTGTGGTTTGTCAACTGATACATCTTTCAGTTCCAATGATTGATGTTGATTATGTGTTTTCAGCTTTTGAGTATACATATACATGTAAATCAGCATACCGTACTTAAAAGAAAAGAACTCCTTTATGCAGACTAAACCTGAAATGAAACAGCTATACAATCTATGTGGAATTTCATTTCCTTCAGATTTTATTAAGTATTCGTAAGAGAGAAAAAGGGTTTTAAACGTCTTCATTTTCTACAAATCCACCCACTCAAGGCACACTGATAGCCCCTCCATGTTTCAGAGACCGGCCCGGATAGCACAGTTGGTAGAGCGTCCGCTTCGGGACCGGTAGATCCAGGATCAATCCTTGGTCGAGTCACACCTAAGACTTTAAAAGAGGAAGTTGTAACTTCCTCGCTTGGCGTTCAGCATGAAGGGGATAGTGCAACGACTGGTTGACCCGTATCAGTATAATGGCTCGGGCGGGGCGGCTTACTTGCCTTCGGTAAGTCGTCTCAGTGATGCAGCACTAAATAAAAGAGCGGTGGAAATCCGTCCTGCAACAAGGAGGCACATTACACGTGCATGCACCCTAAGGATTCCTTCGTCGTCATATGACTGAAAAATTTTTGAGTACCACGTTAAACCCCAAGCACTCACTCACTCACTCCATGTTTCAGGCTTGTCCAATGAAAAGCCTCCTTTCCTCCTCTTGAATACTCATGGTAACATCAAGGTGCTTAAGGTTTCTCATGCCATATGATTAAGGTGCATTTCCAGTGTCAGCTAAATATGAACGCATATCGTGATAATGTCTGCCAAACTGTGTCTGGAATGCCATGTCCTGCAGAGCTACTGGGCAAAGCTAAGCAGAATGACGTATGTAATCTGTCCAAATGGTGGCTCTTTCAAGAAGTTTTCCTGGTGAGATATTGATCAAACTTCTGAAAAATGCTTAGATGGCACTGTACGGTGGATGAATCTAGTAAAATGTGTCATTTGAAAAATTATTAACTTCAGGTGAATAACAATATGGCACTTCAAGTGAAGTAGGTTACTGAGCATCTAAATCCCGCACTGCCCTCAAGGTAGGACTACAGTTGACTGTGAGGAAAATTATACAGTAAAATGAAACCTTCAGTTCGTGAAAATGTTCTCAGTTACAGCCATCACCTATTGTGTCACCAGTAAGCCACAACTGCTACATAAAACTTTCACAATTTGCAATGATGAATCCTAATACTCGCAACAACACAACATATTTCTGTGGAAAAGAATTACCTGACTACATGAATAATCAGAGAGTATGCACAATATAACTTCTCACTTCACTTACATACTTACGATGGATAGAATGTGATAGAGAGCTTGGCCATGAAAACATTATGAAGACCAATTTCACAACAGCTCCAACATCCCCCTATGGGATTTCATGTAATCTTACTCAAAGGCCCCTCATAGTCATTCAATGACCAATGCTAAAATCACAGGAGCTCTTATCTACATGTAGCTCCAATCTGGTCTTTCTGCACATACTACAGGCACATGTATATGTCATAGTATGTAATGAGACATCAGGCAGACAAGAGTTCCCGTGATAAATACATAAGAATTTGATCTAACATTTACATGCTGCAGTGATTTAATTATTTATTTGACAGGGTTTATACGCTGTACCCAAGAAAATCTTATCAGGGCATAACTCACAACTTATGGGAAAATGGCCAGTGGGCTCACAATGGGGAAAATTTTAATGTAAAATCAAACATTTTGAAAAAAAAAATGTGAACCAGGCAGCTGTGATTTTTATGTGAAGTTTACACTCAAAGGGTGCATAACTCAGGTCGCCCACCAATAAAACTTGCGAATGCATATTTATTTATTTATTTCACTGGTGTTTCACACTGCACTCAAGAGTATTTCACTTATACAACGAGAGCCAGCAAAATGGTGAGAGGAAACTGGCAGAGATGACTGGAAACCCACGAACATCCGTAAGTTCCTTCTCATGTACAGCCAGAGAGGAAGCCAGCATGAACATGAACTCACAGCGACCGCATTGGTGAGAGGCTCCTGGATCATTGCGAAGCACTGAGTTAACCCAATTTAAGTCAACCAACACCAAACACACAAACCTCCGCTTATACCTATAATACAACCAATGTTCAATCAGCAAGAAAGAGGTGCGTATGTGTAATATAAAAGTGCATATTTTGTCAAATCAGTCCCTATTTGGTACATTTATGGCTGCAAGTTGGAAATCAGACCTTTGGGAATGCAGCTATATATCAGCCCCTAAAGCAGGTAGGTTATGCCCAGCTTGTAAGACCACTTCAGCATTATGGAGGGAGGAACCCACAGCCATCCATGGGTTGCTGACAGACTTTCCCACATACAACCAAAGAAGAAGCCAGTATGAGCTGAACTTCCCACTGGTGGGAGGCTCCTGGGTCCACATGCTGCAGTGAGATCATAGTATGGCCAAACTTTTCATGGAGAGAGAATGACCAGACAAACTTTCTCGAAACAGACTAAATTCAGTACTCAATTGTCATTTGAAAAAAAAAGATATAGAACATGAACCTCTGTTCAAAGGATGGAGTAACTACTGTAGGCCTATATACATAGCATCTAACCTTACCATGTATAGACACATTCTGGACATTTGAAAACTGACTCGTTCCACTGGCACTTGATGTCGTGGTACACCTGAATGAGGCTGGATCGCTACACCTGACTGAATGTATCCTCAGCTCAAAAAACCCGGATGTTCTACCAGCATCAAATGACGTGGTAACATTAGCCCGCTGCTGAATATCACCGATAGTAGTTCCCCATGTAGGCAGGTATGGATCTTGACTAAACTGGGGCGTTATATTCAAGGAGGTTGTCATATACCCCAGCATCATTGGCCTTCTGCAGACCTAGTTTATACAGCAAAGTTCCTTGTGAAAGTGACTGTTCTCTACAGGTGATCATCAGAGTGCTTCCCTCATTCAGGCTGGTTGGGGACACAGATATTTCCACACCTGACACTGCAACATAACAATGTTAGCATTATTATCCAGTACTATAAATGATAAGAAATCCAGCATTAGCGAAACAGAAACAATTAAGCATAAAAGTCAGCGAAAGCTCACTACAGGACACACACTCTCTTCCACTTTCTACCAAAAGTAGATCAATGTACAATGTACATTGTATATGTATGTACATGTATACAGACTCCCAGGAGAATAAGGCACAATGGCCTGTCAGAATGTACCATGACAATGTGTTGGCAATCACAAGATTTCTCAACAGTAATACTGCCTGTACTCTGACAGTAGGCCTATATATACTATATAATGTACTTCACACATTTGCAGGGCTTCAACTGTATGATCACCAAAGAAAATAATAGACAAAACATAGGACACTTTTACAAAAAGACAAAAGAAATGTAAGACACATCTGACCAGAATAAAGGATATGAAATTGACACACAGGTGTAATTTGGAAACAATGAAGGAGCCAAACAATTACCTCGGCCCCAAGAAGCTCTGGTATTTCAAGGTATTTTAACTAAAATATGATAGGAAACAGCGATGAACTGCATACATCTACTTCTCCCTTTTCTTTTACATACCGGAACAGATATATTCATGCCTTTTCTGACATTCACTGGAGCAATCGATCTACTACACACACATATATAGGCCTATATCCCTGCTCAATCGTGCTGACCCCAGAAATGTCAAGGTGTCCAAAACTCTGGACTTTCAAACAGCTAAAAAATGTATTTTAGGTGATTTCCGGTGACTTAAATTATAACTCTTGTTGGCTGAAGTTACATAGGCCTATCCATTGATTAACTACCATCCAAGTCCAACAGGCCAACAGTTTCAGAGGCTGCATAGGTTACTGAAAATCAGTCCATTCATACAGCAGAAAATGTTTTTTAGACGAATTTCTGGCAATTAAAATGCTAACTCTTGTTTGTTGAAGCAATGCAACCTCCATTCCTGCCCAATAGGTCTGTGCCCACTTGTACGAAGCCCACTTAACGTTATGAGCATGTAACGGCCATGGAGCCGTAATACCTACATTGCTGGTTGCCATGGTAGTTACGTGTTTGTTACGTTAAGGCTTTGTGCAAGCACATTCTGGACATTTGAAGACTGGCTGCCCTCACTAGTACTTGATATGCATACAGGAGGCCGCTGACAGGTTCAATAGTTCTGGCTGATCGACCAGTAATTTTTCTTTATGCAAGAATTCCTCTTGCTGTATATGTTGTCTTTTAAACATATGTATGCTCAAATGATTAATTGCGTTAACTTATTTCATAGATATGTTTCATTCTTCCCAGTTTTGCTTTCAGTAGTAATGTGGACGATAGGCTGGGAACATGGCCAACTGATCTAAAAGCTAACATTTACACATCATCATCAGAGGGTAACTAGCCAGAAATACGAAAGAGGGTGTTCAAACACAAGAGCATTTTGTTATAGCAGGGTGTCCAGATTTCATTTTCTAATGTCTCTCCCATGTGAAAAGTCCTGAAAACGGGGTATACTAATAGTGCCAGTTTTCTTTCCCCTGGCTAACCCTGTGATCATTATATACATCTCCTCAAAGCTTCACATACTTGCAGTCACAAGAAACAACTAAAACGTCTCTCCAGCTACATTTATGTCAAAGGGCAGAGTTTTGTGGGGCCTATTGTCAGCTAGTGGGCCCTCACTTGTTAGGCTGGGACATTGATTCCTCTGCTTATACTGAATGTCCTAAACGCTCAGCAAATCAATTCAACCTCAGACATATAATGCATATTTGGCATATTAGACTCATGTTAATTATCTGATCTCATCAACTTATTGTTTAGAATTTGTATAAAGTTTGTTTGTGCCTCTAGCTGGACAGTACATTTTAGTGTTCAAAATCTTGTCAATAACACTTTCAGTTTGCATCTAAATAGAGTGCGATCTGTGAGACATGTTCAATTTCTTTACTGTAATAAGCCACATTTGCATTTCAAGAGGTGAGCTACAACACTCACGACAACAGGGCAGCCGAGGTCAAATTAGCATCCAGACGAAGACAGCGGCCTTTCAAGTTTGATGTTGCAGCTGCTTTTCACGTCCAATAAAATGTCAGCATTTCAAAATAACACTTTCCACTTGACATTTCTAGTTTCTCCATTGTTTTTACTATAAGTTACTGTGAATGGGGACATGATTTCCAATGCAGAATTTCAATGAAACAGATATTTAATGCAGTCATTAAGCATGCCGCCTACAGCATATAAGCTGTTGAGTAAAAATTAGCGCCAGCTCTCACATATATAATGCGAGATATAGGCCCTATAATATAGGACATTTAGGAAAATAAAGGATATGGCTCTAAAAATATAAGACACAGGACACGGTGGAAGCCCTGACATGCCCATTTCCTTGCATGCCTAACACTATTATTCATATACCCATGCGCCTACATGTACAATGTACACGGTACCTGCCGTCGAATCCACTGTGTTACTCACCGGTACAGGTAGGGATTACACAATTACAGGTACATGTAGCTATAGGCCTATATATGCACAGGCACACGTAGGCCTACATGTACAAAACTGAAAGCCCTCTATTCTATCCACGAACCAGGAGTGTGATGGCCGGGTGGGTAAGCCTGAAGATGGGAGGCCGGCTAGCCGACAAACCGTCACAGGCCATCATGGTTCGTCTCGTCAACTTAAACGTTATAGCAGTCCTGATTACAGGTATAACAAACCGACTTACCCCGCACAGGTGTGTGGAACACTGTCACCAACACCAACAAGGCCAAGTGCCACGACATTGTGTAAAAAACTGAAAATCTGTGAGTTAAAATTCCTACATCCAAACTCTCGGGGCGTCCGTTGACCTAAATGTGCCCAAACCTGAACCGCTATCCTGAAGTAAATGGCGGATATAAATTTAGGTCACACCTAATGACGCTGTTCGCCAATATTCTCCCAGAATGCAGTTCGCCCCGTGTCGCTTGAGCCTATATCTTCACAGGTAGGCCAGGGGCACTCTGAGGGGTTTGTGAATCGTCTAAATAGCTTGCAGATCGTGTCTATGTTACAAACCTTTTGTTTTCTGGAGACTGGTACCCTAATAATAATATGTGTAGACCCGACCCTTCCTCCATAAAAGAGGAAACTTGTATAGGCCTACACGTGTTTCAGGCGGCAAAAACCAATACGAAGGTTGAACACACAGCCTACAACGTTAATCTTTAATTTATAACCTTTATACAGTGCGGCGTGCCGTTAATTGTACACCTATGTTTTCAAATCCTAATGACGTAGGCCTATTCTAAAGCTTCGAAGTATTTTTTAATATCGATACCGAAAATGTGAAGTGCTAGGACTAGGCCTACTGGTGTCTGAAATACAGTGGATGAAATTAGGCGTCTTTCTTGTTTAAATTTCTTTAAAATAACTTTAGAGCTAATTTTCAAAGCTTTTGAAAATGTTATAGTCTAAATGTCATAGGTAGAATGTTACCATCAAATGGAAAGGCCGGTGTGCTTGGATGATGAGGCAAGCTTTCGTTATCAATCCTCAATCCATTTGGGGGCCTCCGTGGCTCAGTTGGTTAGCGCGCTGGTGCAGCGTAATGACCCGGAAGTTTCTCACCAATGCGGTCGCTGTGAGTTCAAGTCCAGCTCATGCTGGCTTCCTCTCCGGTCGCACGTGGGAAGGTCTGCAGCAACTTACGGATAGTCGTGGGTTTCCCCCGGGCTCTGCCCGGTTTCCGCCCACCATAATGCTGGCCGCCGTCGTATAAGTGAAATATTCTTGAGTACGGCGTAAAACACCAATCAAAAAAAAAAAAAAAAACCAATCCATTTGTTGCCTTCTGACTCAACTTTACTAATCTCAGTCACAGTAAAATGTTTAATATAAGACAACGGAATGAACAATTCTGCATTATGCTCAAGATTATAAAGTAAATTCACTTTCAATATTTTATACATAGCTTATAGTTTAAGGCTATATATGTAGAGGGAAATGTCAAAGGGGAAAATATCCACAAACGGAAAATGAGAGGTTTGTCCCTTGGGGGAAATGTACATAGAGGGAATGTCCATAGTGGGTAACGTCCATAGGAGGAAATTTCCCATAAGGAAAAATGTCTATAGGGGAAAATGTCCATAGAGGGAATTGTCCAAATGGGGAATTGTCCACAGGGGGAATTGTCCACAGGGAGAATTGTCCATAGTGGGGTAATGTCCGTAGAGGGAAATGCCCATAGGGGAATTGTCCATAGTGGGGAAATGTCCATAGGAGGAAATTGCCCATAAGGAAAAATGTCTATAGGGGAAAATGTCCATAGAGGGAATTGTCCAAATGGGGAATTGTCCACAGGGGGAATTGTCCATAGTGGGGTAATGTCCGTAGAGGGAAATGCCCATAGGGGAATTGTCCATAGTGGGGAAATGTCCGTAGAGGGAATTGTCCATAGGGGAATTGTCCATAGGGGGAATTCTCCATATGGGGAATTGTCCATAGTGGGGAAATGTCCGTAGAGGGAAATGTCCATAGGGGGGTAATGTCCGTAGAGGGAAATGCCCATAGGGGAATTGTCCATAGTGGGGAAATGTCCGTAGAGGGAATTGTCCATAGGGGAATTGTCCATAGGGGGAATTCTCCATATGGGGAATTGTCCATAGTGGGGAAATGTCCGTAGAGGGAAATGTCCATAGGGGAATTGTCCATAGTGGGGAAATGTCCGTAGAGGGAAATGCCCATAGGGGAATTGTCCATAGTGGGGAAATGTCCATAGGAGGAAATTGCCCATAAGGAGAAATGTCTACAGGGGGAAATGTCCATAGAGGGAATTGTCCATAGGGGAATTGTCCATAGGGGGAATTGTCCATAGGGGGAATTGTCCATAGTGGGGAAATGTCCGTAGAGGGGAATGACCATAGGGGAATTGTCCATAGTGGGGAAATGTCCATAGGAGGAATTGTCCATAGTGGGGAAATGTCCGTAGAGGGAAATGTCCATAGGGGAATTGTCCATAGTGGGGAAATGTCCATAGGAGGAATTGTCCATAGTGGGGAAATGTCCGTAGAGGGAAATGTCCATAGGGGAATTGTCCATAGTGGGGAAATGTCCGTAGAGGGAAATGTCCATAGGGGAATTATCCATAGTGGGGAAATGTCCGTAGAGGGAATTGTCCATAGGGGAATTGTCCATAGTGGGGAAATGTCCGTAGAGGGAATTGTCCATAGGGGAATTGTCTATAGTGGGGAAATGTCCGTAGAGGTAATTGTCCATAGGGGAATTGTCCATAGTGGGGAAATGTCCGTAAAGGAAATTGACCATGGGGGAAAATGGCCATAGGGGAAATCGCCATGGGGGTGGGGTGGGGCGGTTGGTTGCACAGAGGGGAAATGTCCATAAAGGGAATGTCCACAGGGGGAAAAGTCCATATGCATAGGGAGAAATATCATAGGTCCCTGTATATGCATAGTTGATTGCATGAATGGATGCTTGCGATCTCCTTGCTCTAACCTTTCAGTGTCGAACGCCAAGCAAGGCAGCAACAAGTCCCATTTTTAGTCTTTGGGCATGCACTAACTGTACAGACACGCGTATATAAAAACGACACGAACCATACATACGAGCTTTTGCCCTAAACAATTGTTGCCATACCTGTCTTAATTTCTAAAATAGGCCCAAGATTTCGCTGTGGAAAAAGATTAATTTGAACAATGGAAGAAAAGTCCCCAAAACATCGAAATGAATGCTATGTGAAAAAATTCCATGTGGATTTGTCAATATTATAATTTATAATGTTGCCATTATAATTAAAAAGTATACATTTTTGTAGGTGTCCTGACTAATGCAGGTCTCGCCATTGTTAGGCCCATATACATAAAAGATGAGTAGAGCGAGTATAAGCCGCTGCATGCATTGTTAATATATAGGCCTAACAGGTGATTCATTTGGGAGGCTATCTGGATGTGTTTTTATATATGTATAATATGATTATATGTATGCTCAAATCGGGGTTAGGTCGTCTTTAACACTTTTCGGTCATATGGCGACGAAAAGTCATTGGGTGTAGCATTTTCTTTCAAGTCGCTCTTATACTACGAAACAATATTAGTATTTTACTTTATTAAAAAAATTAAAGTAGGCCTACACATGCGGGCTTATTTATGCATGTATGCATCATGGGCGGAACAAACATCTAGAATTACTGGCTTTAACCCAGACATGCAAATATGCAAACAAATAATAACGCAACAGTTGTATGACAAATATTCAGACAGAAACATTTTGAAGTAATTTTGGTGATGATGTTGTCTCTAAAATGACGTAGTCTATATAATATAAACCTGTAATCCTAAAGCCTATAAAGTCCTGGCTTTGAATATATATAGTATATAGGCGAAACGTCAGCCGCCAAGACGGGACTAAATATATAATAGGTCTGCAAAACAGCTAGATTGGAACACTTTTGGCTCGGTCAGCATGCATGGTACAATGTATCTTCAGAAGTACATGTATTTTTAAGCAACATTTATAAAGACGCGTGTCTTTAGCGCGCTAACCAACTGAGCCACGGAGGCCTCTAATCAGGATGTTCTGATTGGAACAAAACAGGTGCGACTTTACTATGAGTAGTAGACAAGAGCAGGAAAATGTTATTTTTGAATAGTTACATGTGGGTGTCGTTTCATTCAGTACACTGTAAATCTTCAACATTTTCAACCACTAAAGCAACTTTTTCAGTGGAATTTCTGCATACAAGTATTATTAAAATGACTAAAAATGATATGCTTGCGTCAATAAATATGGAAGTCTCATATAACTGTGAAAATTATTTCTCTATACCCCATAGTTCTCTCAGACTGTTTCAAAATATTGGCCGCAGGGGTCGTTGAAAAGGTTGAAGAATTAGGGTAGCATATATAGGCATAAAAATAGATGAGTAGGCCATTGCATGTATATAACGTGTTAATTTACACCGTACACCGCCAACCAGCTCCCTATCAGGGCCCCTGTATGTATAGTATATTTGTATGGGAAAAGGCGGCCAAATAGTGTAGAGTGTAGCTTATCTTTGGCTTGCTGGGGTGAGGTGGGGTATGGTGGGAGGGGGGGGGGGGGTGATATCAGCGTTACTCCGGACACGAACATACTTCTAGACATTTCGATACTTCAATGAACAAGACACTGATCCTTATACCGTGTTTTGTGTTGTGTGATATGACTTTACTTAGAACACGAAGTTTTGTGCGTGGGACGATAGAAATCTGTAGGTGTCGCTCGGAGGTACATATTTCCAAGAGGAAATGTGTCATATACATATATAAATATATGTGATATCAAAAAGCACTCCATCTCTCCAAAAATACTCTGGTTAGTGGTTCAGTAAAACACGCACAAACACCGCGGTCAGTAGTATAGAATGTGACTGACGTTCGGTATTGAGGAGCCATTTTTTGTGGTTTTGAGGAGCCGTTTTTTGTGGTGATGTGGTGGTGACGTCACACCTGCCAGCCCGAAGGGCTGGTAGGTGTGACGTCACCCCTCAGTTGTGGGTTTTTTTTCCACGCCGCGGGGTGTATGTGTGTATAGACGAGTGTGATATAGTATAACCGTATAACAGTATAGGGCAAAAAGAGAGAAAAAAAAGAGGCAAAACGTCGGCTTGTAAAGTCGAGTGGGACAGCTCGAAAAGAGCTCCCGGGCGCCAAAACGGACCAATGGGTGAGCCGGATTTGCCCCAAAACTGCCCAATGGGGGGCCCGCAAAACGGACCAATCAGCGTGCGAGAAGAGGTTACGTAAGAAAAAACGAACCAATCAGCGTGTGGTGAATTTCCGCGTGGATGGGTAGTATAACCGTATAACAGTATAGGGAAAAAAGAGAGAAAAAAAGAGGCAAAACGTCGGCTTGTAAAGTCGAGTGGACAGCTCGAAAAGAGCTCCCTGGCGCCAAAACGGACCAATGGGTGAGCCGGATTTGCCCCCAAACGGCCCAATGGGAGGCCCGCAAAACGGACCAATCAGCGTGCGAGACGAGGTTACGTAAGAAAAAACGAACCAATCAGCGTGTGGTGAATTTCCGCGTGGATAGGATAAAAGCCGGTGAAGACAGCGACCGGCAGCCTCAGACGCACCTGACGCTCTACCGACCTGCCTGCCTGCCGACCTACCTGCCTGCCTGCTGACGACCCGAACTACTGACCTCCCGAGAGAAGAGAAGAGAAGAGAAGAGACTGCTACACGACCTACCTACCTGCCCTGTACCTACCTGCCTAC
Organism: Liolophura sinensis; assembly: GCF_032854445.1. Classification (NCBI taxonomy): domain Eukaryota; kingdom Metazoa; phylum Mollusca; class Polyplacophora; order Chitonida; family Chitonidae; genus Liolophura; species Liolophura sinensis. The sequence continues at coordinate 90,171,364 of NC_088295.1, read as the reverse complement.
CTGCCTACCTGCCTACCTACCTGGCGAGATGAAACGCTCCACCACCGTGAACCCCCTGCATGCTGCCATCAGGATGAAACGCTCAGCGTCCGTACCTACCCGGCTATCCACCATAGCCGAACAACAACAACCTCCCGAGAAGAAGAGGAAGGTGTGCCTGCCCTTACCCAGCGAGGTTCTTGCCAAATTACAGCTGGCCTCCTGGCTGTGGGTGGGGGTGTGTAGAGACGAGACGATTGAGATTTGCCAATCACCGACAGACCCGAACGCTCCACCCAAACGCGTCAGGCTTGACGGGGTGGGGTGGACTCGGCTCAAGACCCTGGCTGCTGATCTACCTGAGGCCGGTTTACCTGTGCGGGAGCCACTCTCCAACGGGTACTTTCTGTCCACGCTGAGGAACTCGGAGGGTGTCCTGTACGTTCATGTGAAGAAATGGCGAGCCTACCAGCCGAACGGTCGACTCTACCCGACGAGTGAGGGTATCACGCTCAAGTACTGGACTTACTGGCAAAAACTAGTCCAGGCCATCCCCGACATCGACGCCTTGGTCCTGGTGGTGATCGAGGCTGGTGATAACGACGACATCCAAGACCCCCAAGACCCCCAAGGCCCCCAAGAGCCGGGGATGGAGATGGAGATGATGGAAACGGAGGAGGGGAAGACTGAAGAGACTGGAGAAACTGGAGAGACTGGAGAGACTGGTGAGACGGGCGGTGAGGTGAATGCTGCTATGAGTGCTGCTTTAACCGCTGCTGTGACGGCTGCTGTGACGACTGCTGATGGGGAGACTGCCGATGATGCGACTACTGCTGCTACTGCAACCCCCAGCATCCCCGACATCCCAGTGGAAAAGGTGGAAAAGGCGGATCCGTTAAACCCTGAGCTTGAGGCGGCGCTAACAGCCTTGCTGTGGCAAGCTTACGATGTAGCTCTCCAACCCCACCTCCTCAAGTTACAGCGTGATGTGTACGGTCGACAACCCACCAACACCGCGAGCGATCCATCTCCTCCCCGGCCCCCCTTGCTGGAGAACCGAGAGCTGACCCTGAGTATCGTGGACGAGGCCCGTATGCGTTACCTGAAAGAGGGAACTGTGTTGGTCAAGTTCATGCGCCAGGCCCGTAAGGCAGCCTCCCTCCCGTGGGCTGTGGAGAAGAGTGTGAAAGACCAACTGCGGCAGTTTTTAAATGAGACGCCGATCAACAAATCGAACCCGGCATTCGCCCAGATGTACGTGAAGTATTTGATGACAGCCAACAACCTCTCTGCACCTGACAAGCAGCCTACAATCCGACCTAACAACCAAGCCAACCAGCCCAACCAGGCTACCCAGGCCACCCAGGCTACGATGACCGAGTGAGTGTGTTTTTGTTTTAACCACACCACCCTTACCCAGCTTTTTTTTTTTTTTTTTTTTTTTTTGTTTTGTTTTTCCCTTCATACATTCTCGTTTTGTGTTTACCTATGTGTGTTTTTTACAGGAAGATGACTAGGGTGGTGCGCGTTATAAACATTGACCAGTGTCAGGACTTTCATATTGGCGATACAATCGTCATCACGAGACATTTCTCACCGTGACACCAAAATAATGGACACTTACAGCATGTATTTATTCGTTCATTCGTTTGTTCACTGTTCGAGTTCGAAAAAATAAATAAAAAAAGTTTTCAGGTTGACGACCCTGGTCTTTGGTGTTGGTTATTGTCTTTACCTGTTGGTGAAGGGATAGTCTATCTATCTATCTATCTATCTATCGTTTGATTGATGTGGCTAGGGTTCGGTCGGTGACGGCATTAGAATGACGACGGTGTCTTCTTTATGTCTTTTCTAGCCTGGCGAAGCTCCGTACAACACCGCAATGGAAAGACTGGGTAGCTGTCGTCACCGACCTGCAAAGCTACACAAGTGTACTTCATAGTATGTTTGCGGATGGTAGGGTGAACGGGGGACGACTGCAGGTGCTGCAAGCGTATACTGAAGACGTCTGTCAGCATGTCGAGGATTCCCGACCTATTCAAGCGTATTACGTAGAGATTGCTCGTCCCACGTTAACAGAGGTCTATCAACGCTCCGTGTTACAGACCTGTACATTGCTGTAAAGAATAATACTAATACTGTTACCTTACTATGGAATCCATCCCCGGTGTTTTTGTGTTTTCTTTTTATATGGACTGGGTCAGTGTATCAGTGTGTCAGGCTAGGGCCACTCTATACTATATATAGGCGGTCTGAGGTGGGTTCACTCATTACACACAACAGACACCAAGCAGCAAGGACGACGTGGCGGACTATGCCTCGCACGAAAAAAAAATCAATCACGCCGGGCCGTGGTTCAAACCCGATCGATACCGCTCTCCATGCTTTGTATTACAACCCGGACAGTCCAGCGGCTTACAGCGGGGTTCAACCCCTGCTCAAGGCAGCTCGACAACAGGGACTCAAAGTGAGTCGAACCCACGTGTCGGCTTGGCTGGCTCAGCAGGACACGTACACACTCCACCGACCTGCACGCCGCCATTACCCGCGTAACCGAGTGGTGGTTGGGGGTATGGACAGTCAGTGGCAGGCGGACCTGGTCGACATGACAGCGTTCACCAAAGAGAATGACAACAACCGTTACCTACTGACCTGCATCGATGTGCTCTCCAAGTATGCCTGGGTGATCCCACTCCGGGCCAAAACCGGGGCTCGTTTGATCGAGGCATTTCAACAGATTTTCAAGACGGGCCGCCGACCGTTGTACCTGCAAACGGACGAGGGGAAAGAGTTTCTGAACAGACCGTTTCAAGCCTTTTTAAAGGACAAAGGGGTGTTTTTCTTTCACACGTTTAACGAAACCAAAGCCTCCGTGGTAGAACGGTTCAACCGCACTTTGAAAGGTCGCATGTACAAATATTTCACCGCTCACAACACTCGGCGCTACCTGGACGCCTTACCGGCCCTGGTTCGCGGTTACAATCAAGCCTACCACCGAAGCATACGACGAGCCCCTATCGACGTCACTCCCCAGAACCAGAAGGAAGTCCGGCAAGTCTTGTACGGTCCATCCACACACAAACGCTCGGTCCACCGGTATCGGGCCGGTGATCTCGTGCGTATCAGTAAAGTGAAAGGGAAATTTGAAAAATCATACCTGCCGAATTGGAGCACGGAAATGTTCCGTATCGTCCGCTCCCACCCTCGACAGCCTGCTGTGTACACACTGGAGGATTTGAACGGGGATCAATTGCTAGGGACGTTTTACGAAACCGAACTCCAACCGGTGACAGCCGCGGTGGATAAGTTTTATCAGGTGGAGAAGATCTTAAAAAGGGAGCGGCGGCGAGGGAAACTGTACTATTGGGTGAAGTGGGTCGGTTATCCACCCAGCTTTAATTCTTGGGTCCCGGCCACGGACGTGAAACGTATTTAAACCCGAGGCTAACGGGGTCGCTACCACTTCCGACTGACCTGCCTTAAGGGATGGATCGGTGTATACAAGGCTTGCGCGAGAATAAAGGGACCGTAGCAGCCGTACTGGGCGTTCTCTTGTACATCGGTGCTTTAGTGGGTGGATTGGCTGCAGAACTCAGCCTACAACTGCTCCAAGACCAGTCAACCCTGCAATATCTACGAGGACAATTAAACAAGACGCGTTTCCGCTGGATTGGGACACCTGTATCGCCACCCCAACCACCGTCAATCGCCCGTCGGTTTGACAATACCGAGAACGCCGTCACTGCCACTAGCGCCGTTACCCCGAGCTGGGATCGAACTCCCACGTCACAACCCTCCACACCCACCACAACCACACTACACCGACGGCACCCACTCTCCTCAAACTCCTCAAACTCCTCAAACACTTCAAACTCCTCACCCCCTTCACCCACCCCTACTCACCCCACCACACCAATACCGGGCATCGTTTCCACACCTGTCTATCTACCCCCTAACACAACACAGGTAACACAGGTAACACAGGTAACACAGGTAACACAGGCAACACAGGCAACGCAGGCAACGCAGGCACCATCACCTGCCGTCACTCCCCCCACTATCCACCACCCCCACCCGTACGACGATCCAAACCGCCGACGGAGCTAGTTCTACCCATGGACACGCGATGGGAGCATCCCTTTACCTGCATTGTCAGCGGCCCGACGGGATCTGGGAAGTCTGTGTTTGTGAAACGGTTAGTGGAACACGCTCCAGCTCTCATTCATCCACCCCCACAACGCATCATCTGGTGTTACGGGGAGTGGCAGCCATTGTACACCACGTTACCTCACGTTCAGTTTGAAGAAGGTGTGCCCAGCCCGTCCAGTTTCGACCCGGGGGAGCGGACGTTAGTCGTCGTGGATGATTTGATGGCTGAAGCCGACGATCGCGTGACAAAACTCTTCACCAAAGGCAGTCACCACCGCAATATCAGCGTGGTGTACATCGTGCAGAATTTGTTTAACAAAACCAAAGACCATCGGACCATCAGTCTGAACGCACACTACTTGGTGCTGTTCAAAAACCCGCGAGATGTATCCCAAATTACCACGATCGCTAAACAAATGGCTCCAGGGCGGACACAGTACGTGCGCGAGGCCTTTGAAGATGCCACGGCTGAACCTCACGGGTATTTGCTGGTGGATTTCAAGCAAACCACACCCGATCACCTGCGACTTCGCACCCACATTTTCCCCGGGGAGATTCAACACGCCTATCTCCCCAAGTCATAACACCAACTTTGAACCTACAATCGACAACATCAGTTTGTTTTGGCTGGCTGGCTGGTGGGTAGGCTGGTGGGTGGGCTGGCTGACGTGTCAGCTGACGGACTGGTAAAACAGTGTATTATTGCGGCGAGCGGTGACTAGGTCGGTGTGTCAGTGTGTCGTCATAAAACTTTGAACACACAGTCTATCGCCTCAGTTGCTCTCACGACGACGACCCGTGATGAGGTCACACCGTCTCCAACGTTACGGTCCCTTATTAACCCTACTCGCGCGAGCCACCCCCTCTATTCGTCAGGCTGTGCTGCGGGGTAACGATCCAGGATTACTCCGGTGCTTGTGTGAATGTGCTAAGAATGTGTTAAATGGAAACGTCCCACTCTCGCCGGCTCAGAAGGTGAAGTTACAGCGACACAAGACGGGTCTTCGCACTTTGGTGAAGAAAAGTGTTCCCCTGCATAAGAAAGGACGGATTGTTCAACGTGGTGGATTCCTGCCACTGCTTCTCGCTCCCCTCCTCGCCAAAGCCATTGTACCAGCCGTTCTCGGGGGTGTTGTCGGCGGTGTCGTTAAGGGTGTCACTAGTAAGGCTATAGCTGGTGGTAGGTAATGCAGCACGCCAAGAAAATGGCCTTGGTCGAGCCACGGCTCTTAGAGACGCTCACACGACCTTCACCTCCAGCCCATCCACCTCCAGCCTACCCCAGCTCCCCATACCCCGTCCCCAGTACGGTGAAAGCCCTCAACACACTCGATCAAGAGATGGCCTCGATCCTCCACGACAGGACTCTCTCGGACGAGGAGAAAATACAGCGATATCACCACACCCTTCAACGGTACCGAACGTTTCAAGATCAATACCAAATCGGGCAGCGACCGAGTTCGATCCCACCTCAGGCCAAATCCACAGCCAGTCGTTTTTTGAGCGAGGCGGATAAGGCGATGTTAGACACCCCGACCCAAACCCTCCAGCCTACCATCCCTACCACCCCTACCACCCCTACCACCCCTAGCCCCTCACACGAGCGCTCAATACCCCGGGATCACTACCGGGCTTGGGTGCGGGAAAAAATGAGCACACCCGCCGAGCTGGGGAATCCCCCGACCGAGCTGGGGAATCCCCCGATCGCCAGAACCCCGACCAGCCAACATAAAAAAAAACCCAGGCCCTCCACTACCACCTCTAGTTCCACACACACACCACACACCACACACACCACACCAAAGCGACCCAAGAAGACGCGCCGAGGCCAGCGACCCGAACTCCGGCCCGCTTCATCTATCATACGCCCGCTCAGGTGGAGTCCCTATTAATTAAATACACGCGCCAGAGGACAAAACGATCAGTCCACCTGAGGGAGATCATCTCACCCACACCATGTTTTACGTGACGCTACCCAGTAACAGCTCGCTGGACTACTTCCCCAACAATACCTTGACGCGTTTCACCACCCAATTACCCCGCCCCATCCATTTGACAGGTGACTGGGAATGTGGGCTGGTCGAAATACAGTATCCCCGGACCTGGTTTAACGTGCGGTCAGGTGAAGTGTGGTATACCATAGACTCCCCAAAAGACTCGCACCACGCTACGCATAAGCTCATATTACCAGCCGGCTACTACCCGACACCCAAAGACCTGGCCTGGGGGTTGACCAAATTGTTAAGCGAGACAGAGATCCGCGATCTCCAGGAGCACGCCGGGGACTTAACGTTTGAGTTCGACGATATGCAGCGGAAATACAGCGTGCGGTTTGAGAAACCACTGGGCCTTGGTTTCAGCCCACGGCTAATGCAACTCATGAATTTACCGTACGGATGGCTCATGGGACCGGCGGACCTCATGTATGTCGGTGCCGAGGATTTAACGATCAGCACCCCCACGCTGTACGTGTACACAGACATTATCGAACCGCGTGTGGTGGGGGACACGTTGGCCCCGCTGTTGCGGACGGTTACCAGGGAAGGGCAGTATGGGGAGCACGTCTCCAAGACATTCCAACACGTGGAATACATCCCCGTGCAGTCCAAACATTTCTCGACGGTGGACATTGATATTAGGGACGACACGGGTCGATCCGTCGCATTTGAACGCGGTAAAGTGGTGGTGACACTTCACTTTCGACAGCGGCGTGCTTTACCCTTGCAATAATGGCATCACACCAGGCTTACATCGACTATTACACCAAACAAGCCGGCGGAGGTGGGTTACCTGTGTTTCGGGGTGTGGCTGTCCAGCGCGGTCACGGTTTGCTGGGCGGTCTCAGCAAACTCCTCCCACAACCCTTGTTAACCTCGCCGGCTGTGAAAGCACTGGGCAAAACGGCGTTACGAACAGGACTGCAAGTCGTGGGGGATGTGCTGAGTGGGGGCGTGTCACCACAACAGGCTTTGAAACGACGCGGTTTGGCGACTGGAAAACAGCTGCTGGTCAAAGCTAGTCGCTACGCCCGACAGCGGTTACTGGGTGAGCCTATAAAACGGAAGACACCGCGCGTCACGCCCACTCGTCACCGACACGTGGGACTTAAAAGACGTGCCGTCAAGCCCAGAAGAAGACACATCAAAGCTCGAACCACATCGAATGCCCTGAATCCACCGGATATTTTCAGCTAAACACACACGCGCACGCGCACATACACAAGCCATGGCTCTTCCCCACCCCGAATGCTGCCCGTCCGTCAGCAGTGAGTTTGATTTGTGGACCTTACCCCCGACCGACACCAGCGTTCGAGAAGGCCGCTGGGATGCTTACAGCCCCATCGCCAGCCTGAGTGATGTGGGACCTGTAGAATTTGTCATCACCAACGCTGACGCAGACACTTACTTGGACTTGGCCAACACCATGCTGTACGTGAAGGCAAAAATCCTCAACGGGGACGGGACGGCTGTGGCGGCTGACAAGAAGGTGGCTCCGACTAACCTGTGGATACAATCCATGTGGCGACAGGTCGACGTCTCCCTGAACGATAAACTCATCACGCCGTCCACCAACATGTACCCATACCGGGCTTACTTGGAGACATTGTTGTCTTACGGTAAAGAGGCTAAAAAGAGCCAGCTGTCTGCTGCCTTGTGGTATGCGGACACCCCAGGAAAGTTTGACACGATGAGTGACACCAACGCCGGGTTTGTCGATCGGCTGAACTGCACGGCTGAAAGTCGGTCGGTTGACATGCTGGGTCGCCTGCATTGTGACATGTTCCTGCAACACCGACACCTGCTCAACAACGTCACGGTCCGCATCCGTCTCACCCCGGCTAAGGATTCGTTTGCTTTGATGTCCGATGAAGCCGCTCCCGGTTACAAGACTCGCTTGGAGGAGGTCTTGATCTTTGTGCGTAAAGTGAAAATCACCAGCGGTGTGCAACTGGGGCATTTGAAAGCCTTGGCCAAAGCTCCTGCCAAGTACCCAATCCGCCGCGTGCTGACCAAGTATTTCTCTGTCCCCAGAGGTCACACCCTCATCAATGAACAAAACCTATTTCTGGGCAGCTTACCGACACGTTTAGTGGTGGGGTGTGTGAGCAACAAGGCTTTTGACGGGGACTACACTAAAAACCCGTTTCGTTTCCGACACTACTACACAAACTTCGTCGCCTTGTACGTCGGCGGTCGTCAGATTCCAACCAAGCCCCTGACACCCGACTTTGAGAACGAGAATTTCATCCGCACGTACATGAACCTCTTTACCCACACGGGGAAAGCGTTCCACGACGAGGGAAACAATATCAAGCGCACCACATTCGCCGAAGGCCACACGCTGTTTTGTTTCGACTTGACCCCTAGCCTCCACGATGACCACCAACTGAACCTGGTACAAAAAGGGGATTTGCGCCTGGAGATGCGGTTTGCCAAACCACTGCCGGAAACCATTAACGTGGTGTGCTACGCTGAATTCAGCAATATCATAGAAATAGACAAAGCCGAAACGTGCTCTGCGACTTCGCCAGTTGAACACCCAAAAAACAAACAACAACATGGACACGGTACAATTGCGACGTGTGCTACAAACAGACGTGTTTACCCGGGCTGTGGTGGGGGCAGGAGGTGGTGTCTACCCTCGGGATCATCTCCCCTCACTCCCCTCACCCCCCTCACGCCTCTCACTCCCCTCACGACCCTCATGCCCCGCCCTAGGATGCCCTGGACCCGCTGGGCCTGCATCATTAACACAGACACGTGCCTTCGCCCAGGACGACATTGGGTCGCCGTCTTCATAGACCAGTGGTCCAATCCACCCCATCTCCGGGGCGAATACTTTGATTCCTACGGACTCCCACCCCTCTACCCGATATTACCGCTTGGCTTAACCGGGGAACACACCACTGGACGTGGAACGATCGGCGGCTGCAGAGTCTGGACACGACCGTGTGCGGTCAATATTGTGTGTATTACTTAACCCAGCGAGCTCGAGGCCGTCCCATGGATGCTATTGTACACACGTTGGACACAGCGTGCACGACCTACGATAATGACTTGCGGGTGTTCGATTGGGTGGATCGTCAGTTTGGGATTCATCCCTCGTTTTTTTTCCACACCCATGGACTGTAAAACATACATCAAATAACATTCTTTCTTTCCAGTTCGACGTGTTATGCATTCCACGTTCTTGTTTTCCCTGTTCGACCTGTTACCCCATACAGTATGGAATAAAATTAAAAAGAGACTATGAGACTCACATACCGTGGTGGTTTGACTTTTTCTTTATTATGATGAGGACTACCACAACAGCATGCAGGCCAGCTATAGCACACTGACACACTGACCCAGTCACCGCCTGTTACACCGTCATACATTGTTGCGTCATACATTGTTACCAGGCCGTCTGCCGTATACCGGCAAGGCGCCGCTCGGCAACAATGTATGACGATGTAGCAGGCACGGCAAGTCGGGTCAGTGTGTCAGGCTATTACGGCTCCCGGCCCGCCGCCCCCCGCTAGACGTTTTTAACTTTTTCACGTACGTACCACTGCGAATGATAAAACACATGAAAAAATTGTACAATTAAAAAAAAAATGGGAAGACTGTGTCTGGTGTGGGGCTTCTTTTTTTTTCTTTTTTTTTTAGTGCTTAGATTGAGAAAGTACTCTTTCGGAAAGAGTTGGTTGGCCCTGAAAAGGGCCGTGGGAAGTATCACAAGAGCACAAGAGCACAGGAGCCGGGTGTGTAGAGTATCCATAGCACCGTTCTACAGATCTAAATAGGTGGTGCTCACCCCGTCGGGGAGCACTTTTCGCTTTCCGTAAAAGTATGTGAATGCGTCTTTGTGTTGGGTATACGAGTACATCGTATTCCCCCGCATCCGCATCCCCCGATTCACACCACTCGCGCTTTGGTGATTGCGCAACACAGAGAGGTACACGGCCTTGTCCACACCTCGTGCACTCACACCTTTGCAGGAGAGTTTGTCTTTGGTGTTGGATGCCGTAACAATAATAAGTCTTGGAACACAAACTGACGATGGCATCACCGGTCCACTCGACTTTGAAAAGCCCCGGTGTGCGCTTATCGTGGTCGTAATGGTCGCGACGGGGTAACCACGCATCCCGCTCGGTCTCGTACACGGCTCGCAGCTCGGGTTTGACGAGGGATTCCCAGTCTGGGTCGGACCAAGCCATGTAAGCAGAGTCTGTGTCCATCTCACAGTACTGCCAATCCGCCTTGTCGAAAAAACGAGCCATGAAATCGTAATAAAATTCCAACATGCGGAGTTTGGCATACTGGTAGACCATGCACCCTATTTGCAAGGGGAGATTGTAGCGAATGGTTTTCTTGCTACTCGTCACTTCAAAGGTGGTCTCGTCGATGGGGTCGACGGTTCGACACCGAACACTCGCCAGTAATTTTCGTGTTTTTGCCAGATCGCAGATTTTGACATCCACGTGTCGGTCTTGATTGGTGATGGTTTTTCCATAACCTGAATTCCCCAACAGCTTCATCGTCTCTCCGATCAGGGCTTTGGTGGGGTTGACATCCCCCTCCCGTCGAGCTTGGGTGACGGCGTCTGCGAAGGATTCGAACGCTCGCTCCGGTGTGTATTCCATCGCTTGGTAGACGTGCGTGACGACCAATCCCCGACCGAGATACCATTGGAGTAGAGGTGTGGCTAGCAGAATTTGCTTCCCAAACATGCTCCCGATCAGCATACGCCTGGGTGTGGGCATGATGTCATTCACAGCCGCGAACTCTGCCATGGTGGGGCCTATATCAGCCCGACTCACCTCGGTGTTTTTAAAGATGGGTGGGCATTCGGCAAAGTCCGCTTTGAGGTGGTCCGGCACGTGGATGTCACATTCCACAAATCCAAACAACTGACCTTGAATGACAGCCTCCATGAGCTGAGCTTGTGTCTTGGGTTGTCGCTGTGACGGGGGTAAACCGTACTGTTGTAGGAAGTCCCGTAAGGCTGGGTTTGTCGCGCATTGGCGGTGGAACTCGCACTCCCATATCGTTACCAATGGATAGCCCTGGGAGCGAATGTATGCGTCGTTCGCATCCACCTCCTGCCGTAAGTCCTGGGGGGTTAATCCCCGCCGCTCGTTGTAGCACACCTTCCCCGGGCGAGGGTGATTCAGGTGACAGCCGTGATAGTGGAAATAACACCCGTGGAATTGAAACACAGTAGGCTGTCCGTCGATATAGGCGAACCCGTCTACGGGGAGTTGTCGATCACCGATCCGCTTCTCGGTGTGATTGAGTCGGTGCCGGATCGACACCCCCAGCTGCTGTCCCTTCCAGTCCAGCCATTTTTCAGCCAGACGGGTGGCGGTGCCGGAGGGAACGAACTTCTCTCCCCCGTCCTGACGGCGCCAACGGACGCAGTGACCTGCCGGCATAGGTGAGGCCAGGCAGTACAGGTACAGCGCGTTGGCATCGAATCCCACGATGCGCTGACACAGCTTTCCACCCCGTATACGGGTCACACCTCGTTCGTGGTAGCGGTGGAAAATGATACTCGGCCCACCCACGATGTTTTTCTTGAGGCAATCGTGCATGTCTTTGTCTTTCTCACCGACGAGGGTGAACACGGAGCGTAAATCATGGAATAAGTAGCGGAGGGTAAGCCCTGGTATGCTGATGCAGTGTTTGAAGACATCCACATGCATGGTTCGGTAGAACACCGACATCTTCTCCGCAGCCTCCATGAAGGGAATGACGTCTAGGTTATTATACCACCGCAGCAAGTCTTTGACGGTCCGCATGCCGTGCTCTCGCCACACCGTCTGTAAGGTCTTGTACTCTGCGTCCGTGCACGGCTGGTGGGTGAGATCATTGTCGAAAGCATGCTGCGGTGGCAGTGTGGTTTCCTCCAGCCGGGCCAGGGAGTCTATGTAGCTGTAACAAAATTTCCCTTTGGTCACGTGACAGTCGTAAGCTTTCACCCACTTGTCGTAACTGTAATTCGGGGCCAGGTAATTCCGAATGTCCAGAAATTTCAGCTGCGGTGTGGCGAGGGCCATGTGATTATTGTTCCGCTTAATCACATACTCCAAATCACCGCTCTGGACCAGGTGGGGGTAAAGCTGTTGTTTGATTAAGTTCAGGTCATAGTTACCCGAGTTAAAGCCGAGGACGGGGAGTTGGTCCATATAGGTCACGAATCTGTCCCGCACTCGGCGCGTGTAAGACGGTTTCTTCTCGTCGGGATCGATCCGCTCGTCTAAGGCGTCCAGGATGTAAGCATAACGCTCGTGGAGATAGGCGCTACTGATCTCGCTGATGGTGTTGAGGTAAGCCATCATATCCCCGACGAGTGCCTGGGGATCGCCGGTGGAGATGAAACACACGGGCTGGTCGTAATCCGGTACATTAGAGTTGACGCTGACACTCATGGGGATGTGTTGAGCCGTCCATTCCGTCGAGGCAGTCGCCGCATCGTCCACCGGGTTCACCGGAGCCAAGTACGCCTCAAAGTCGTAACACGCTCGGTATGGGAAGATGCCGTCGTCACCGTCCTGGAGTTCGATCCCCATGTCCGCCAACGTTTCGAAAATGGTGGGCTGATTGCGGAAGACACCCCCCGGGTACTTTCGTCGAATGGCGTCGGTGCACGTTTGACCGTGCCGTCGTAACTCCCACAGTTTCGGAAAACTCTTCTGACACACCTGGCAGGTGAAAGATCGAGCATAACGTCCCATGTCTTTGATGTAGCTGAAATGCCGCTGGTACAGGTTTAACCGCAGGGTAGGTGTAGAATAGCGCTCGGCACTGCGGTGAATGAGTTGTGCTGAGTACGACCTGTCCATGGGGATGAGCTGGTAGACTTGAATGTTCACTTGAAACAGGCTTTCCACCGTGTCCAGCGCACTGAGGGGTACTCCGCGGAAATACCTCGGCTCCATCTCCATTTCCTCCAGATACCTGCGGTAATACACCCCAGCCTGGCGTTCGCAGTTATTGGGGTTGACCTGGTCTAGATGGACGGCCAGACACCGAAACAAACACAAATAGTCCCTGTAAGGACCGTTATCGCCACCCACCAACGTGTGTAGCCCCTTGTTTCCTTTCAGGTAAGAGGGTAACGTTACCCCACCTTTACCGATAGGCTGATGGGGGAGTTTGTGGACGAAAAACAGCACGTTGGTGATGAGGTCGACGGTCCATTTCGTATTGGGGCGTTGTTTTTGGGCCCAGGTAAGCGGGTCTTGGGTGAGGAGATGCTGGGTGTGGAATCCTCGCAGGTCAGCCCGACTCGCCACGCGGTACGGTGCGTCGAGTACTCGGGTGTTGTTGGTGCTCGGGTAATAATACCGCACCTGACCCGTCTCTTTGTGGCGGAGGATATATCCAAAACTGTAATTGATAGTGAAAGCAGTCGGCTGGTCTTCGTAAATCTCGTCTACATAGGCTGGGATAGCACCGAGATCACTCAGTCGGTAATTATAGCAGTCTTGAATTGGTTTGTGGCGATGGAAATACGTCCTGATCGATTGCCAATACCGCTGGTACAACTCCCGCACGTCACTGTCACCGCTCGGCAAGACAGCCTCGTGAGGCTGTACTGGGTCGGGCTCGAACTGGCTCGTTGGACTTTTTTTCTTTTGTTTTTTCTTTCTTCTTTCAACGAGGCAGCCCCCGCTAAACTCACTTGAGCTTGACTCGTGCTGGGTTTGTTGTCGTCGGTGGTGGTGGTGGTGGTAGATGAAACAGGTCTCTGTAACATAGAAGGGTGTAGACGTTATAACCCAGGTCATAACAAATCATAATTAATTTTCATGGGATATTGTAAATTAAGTGAAATAAAGTCATACAATGTGTTTAAATGAATTGTGACATGAGTTTGCTTTACACAAATATGAACTAAATGAAATAAATCTATATATATAGATATATATACTGATACAATTGTTAACTCTGCAAAACCCCTATACAGTTTTGGAACAAAAAATAAAGAAAATGACTATATATTACTCTTTCCAGACACGTATTGTCGTTTGACATTTAGAGTTATGCCCCTTATTTCCATTATTCCAACAAAAGTAGTCGCCCCTGCTAAGCGTATTCCATCAGGAGTTATCCCCCTTGTTTACATACATTTGACATCGCACACATTCGTGGATTTCTACTACGAAATACATAAGGAAATATCCTCTAAGCTACTCAGGCTTTCTATCTAGCTTTACTAGAGTTACAAACTTATAAAAGACACAACTATCCTTAAATATATTGAACTAAAACTACTGTTATTTCCATAAGAAATCTAGCGAATACGAAGCGTAATATTACGTAATATTAATTAATTGGAAACAACAACAACGTCTGAAGGTGACCGATAGACAACTACTTTATACGGTAATCTACTAATTAAAATGAAGCGTCAATCCGCTAAAAAAAATTTTTTTTAATGCATAATACATAGGAACCATTCCGATAGATAGCAGCCCTAGCATGACACACTGACACACTGACCCAGTCCCTTTTTTTTAATACATAAAACATAGGAACCATCCAGATAGGTATTCCCGTTCACCATTGTTCAGGAAACATATCGTTCTCACCTGTGCTTTGCTTTGACACGTGGTTTTTGTTTGGACACGTGGTTTTTTGTTTTGATCGGCTGCATAGTAATTTTCAGCAATGAAATGCAGCATGTCTTATTGCATATGATCCAGTAAAGAAGTTTTTTTATACTTTTTTTCATATACTGTTACAAACATGTAACATGAGATAGCTCTTACTGTCTTAAATTAACTTTCAAGAAGCAAATTACTCCCCCTAACTCATCCCCAGCCTGAAACAAACAAATCATGTACATTTATTGTGCGCATGATTTTTTTTTTTTTTTTTTTTTTTTGGAAACGGACCCTTTTTATCACCAAGTCTGAGATGACCAACGCTGAACGCGGAAAGCAACTACTCATACATGCACATGATTCAACATTTGGACTTCAAAGACTATCCCCAAATTCAACATACTCGTCGTTATTTAAAACGAAATAGTATGCAAAGAAACGAAAATGAAAAAAAAATCAATGCCCACCAACAAAAATGAAAAAATGTCCACTGGCTGATATGAGGCTCGAACCCGTGACATTCGCGTCATTAGCCCAACGCTCTGCCGACTGAGCTAACCGACCATTCATGGAATATAGTGGCTTTTCAACCTCCATAATCAAGCGGCGTCTTCGTGGGTTAGTAGGTCACTCAACCTGCTGCTTGGGGTGGAGAAAAATAAAATAAAATAATAAAAAAAGAACTTACCGAGCCGTGTTTCCCACGTTGATGGGTCCGCCAATCCCACAACCGGTAGAAAGACTTCCCACAGTCTTCACAATCCCACACACGTTCTCGTTTGTTGCCATGGCGCTGTTGATGGCGGATCAAATTTTCTCGGCGAAAAAACGCCCGGTCACAGGTCGGACAGGTGAATCTTGTGTTTGTCTGGGGCTGGTGATGCGTCCGCTGGTGTCGGAGCCAGTTACGCCGCAGGGTAAAATGCTGGGCACACACCCGGCAAAAATACTTCTCCGTCTTCTTCTTTTTCTCCTTATCGCCGTGCTGTGTTTGGTGATGACGTCGCCAGCTATCACGTCGGGTAAATCCTCGATCACACACCTCGCAGGTAAATAGCTTCGCCGTCTTCTTCTCCTCCAACGTCTTCTTCTCCATATTAACCTCGAAATCCTCTTGATCCATCGTTGCTTGTTTACTCGGTCGCTCGCTCGCTCGGTCGGTCGGTGTCTTCGGGTGAAGTGATCTACTACTGCTGCACCTGTCTTTTTGTACCTGAGATACGCGGAAATTCACCACACGCTGATTGGTTCGTTTTTTTCTTACGTAACCTCTTCTCGCACGCTGATTGGTCCGTTTTGCGGGCCCCCCATTGGGCAGTTTTGGGGCAAATCCGGCTCACCCATTGGTCCGTTTTGGCGCCCGGGAGCTCTTTTCGAGCTGTCCCACTCGACTTTACAAGCCGACGTTTTGCCTCTTTTTTTTTCTCTCTTTTTGCCCTATACTGTTATACGGTTATACTATATCACACTCGTCTATACACACATACACCCCGCGGTGTGGAAAAAAACCCACAACTGAGGGGTGACGTCACACCTACCAGCCCTTCGGGCTGGCAGGTGTGACGTCACCACCACATCACCACAAAAAACGGCTCCTCAAAACCACAAAAAATGGCTCCTCAATACCGAACGTCAGTCACATTCTATACTACTGCGGTCGTTGATCGTACCAAGCTCCATTAGGCTCAACGCCATATCCAGCCATGTGATAATTGTTACATTCAAGATTAGTCATGTACGTGTCATAAACTGAGCAATACACTTGTGTGTGGCGACTGCATGCGGGAGGTCGTATGTGTCATGATGATGAAAAGTGTACATACTGGTAAAGGTTTGAGCACACGGACAAATAATGTCAATAACGGAAGGTCCGGATCAATGTAGTACATGTACTGTGTAGCTATTGGGTACCGCTATAGATAGTGGTTATTGCGCTACTTAAATCTGAACAATTTGTGACAAAATGGATAATTCTTATGTATTTACAACTTATACATATACACTGAAAGCATATATACAGGTTCAACCATACATGACCACTGCTGAGGGTAATCCTCAAAAAGGTTACCATTCACGGCCAGAGATCTATAGACCTATAGTACGTATATCACTGTTCGGTACAGAGAAGGAATCTCGACCAATTTACATGTACAGTACGATGGATCTTGATTCCCCAAGTAGGTAACCTCAGAATAACAATACCGTCAAATTCGAAACGCCAGTTTTCTTGGTCGTTTTTATTGTGTATAGTTATATAGGCGTACATACATATGTGTATGCTTTACTGAGTGGAATGGGACAGTCTATAAAGTTACTGTACGCTTTACCGAGTAAAATGGGACAGTCTATAAAGTTACTGTATACTTTACCGAGTGGAATGGGACAGTCTACAAAGATACCGTATGCTTTACTGAGTGGAACGGGACAGTCTATAAAGTTACCGTATGCTTAACTGAGTGGAGAGGGGCGGTCTATAAAGTTACCTTCTTAATCATGCGGAAACACAATACAAACTTTGTAAGTATTCACTTTGAGAGTATGTGACTCATCATCAGGGTGAAGCACTGGTGTGAGGTAATGTCAGCGATGGTATCAGCCCGGATACAACACTTGACCCCTCCTATACACCTATGTGGGGATAACATATACTAGTATGTAGGGCCAATACCTAGAGTAACGCGGTGTGGGGGTTCTGCTAGGGTTCCCCTTACTCGGAGCTGGTGTAAAAACGCGCTCACGGTTTTCTAAATACTGATATGACGTGTGATGTTCCAGGATTCCCGGTCTTTTCTCTCAAAGCTAGTTTTTAGTTCACAGTCAGCTGTTAATTAGAACAAGACTGTAGTGAGGCTATTGTACGGGAGAAACAGGTCGAGTGAATAACTACCCATGGACCCATTATGAAAACCACGTACAGTGCTCACAAGTGTCCGGCTTGGTGAACGACCTGGGCTAAATCCTGAGTGAGGTCATTAAAACAATTTTCGTCAGTTGTCCATTTGTGTTCTTCATTGCTTGTTGTTAATCACAGCATGATATATAGATACATATAGGGAAGTGCATGAAACAAAAGCTCACAGTTTAACATTTAACATTTGTTCCCTGTTACTTCCCGGTCGAACACGATTAGTGTACATGTATGATGAGTTATATTAAACCTAAAGGTCAAGAGTGATTTGATGGAAAATCCCTTCTAGTTATATGTTAAATTTGTCTCTATCGTGCATGGATATGTGTAATATTGTTACACAGTGGTAATTACAATTATGTCGTATACCCGTAGTACTACATGAAGAAATGGAATTAATTGTTAACTTCCGTCTGTATATTAGTAAAATGCCACCTATAACATATACCAAGGGTCGAAATCGTGAATGAATAGGCTTAATTTCTACCAGAGGAAATGTGGTGGGAATATTTCTACAACAGGGAATGATGTGAGATGTATGGTGCCAATAGGCAGTGTTCTTCATGAGTATAACATATAATCCCAAACACTAGGCGATGTTCTTCATGAGTATAACATATAATCCCAAACACTAGGCGGTGTTCTTCATGGGTATAACATATAATCCCAAACACTAGGCGGTGTTCTTCATGAGTATAACATATAATCCCAAACACTAGGCGGTGTTCTTCATGAGTATAACATATAATCCCAAACACTAGGCGGTGTCCTTCATGAGTATAACATATAATCCCAAACACTCACGAGCTTACTTTGTGTGCATATATGGCGATAGCATGAAATTGTATCTTAGTATGTGTCAAGTCAGCACATACGCGATATTTCACAATGATAAAGGCTCTGTTGCAATACTTGTCAGAAGACACAGTCATTCGGAAGATATCGTTTCCGGACAAATCATGTAGGTTGCGATATTCCATGACCAGCTAAGTTTAGATATGTATGTATGACTGTATAATGACTTCAAAACACAGTGACGAGTCGGGCATATGATAGCAATGAGTGTTTAAGTTAAAGCTGCTGACATTATTGCCATGGTTAATGTACGTGGTTTCACCTTGGTAACGGTTGTTGGTGCTTTGTCTTAGTCGACCGAGTCAATAACTCTACGTGAACTGATCGGTACATTGCTGGGGTTTAGGCAACGGTATAAAATATGTAGAGAAGGCATGGCCATAGTGTGTCGAGGTCATGTTCTTAACCACTTTCACCAGATCAGTCTGTAACAACATAACATATGATTTACATACAGTGTATGTACACATAGCTATATAATGAACAGTAATAACTGACTCTCAAATTATCCCAATTTTATCTTTCCTAGTCTTAGCCAGTCAGTCGAGATATATGCCAACAGTAAATTTCTTTCAATTGTACATCTGGGCTTTAAGAAAAGAAACAAAGAAATACAATATATTCCTTAGAATCTACAAATCACAGTTGTGGAACAGTCGTTGTTGAATAGCTAACCTCTCAATGCTGGCTTTCCTTGAACGTTTTCTATAAGCAGGTCTTGTTGGCATGTTCTCATGATGATACCATATTATCACAGCAATACAAACACTTTGTGAAGACCTTAAATTAGGTGATATTGGTTAGCACGTGTGCAAGGAATGCTAAATCAAATTTAATGACAGGTTATAGCGAGGCCTGGCGCTTGGCAAGGGGAGGTAACAAGGGTCCAGGTATTGGAATAAATTCTTGTAAGGTCACTAAACATCTGAAGCGCATACTAAAAGTAAACGACCGTTTCAATTAAAGATTGGATGGAATGCACTTAATCCAGTCATGAATTGCTTTCAAAAGGCAACCTCGTTGTGGAATTCTGGTCTTCTCATGGCGTCACTGTAAATGATAGTAAATAGTTTATGAAAGAAGTCCCACAGTTTCCACATCTGCCTTTACTGTAAGTTGGCCTACTAGGCCTATACAACCCAGTTACCTGTATGTAGATAAAGGACGGGAAGCTCGTTGATATGGCAATGTTTTTAACCAATTCACCTAACCTCCGTGTATACCAGAACCAGAACATCCACATACATGTGCACTATCGAGCGCTCTTTTGAGCAGTGCCTGTAGTTATCAAACGTTAAGCAGTGCCTGTACTTATCAAACGTTGAGCAGTGCCTGTAGTTATCAAACTCTCAGCAGTGTCTGTAGTCATCAAACGTTAAGCAGTGCCTGTAATTATCAAACGTTGATCAGTGTATGTAGTTATCAAACTTTGAGCAGTGCCCGCAGTCATCAAACGTTGAGCAGTGCCTGTACGTTTCAAACTTTGAACAGTGGCTGTAGTTGTCAAACTTTGAGCAGTGCCTGTAGTTATCAAACGTTGAGCAGTGCCTGTACGTTTCAAGCTTTGAGTAGTGCCTGTAGTTATCAAACTTTTCTTGCACGGTTTTTAATAGTTTCATGTTCTCATCCTTTTTTATGTAAACAGAAACACAGTTATTCTCGCGATGTCCTGTTCTCATGCTGTGCGAGATAGCGAATATCTATAATAAAATGCGCAACTCGTGATGGCGAGTTACCGTATCAGTCTTCCATACACAACCAGAATACCATTTGTTTTTCACTCACCGTTCACGGCCAGAAATATCTGAGTGCTGATTGCCGAACTGTAGACACCTCTCGTGATGTGGTCAGGAACTGCCCGACAGGCGATACGAGCAGAGTTGTCTCCCCCTTGAAGCCTCATTTTCGCTACCAGTATAGAGTAAAATGTTCCATTTTCTGTCAAAGTCAGACTTGAAAATGATTCTGCTGTCGAAATGGGGTAAAACTGGCGCCTTCCACTCGCAGAAGCCATCACGACAGCCATGTTGGCGGGGGGTCGTCCTACGTCAGCGTAACACGTCACGGTGACGTCAGTTCCTGGCTGGTAGAGTGGCAAATCCGGGCTAATGGTTACGTCGATAGCTTGGACAGGAGCTGCAGCAAATTTTGGTTATGCAGGTACATGTATATGAGCTGAACCAATACGTTTTTCTGAAGCTCTGTTGTTTAATTCAATAGTCGTACATTACGCTTTATTACAGTTAGGCACGTGTAAGTGATACGCTAGCAAATGTATAGCAACAATTATATATCAGTATGTACCATCGGCATGATTTGCTTGTCATTAGCATTTTGTGTTCATTGTAAAGTATTCTTATTCACCAGAATAATCTAGGATCAAAAACCAATATACGCTGGCATTGTCTACCATCAGCAATCTATCCCATTACTATTGTCTAGCTTCAACAACCCGTATTACTGCAGGAGGCCCTTCTGTGTCTCCACAGAACAGGTGCATGAAAGTTATAAATAGAGAAAAAGTAAGATGTCTTCACCTATTATACGCAGGTCCAAGTATGTCCGGGTCCAAGAACCATTCAACATGAAAGTATCCATTTGGAACGTCCCCTCATCTGTGTAGATCAAGGGCGGAAAATCCACAGTGAAGGTTGAGTCTGTCTGCTGGATGGACCCACGTACGTCACGTGATAGCCATGATCCCAAGACCATCAGACCAGTGCCCCGGAAGTAGGTCATGACAGTCATGACGTCCGATGCGTTGTTCACCCTGCTCCATTTGGCGCTTTGCAACGCTTCAAACTCCCCCACAGAAAACACAACAGACGTTTTCTGACCGATTTCAACTCGTCCTCTTTTGGAACTAGCAAATTTAATTTTGATAACGCTGTCTTGGGCAGCTGAAACGGAAATGCATCTGTTTAATGACTGTGGTAAGGTGTCAAAGACCCGTTTGCATTAAATTTAGTACACTGCTACCTGGTGGTTTCTGGAAAAGGAATGAATGATTATGGCTTAATGCCACTCTGGAAAAGGAGACTAAATACCTTTTGTGGGCTGCTTATTATTTTTTTTTTTGTATTGTGTACCCCTCAAGAACGAATACCATGTTCTTGGAATGTGAGCCTAGCTTGTTTCACAGAAGTGACAAAAGATTCGCCTTAACCGAATCACCGTTCAAGCTCCGCGTTGTACTCAGATAAAAATTGTTAAACTGCGAGAAGAGATCTGTTTTATCAAATATCTTCTTGCTTAAGATATACATTATCTCATAAACAAAACCCCTTCGCAAATCAAAAATACAACTATCTTGTATATTTGTTTTCTCTATTTGTTTTCACAGGAAAAAAAAAAACAAGGATGAAAATCTTTATTATCGACAGCAGTTACGTTCATAGGCTGGAGAATAGTATCCTTTGAAATTCGATCCCAAACTCTAGAATCGACTTTGGTACAGGCCAGGACATTCGGTTTTCTGGCATTGGGGGGAGCTAGAGTTGGGACACTTAGATGCTCTGGAAGATTTGAAAGTCTCCTTCAGGGGACAAAACCTGACCTAGTTATCCTCCACATTGGGGGAAACGATGCGGACTCTCACAAATCAACAGCAGCAATTTGCGCTGATATTTTAGGTTATGTTGGTGCACTTAAATCGAAATTCCAAATTCCAAGGATCTACATCAGCCAGCTTCTTTACCGTCAGGTAACTCGGCGAATTTCGGTCCACATTTATAATACAAAAATCCATGAAATTAACAAGAAGCTGACAAACAAGCAATTGGCCACCTTCTGGAGACACCGGGGACTGATCCGACCACAAAAGCAAATTCTAACCAACGACGGAGTGCACCTAAACACTCTAGGCCAGGAACTGTTCTACCGGACTATGAAACGTGCTGTCTGCGCCGCCATGGGAGGCCACAAATAAAAATTGGAAATAGAGAAGGAAATCAATTAAAGAAGAAGACAGGGAAAACAATAAGAAGACCCATGGGACCAAAGAAAATTAACACCCAGGAAATGAAGACCAGAAACATGAAAGACATCATGACAATAGGACTATCTCTTGCTTCAACTAAGTGGATGAGGCCTGACATCCTTGCTCCTCATTTATACTTGTCGCACCTGTTACAGGCACAGGTTTCCAGTACGCTGGTTTCTCCTGGACGGCGTCCGGTATTAGTGGCGGGAGCTCCTGAACTCCACGTCACAGAGGAGGAAGCAAGAGAACAAAGCTGTTAACCAATAAATAAAAGCACTACTGTTGTTTTCTCTCTGTGTAAATTCCTGTATAGGCAACTCATTGTAATTCTTTAATGTAGGTCTATGTATTTCTAATGTAAATATAACGTTAATCTCTGTAAATAGCTTAATATTTATCCCCTTTCTGTTAAATGGCCATGGCAGCATTTGAACCTATACAATAAGCTATACACATGCTACCACAAAGAGGTTTAATCCCACTAATTGACTCATGTACATATGTAAATAGTATACCAACGCACTGCTATAATGTAACCAAAATATTCATGTGTTAAAAAAAAAATAAAACACTGATTTGATGGGCCACGATATCCGCCAGGAAAGTGGCCCTAAAACCAGTAATTAAAAAAAAAGAAGAGATCATGATATAAAAAAGCCTGGCTACAGGCTCCAGCATATCCCACGTTCATACGATATCCATTACTGGGACATGCATAACACAACTCATAAAAACTATGCATGGGGCGTGAAATAACATCGTTTCAAATCTGCAAAATCGGCATGGGTCTCTATTATTACTGAAACTAAGCTGCTTTAATTTGTTTGAACCAGGTCGTTGTTCAAGTATGTCTGACTTTACCGTTCCCTCTAATGTCGACCTGTTACACAGTCGGCCATCGATTGTTTTGTAATATAACAAGGAAGTTCAGTACTGACTCAACCAGGAAATAAAACAAAAAGCCTGCCGTAAGGTGGCGTGGTGGATGTTTATGTTTATACATATATTTAGTGGAATGTGTTCGCACATAAACCATACATACATACACACTAAATATAGTCAGTTGATATGCATGTAGCATGGTAGATGTGTTCATAAAACAACATACAAAGCTTCATTGTGCTTGGTTATCTATATCTGCTAACACATTGCCGTAACATGGTCATATGGTTCACGCCAGTCAGCTGTACAGCTGTGTACTTCCTTTCACCCATGTCCACGTATACCCATTGCTTTACTGAGCTCACTAACAATCAGGCAAAAAATGATATGTGGGTCTACTGATGTGAATAAAAATTGATTTGTGCACGAGATGGCAGTCCTAAATATTTGCATTTATTTTCAAGTTGTGTACCAGGATATGCAGCACTATGGGTCTATTACATATACGCATTTGTACGCTCATATATTATCAATAACGGTGTCAGCCCTTTATCAGTCGGTCAACCAAAGTGAAAATAATTTCAAGTCGTCCAAATATTCCAAATAATAACCATTGCAAATATAATAGTTACTTACCAACGGACTGAAAAAAGATAAGGATCCACAAGTACATCATCATGAACTGATTAACTGTTGTAAACTGTTACCGCTAATTTGCAAACTAAACACTGTTACTCACTGCCCTATTTGCTCTCCTAGACTCATCTGATCCATTCACAGAGTAGCAGACTGGGTTTAGAGTATTCCAATGGGATTCGTCTGAATCAGCTATATGTAATAAGGTACAGTATAACGCCTTACATTAGTCACCGTTTGTGGTGCTTCGCGTATCAGTCCTGGCCGGAGGTCAGATTTGCTCGGGCTCAGGTTTGAACCACTGTCAGGAGCACACGGCACGCTTCAGCGCGTCCGCTTTATCTTCACATTAGTAGGGGGCCCTGTGAATCCGTTAACCTGGATAACAGATCTTCTGTTACGCCTGCACCGTGACACAGGCATTATTGTCCACTGAATTCATGTACCATTCATTAGCTTCATTAATATTTTCTGTCAGAATACACTGTCCGATTGTGTGCAGGACAAGGAATGAATGTACTAAAAAAGCAATGCTACTATCGCGTTAAAGCATGTCAAAGAGCTGGTGAATGTTCATCTTCAGTACAATCATGGACGGCTATGTTACAGCAGGTTGATCCCGTAATACATGTACACGATAATTTTCTCCAAAATACAGCCAACATCCAACATTCACAAATATATTTTCGTTTTTTGCGAATAGATGTAATTTGTATTGAGGTTCTACGAGCAGTCTATAATTGGTGGCACCTTCAGATGTTCTGAGATGATCTTTGAATCCACAGGCTTCGTTTTGTAAGGTATGCACGTAGATACAGCTTAAACTTCCTTTACATGAATATAACCACTCAAATAAAACAATCTTGGTTTAGCTGAATGCATTGTAGGTCGAGCGTTTTGCTTCCAGCGTCCCAGAACAACAGAAAAAAAGGTATATTTTTCCAGTTTATTTATAGTGACCCAGCCCAGTGGACCATATCCCAGAGTCATACTGGCTGCTCACCTAAATTTTCAATGTTTCGAATTTGATCTTGATAGAACCGTTTATGACATGTCATGTTGTTATCTTGTGAATGTTCTTAAATATTAACCATTATATTTGTTTTCAGGACGAAAATGTCGATAAAGGTTTGAATGATTAACTTTGACTATTCATCTTAATAGACACAATAGACACAATGAGACGAAATTATATGCATCGATAAAGTTTCACACAAAAAGTTTAAAAAGTATACTTTATTTTATGTTCGTGATGTTGCATAACCGAGGTATCGCAGTTCAAAGGAAGGAAATTAGCACACATGGCGAAAATCGAAAGAGCCACCTTGTTATCAAGTTTAACCAATCAGACACGAGTTACTTGTACATCCCGAGAGCGCGACTGTTCCCGCTGAAGTAACGCGAACGTCACATGAGCGTGGGGTACGACTGACGCGCTATCGTGTTTCCGGTTTCTCTAACATGGCGTATCACATGGCCTTGTTAGAATTCCAGATTAAAATTTAATTTATAGTTATTAATCACGTCACAACAAAACAGCGGTGGGCGATTAGGTATGTTTCCGTACCCTTTCCGAAATAACTAAGGTTACATTATTCGTTGTCTTACTCTTAAATGATCATTGCAAATGCTAAGTTAATTTAGCATCAATCGTTTATTGGTCAGACGAATGAATCAACGGCTAACTGTCACAAGTTATTGATTGCCTGGTTGGCTGACAAGCACCTCGAGCTTAGTTCCAAGAACAACAATCAGGGACATATTTAGACAACTATGGCAATCTTATAGGTACATGTAGCTCTGATTTCCAGGGACTGCAAACACAGGGACAAATTCAGTCACGGTGATTTGGATCAGATTACGATAAGTGACCGAGTTCCACCAACAGCAAGCTGACTGGATATGATAGAGAGTTAATTATTGTCACCATAGGATCACAATATGACCGGCTCCTTCCTACACCTGTGGCGTTGATAGGGCAATTATGTAAGGGTTGGTCCCATAATTCGCCATCAGTGTACAGAAGCCATTGACCCTAGCTTGACAGGGGTAACCATGGTGTTTTGTGTGCTGAAGCCTCCGCTATGTATACAGCTTTGTGCACAATGTTTCTGAACTTGGTGATGTTTGCAGAGTTAACAACATTCATAAACCTTACAGACTTGATGTAATGGAAATAACCTTGGTTGGGCAAAAACGTAAAGAATAAATTAACAAATATATTAACTGGGAATATACAGTTAAAAAAATTCTACGGGAATATTGTTTACTTTGGCTTACCGGTCAGTAGGCTCTTTCATTTACAATGCAGTTAACCATAATGCTGTGCCAGTTCAATTTGTTTTTCAGAAACGGCTTTTCTGTCATCACTTTTGGTGAATGTAGGTTCAGCATGTTGAAGGTATCTCACGCTGACAAAAATGGTTAGGTCTATAATTTTCTTACGCAATTGTCGATACTCGACACTGCAATTATCTGGATCCTCGGCAACTGATACACTCGTCAGTTGTGAAGTCCATCGCGTGATGGTTTGCGTAGAAAACAGAGAAACGTATACAAAACTTCTAATGTCGCCTGTATGAAACAATTCCCAAGGAGACTCAGGTAAAAGTGAGGTAATCTTTGAATGATGGGATTGAAGCATGTAATCTACATACAACTAGCATAAATAGTTTCCGGAAATCTAGATATATGCGGACAATATTTGTGACATTTGTCAGCTCAGTAGTGTATATAGTTTTAATTTCTGGAAATGATAGGAACTGCCTACCTGTACATGTTTAAGTCTGCTTTGGTCTAAGGGTGACTACTCTTACGAGAGTTGGACATAAAACAACCGACAGTGATACTGTAACGGATGAGTGCTTACAGGTGAGCTTTGTGTTTATTTCGTTGACAACAATATTTCAGACACATCGCAATGGGTTCATTCTGACTACAGTATAGGCAACTCAGGATTGACTCTGGGGTCTTCGGTGGGTTAACTTCGGTCGGGCCGTCCGTTGAAGCGATAGGCTAGGTTTCTCGTGGCAATGAAAACTACATACAACAGTTGGCCTTGCAGTGAATGTTTTTCCATTGAGCTGAGTTTTCAACATTGTTTCAATCTTTCTGTATTTTTTTTTTTTTTTTTGCTTTTTGGTTTCTCGTCGGTCCCAATGCGGACCTTTTGGGCCTAATAGTGCTGGAGGAGACACTATACATGAGTATGTTGACAGCCCTCACCTTCCCATTATACTGAAACTACATGAGTCGATCGGTGAAAAGCGGGAGCTGGGTTCGAACTTGGAACCTCATTGTTCAAGGATTTAAGTCATAAACTATCCGCTATAGTGACTACCTCTCTAAACAATGCCGCCATGCATGTACATATAAATCGAAAATTGGATAGTCACTTATCTTACACATGCTACTTTAATGTGCCTTCATGAAAATGTGAATAATAATTAACCCTGACTGATGATTAATGTGATCGATCTGTAACTTAACATTTTTATGTTAAGACGACTTTAAATTCTACACTACCAAGTACATTGGTATTTGAGAGGTTACTTTGATTGAAGTCTCGTGGGTATATCTTTGATATATTTCTCGAACAAACCTATCTGTTCAATGTTGGATCTTGTGTTTAAAGCTTCATTCTTCTCTAGGGTTAGATCTGCGTGTATATGTACATATGTAAACTGAACTTTGTACGTGTACAACAGCCTGGCATGTGTTCCGTTGTGCTTAAGCCGGACAGGAGCTAGTACATGTATAATATATCACAGAATGTAGTGTTGTCATCAGCAGAATTCTTTTATACTAAAAATCCCCCATAACACTATCCGTCTGTGTCTTTCCATCTCACTATGCCTGGATTGTCACCAGTAGGGGAATGAATTATTTTTACTTTACGCCGTAATGCCAATATTTCAGTCATATCGTGGCGATGTAACCATATAATGTGGTACCACTTCCTTCATCTGATAATTAAAATAATGCCACCATACGTATATGGTTTTAAGTCGAACAATATTTAAGTCATATGACGACGCGCAGTTCTTAAGTGTGGGAGCTTCCGTGGCCGAAGGCGTTAGCACGGCGAATGATCCAGGAACCCCTCACCAATGCGGTAGCTGAGAGTTCAAGCCCAGCTCATGCTGCTTCCTTCCCGGCCGTGCTTGGGAAGGCCTCTCAGCAACTTACAGATGGTCGTGTGTTCCCCTCCGGGCTCCGCTCGGTTTCCTCCCAAAACAATGCTGGCCGCTGTCATAAAAGAGAAATATTCTTCAGTACGGTGTAAAACACTCATCCAATAAACTAAATAAATAGCCATTAGGTGAGAGTGTACATGTGTTCCGTGTCTTCTTATGATAGAGCGAGTCCATGACGCCAACGAAGTATCTCGAGGATGTCAGAAAACACAAAACACCCCATCCAGTAACATAATAGAGATACCAGTGAGGGATAACCAGTCCTGTTTCCTTGCTATTACCTCTTAGTGCTGAGCACCAAGCCAGGCAGCAACAAGTACCATTTTCAAACCTGGGCAACAATGCCATCAGTATACCAACGTATAATACAACCGCGAACTGAATATGCATTTTTCTAGGATTATATAGCAGCAAGTATTTATCAATGCAAAAAAAAAAACTGAATAACACATCAGGAGTGGTACATACAGTTGTATTTATCTCATCATGTAAAGCACAGATATACACCTGGATATATCAACCGTACAAAAGCTTACAGTATCGCGATGCGCGTTTGTTATTCACAGGATGTTGCTAACAGGACAAGACACTGACTTACAAGATGTGAGCTATCTCTTGTCTACTGTACCAATAAACATAGTTTAGCGATTAACGAATTGTTAATCTGTTATCTTTTTAACACCACACTGTAAATCACTTCCGTCTACTTTAAACACAGCTGGCGGCGTAAATCAAAAGTAACCATCAAAAGTGATGTGCATGTACATTTAGTAGCACATGTTTGTGCAGGTAAATATGACGTCATCAGTCATCACTGGATACTGCGGAAGTCATGTTCCTGGACCTTGCATATACGCATCTTAGGGGTATTACGCAGGGTCAGTGTTTTAAACCGGTTTAACGAAATCACGGAGGCATCATATATAGACCTATAACCGGTACACCTATTTGCAGATTGGTAATGTCTCTTTTTCTCAGTACCAAAAATAAACCCTGCAATTTGACCCGCTGCAAGTGCAGAGATGTGGGCTCCGATAATAGCAAATATCATAGCACTGTCCGGAAGCTCTATTGTGCGGCGTCGAGGAATACTATAATACTAAGCTTAACATGTAATCTGATATTAAACCAGCCTCAAGAGTTTCAGTATTTCACTGCGTATGCATATTCTACCCTTTGATCTTTAAAATGTAAAAAGACGTAACTCTAAAATCAGTCTGTATTATGAAGCTTTAGGTCTAATAGGACTTCGAAATACCAGGAATTTCGACGTATACATTACCGGTACATGTCTTTTTGCCATTCTACAACAAATACAACTTTACAACAAATTCAACTTTACAAGACTATATACACGGAAGCTCTATGTCGATGGGTTCCAACAGTTTCTAGGCACCACTCCATCATATCCGACTAGCTTAATATATATAAGAATGATCTTGTCGAATACAATTAATATATTAGCATAAATGTGTTTGGGTTCACATCCTTGGTTCCCAGTGTCTTATGCCAAGCAGATGTCTTTAATCACAGAGCGCTTCCACAGATCATGCACTTTCTTGTTACTTCTGTACAGTATATTCACGCTTCTAAAGTCAGCTAGAGTCCACATAATGCCATGTGGAGGATCATTACAAAACGAGTCTTTGCATGGATATACCATACCTAAAGTATCAAGTATGCCAGTCGAGTCTTAGCAGATTAATGCTAGTTGGCTTGTAGATACTGTTAAAGGACCACTGCCAGCCGATTTAAAGCACATCTTGTAAGGATGAATGACAAAGGCGTATTAAGTATTTCTCCCGGATGAATGTCACTCGACTCTTTAGATATCCCTAAAGCATCAATGTCAATCAGATCCAGGCATGACCTCAATGCCTGCCGAATCTTTGGATAATCTTTGCAGAACGATATCAGCCGACTACAGGTAAATCTGTGCAATATCTCCCAAACAGTCAAACAAAAACTGAACCAAGAAAAGATATACAACTGAATGGTGGTATATCTAATTCCAGCAGGATTTTAAGTGCCTCTCAGTCCAATTGTCACATCAACAAGTCTTCGTAAGACACACAAAAGCTGCGTGGAAACTACGATGTATACTACGTGGCGGTCGACACTATACCCGGGAATGAGACGATTCAGTCAGAGACATTGTTCCGTGTTTGATTTGGAATCCCAGCATGCAAAGCTCAGCGTCATCAACGAATGCACCGCCAAATGGGGAGAGTTCAGTTAGTGATGACGTCCAGATACTCGGAAGTGAAATCGGCGTGTTCAGCACAGCTCGTTACTAGAAGGGGGTATGGAGATATACTCGGATTCGTTGTAATCTTTCAGCTCAATATAATCCTCGTTCGACTCCAGCAACTTCTCCATGATGTGTACAATGTCGGCAAACGACGGTCTTCCCATCGGCTTGATAGACCAACACATCCTCATTATGCGATACCTGGAAAGAGTAGGCCAGTGATATGTTATCCATTTTGTTTAAGAGTATGGTGACATTCCGTACCAATAGAGCTATTGTCTTCATGTCACAAGTAACATT
This sequence comes from Liolophura sinensis, assembly GCF_032854445.1. Taxonomy (NCBI): domain Eukaryota; kingdom Metazoa; phylum Mollusca; class Polyplacophora; order Chitonida; family Chitonidae; genus Liolophura; species Liolophura sinensis. The sequence continues at coordinate 90,140,632 of NC_088295.1, read as the reverse complement.
GAGAGTGGTGAGTATTGAAGTATCCATGTTGGGGGAGAAGTTGACCATGAACATCTCTATATTGATGACCAATGCAGGTGATTTCATAATCCTCAAGAAATCTTACAACGATGTCTTCTGCAAAGGGAACGAATTCTGTCAATACGTGGACGAAATGTATGCGTACACTGCAGCAGACTACAGGGCCCGCTTGTACAAAGCCTTTTTAAAGTTACAACCATGTAACTACGATGGCGGTCAGCAATGTACACTACAGCAAACTACAGGGCCCGCTTGTACAAAGCCTTTTTAAAGTTACAACCATGTAACTACGATGGCAGTCAGCAATGTAGGCATTACGTCGCCATGGTCCCTAACGTTAAGTGGGCTACATGCAAGTGGGCCCTGCTCTTTTTGTACACTATTACTGCATAGTAAAGGGGAGATAATCCTGTGAATAAATTTCGATGAACGTGCATGTATGCGTGTCGGTGAGAGATTCACATCACTAATGTATGCTTACAAATCGTCGGTGCAGTGAGGAGGCCTTGTCATGATCTTTCCCTGTAACACTGAGTTCATCACCTGCTCTCCGGTTTGGCCTGGGTATGGGCTCGCACCTGGGGAGATCAGAGAGCAAGATAACAGATTACAGCTTCATACAACAAGATGACAAGTTACAGCTTCATACAGCATGATGACAAGTTACAGCTTCAGACAGCAAGATGACAAGTTACAGTTTCATACAGCAAGATGACAGGTTACAGCTTCATACAGCAAGATGACAGGTCACTGCTTCATAAAGCAAGACGAAGGGTTACAACTTCATACGGCAATATGAAGGGTTACAGCTTCATACAGCAGCATGGCAGGTTACAGCTTCATACAGCAAGATGATAGGTTAGAATTTCATACAGCAAGATGACAGATTACAGCTTCCTACAGCAAGATGACAGGTTACAGCTAAATACAGAAAGATGAAGGTTTACAGCTTCATACAGCAAGATGACAGGTTACAACTTCATACACCAAGATGACAGGTCACAGCTTCATACAGCAAGATGACAAGTTACAGCTTCATACACCAAGATAACAGGTTACAAATAAATACAGCAACAGGATTACAGGTTACGCCAGGTTACAGATTATGGCGATTTTCTGTAAGACTTCAGATTTGTGAGGTATATCAAAATGAAGAAATGTTCAGCATATGTAATCTGAGCCTAGTTTCCCAAATCTTCTTTACATTTTTTTTTTTTTTTGCAGAAAATGATTTGCTTAAGCAACTAGACGTATGTAGTCTTTGACAGAAGTTTCTTTACAAAGCACTTAATGCTGGACCTGAACAAGGCACTCGTGACTTATTGGACATCGGAGGGTGAGTGGAATCGGGCCAAATAGGCTAAAACAGCTAACATGAAAAACAGCTGAAAGCCATCTGTGTATATGTTCAATGGTGTTACAATTACAATACCTAACGTGACAATTTCCCATAGCAGAATGCCGTACGACCAGACGTCACTTTTACTGGTGTAAGATGCTTGGTGGAAGGTCTCTGGAGCCATCCATCGGATAGGTAACGGACCCTGAGGAAGATATTAAAATAGATACAGCGGGTGGACTGCGCCGCTTGTTCTGTGGTAGTCACGTGAATTAGTCATTGTAGTAGCGTACCGTTATGTCACAGCTGGAAATCTGAAATCCTATACAAAGGACAGGAGAAGCCGGAAAACCGCAAGAACATTTCATGCTTACACATTTGAGTGAAAATGTTACAGTAACATGTTTGTAAGCGCAAATATGGGTGCAACTTGTTCTGTTTTAAGGGACACTATGTCTTTGGGTCATTCCCTCGCAGCCTGAATGACATCCATCACAAAGTGCACTCTAGCTGAACTCTTAGAACACCGTTCAGTTCAGCTGATCGCATATTTACACTCCGCATGGCTGAACGCTGAGAAAAAGCATTCGCTTCAGTTAAACATTCAGAGCCGCATTCGATCACTGAAAACTGCATTCACTCTAGCTCAACGCTGAAAACTGCATTCACTCTAGCTTAACACTGAAAACTACATTTACTCTAGCTTAACGCTGAAAATTGCATTCACTCTAGCTTAACGCTGAAAACTGCATTCATTCTGGCTGCAATCACTATAAATGAACAGTTAAAATTCATTCACTCTAACTGAATTGCTGGATGTACATTCAGTCTAGCTGAACGTTTACAGCTGTACTCTCTTACCGTGGATGTTCTCTCGTAAACATTGTCCTCTTTCACGTTTCTGGCCAAACCAAAATCTGCAATTTTACATACTCGATTTTCTCCGATGAGCACGTTCCTGGCGGCCAGATCTCGGTGAATTATCTGCAAGGAAAAGATCTACTGCATACAAGCTAAATTGTGGATCACGCAAAGGTCGAACATAAGTTCAGAATCCGCTAGAGGTGTCAAAACGATGTCAAACTTGAAAGTAACAGCTTTGTTACATTAAATTATAGACATAGTACTGGGTTATTTGACTGTGAGTCACGACTCATTCATCTTTAAGGTAGCGTCAGAATAACACTACAACTGGGTAATGTGTGTGTAACAGGAGAAGTTTTGCTTAGGTCTACCGTTCATGCAATCCCTGACATTTTCACAGATTGCTCTTAAGGAGCAATATACAATATATAATCAACCTTTGTCATGCAATCCCAAAGTTGCCGGCAGACTGTTTTACTTAGAAATCTTCTTAACATCAAACGATCATTACTTTTGTAGACTGGCTATGTAGAGCTCACGTTATGGGATGCCAGATGCATCATTCCTCTCGCAACTTGCCAAGCCATCTGTGTCAGGTCTTTAGCATTCAGAGATCTGGAGGATAAGGTTCTGTACTTCATACTGCCAGGATGGCTGGGTCGGCTCTTACGGAGGTAGGCCTGAAGGTTACCATGTGGGAGGTACTCCATGATGATCAGGATAGGGTCTGGGGAGGGAAGAGTGCTGTTAAATGGGGTTAAGTGATCACTGGGGTCATCATACATCATACATTCAATACCACACAACACTATGACCGTGAACTGATCTACTTGAACATGTCATGTGTTATACCGCCAAGCTGGCATTAAAATCCTGTCGTAGATACGCAGATTGTCAGCGACATACCTTCTTTGGCACAGCTTCCCAGTAATGTAACGACGTTAGCATGTCTAGGTATCGCCATCATGATGTCCAACTCATTACGGACATCTTCTTTTCAAAATCCGTGGCCGAATCTAAAATTAAAATGTGTATTAAATTTTTTTTAAATTTAAAAAATTAAAAATTAAGATGTGTCTTGCTCCTTATTTGAAACCATAACTAGGATAGATTCATGTTATTCAAAACAAAGTCGATCCTGAATTTGACAGTTAAACTCAATCAAAATCAAACATCAAATCAAAATCATTGAAGTCGGTCAAGGCAGTGTCAGTTTGTGTTAATTGGTACTTGGTTGAAGATATGGTATTTTCACAAAAACTCCATTATTTACACTTTTATTAAATTTAGGCTTTCTATTCCGATTGCCGGTATCAAAATAAACCACAAGGCTTTGCCTTTTGCCATTTTGACAGCCACTGTCGTCCATTTTGAATTCCCAAGAATATTTAAAGCTTCCGCCATAAGTATCTGTCCGAATTTGCCCGACCCCAGTTCGTCAATAAACCTCAGTCTGCTCCTGGGGAAGTGATATTTGTCTGCCTCCAGGGTGGCATAGCTGTAGTTACCCTGAAAGTGAAAATTAAACCTTCATGATATTGCACCTTTATTTCACGCTAACGTGTTCAATTAGAATTAAGGACTGATTTACATTTGTACACCTGTCCATTCTAACAAGCTGCTCAGGTTACCTCTATAGGTCTAACGTTCGTTAATATCGGTCTCATATATACAAGCGACAAAGATTTGTGAAGCCCCAGTGTGATTCCAAGCCTCACCTCAAATGGCACACTGTAGTTAGAGTAACTATGCATGTCTTCGTAACCCTTGTTGATGTGCCCGAGTGGTCCTACAGGGCGACGGGAAGAGTTGTGTATGTGTCGCATGTATGTCGCCTCTTCGTGCTTCTGCAATCAATCCACACACACATAGAACAATGTTAAAATGTGTTCAGTCAGGAAAAAGCGATAACGGTAATGACTGGAGTGGAGGCTGGGATACTGAAAGTCATTGTTGTTTTGTTTGGATAGTTTAACTGTTTCTTGTTCTTGTTTGATGTTTGAAATACCGCATCATTTAAGTTGCGTTCACACGGCAGCCACGTCGCGTCGACCTTGTCCGTTGGTCGCGTTGTTTGATGTTTGAAATACCGCATCATTTAAGTTGGGTTCACACGGCAGCCACGTCGCGTCGACCTTGTCCGTTGGTCGCGTTGTTTGATGTTTGAAATACCGCATCATTTACGTTGCGTTCACACGGCAGCCAGGTCGCGTCGACCTTGTCCGTTGGTCGCGTTGTTTGATGTTTGAAATACCGCATCATTTACGTTGCGTTCACACGGCAGCCAGGTCGCGTCGATCTTGTCCGTTGGTCGCGTTGTTTGATGTTTGAAATACCGCATCATTTACATTGTGTTCACACGGCAGCCAGGTCGCGTCGACCTTGTCCGTTGGTCGCGTTGTCCAGTGCGATTTACACGATTTTGCAATGGTCTTGTATTGAATGACCGTACCTCGTTTTCATTTCGTTTAAATTTGCGAGTAGACAAATTCATATCTGTGCCAAGGCTCTGGCCGTAAGTGAGAAGGTTTGACAGCAACCTGCGGATGGTCGTGGGTTTCCTCCGGGCTCCGCCCAGTTTACTCCCACCAAAATGCTGACCGCCGCCGTATAAATGAAATATTCTTGAGCACGGCGTAAAACACCAATCAAATAAATAAATAAATAAGTTTATATTAAGATGCAATGTATTTTCAAGATACTTTAAGCTGAAAGTCTACAAGATGTCATACTTTTTGTGATCTCCTGTGCCAGAGACACATCAAGCCTATGAATATGGCCAGCGCGGTCAATCCTGCCAAGATCCCTGCGATGACGTAGATCATCTGCTGTTCAGTCATAAGGCTAGGATCTGTTTCTGGAAAGACAAACACATGCCTTAATGCACACTGGGAAAAAGATATTTATTTGTTCTTATTTTGAGTAATCGTGTTCAGAAAAAGCGCAATTCCCGGGGGAAAGGTTTTCTCCCTGAGCGGAGCAAGAACATGTATAGTTCTTATTAACAGACTACCGCTATACATACCATACCGCTATCGCTTGAACATGTTTATCTAATGCCAAACCAGCGTAAAAGATTCAGTAAGTCATATGAATAAATAATGGGTTTCCAAATAGAATAAATCTGTGCTATATGTAAAAATTTTTTACGTCATACTAAAGAATATAGCTACGTGTAAGACTTTGAACCAGACCTTCGGGTTCGCTCGAGCTTTCTGTTGGGGTGTCGCTGCTGGGTCTCCTTGATGTGGTTCTTGGCCTGGACCTAGAAGTTCCGTTGGTGCTGGGCGACAGCAGGCTTGTGGTTCCACTTGTTATTTCTGGTGAGTATGTCTGCCCGGGTTGCTCCAGACCTGGTGTTCGTGCGAACGAGAAAAACATTAACGTCAACACAGATGGCTTTACCAGCACGTGTAAAATTTGGCATAAAATCCAGCTTAACTCAACCGGACAGGGTCTTTGGGCCGTAGGCGATCGTTTATGCAGGATTACTAGCGGCGATTTCAGCGGAGTGGTATGGTTATTTCTCATAGATGAGCTCTTATGGCCCTATGTAACCGTCGCGTTGAGTTGTGTTTGGTCTTAAACTCCCGTGTAAGCCTATCAGTTCTCAATTAAATGAGATACTAGCTGGAAAACTGAATCTAAAAAAAAAAATTGCATGTTTCCACATTTGAATTAAAATGTTACTGACCGTGATTGGCTAATTGATAAAAAAAAGTATCAAAGAAAAATAGAGATCATCCGTCACAAAAGGTATTTTATTAGAATGTAAAAAAATTAGATGCCGTGAAACAAAGTATGAGTGTGCCTGATTTTCTACTTTCTGCAAAAATGTTCATCCACATTGTTAACACCTGTCATAGTTGCGGTGTGTATAGTGGTTCTGCACATGCGCATGTGGACACTCACTCTCTAGTGACACGCTGGCGTGAGCGGCTGATGATCCCAGTGGCCCTCTCCCGGCAAACAGCATGTATGTGCCGGCGTCAAGCACCGTCATCTGCAGGATCGTCAGCCGCACGTGGATGGTACGGGAGTCAGTGACGTTCCACGTGACCAAATGTCTGGAAAAGGGGGAAAAATGTCTTGCAAACAAAAAAGCAAACATGACGTTTTTTTCATTTGTGTTCATTATTTTTTTAACTTTCCACAAACTTCTTGCAGCTAAAAATCAGGCTAACCTGAGCCTTAAGCCCCGTCCAGATTATCCAACATTGTTCAACTTTTGTTGACTCAACAGTAAGTTGCATGCTGCTGAGGTAAGTTGAGTGTCCGTCCACACTACAAATCAGATAGTTCAACATGTTCTGAGCTGTGTTTTTTCACCAAACTTTCTATAATTTGGCGGAAAATGTCCATCTTTCTCTCAAGTGCACGAGACACAAAGGTTTTCTTTTGTCCCTCTCTTTGGAGAGAGTGTTGTACGGGCAACTATATTTTTCGTACTCCTGTATCAACGAAACTGTCTCACTGTGAGATCAGTTTCACTCTTTCGACCTTTGGTGTGGCCATTTTGCCCAGGTCACGTGTATTAAGACGGTCACGTTATTTCTACACGCCCGCTGATTGGCTACGTTCACTCAACTTCACTCAACTTGTGGACAAAAAATACACATGCACATTTCCGATTCAACCGTGTTGGATAGTATTGAGTGTTGTTGAAGGAAGTTGAGGAACCCGTCCAGACTACTCAACACGTTCCAACAAAAGTTGAGTGATGTTGCATAGTCTGGACGGGGCTCTGGATACTTGGATAGCACGTCACAATTTTTGGATGAAAATTCTAATATTGTTACAAGTTAAAGGAATTTCAGAGCATTAAGGAAGTACAAAGAAAAAACCCACAGTGAAGTCCTATGTTGTCAAAGTACATGTAATTATACAAGCTACAATGTCTGCCATCAACCTGCGAATAGTCGTGGGTTTCCACTGGGTCCTGCCCGGTTTCCTCTTATCCTAATGAAGCCATTTAAGTGAGAAACATTCTTGAAAAGAATCAAATAAATAAATAAGTGCAAAGAACCTTTAGAAAGCTGTATATTCGCTATCCAGTGTAATAAACAAATAGATATAAGCTGTAGCTGTCTTAAGAAGGATCCTCGTTGATGATATATTTGCCTGACCTGTCATCATAGAGGAGTGTCTGTTTGTCCACCAAACCACGAACTCGGGTAATGTGAATGTCCGCCAATTTGGGCAGAGGTCGGCCAGTGATCGTCCACGAAATGTTGGCCGTCTCCCCCAGGTAAGTTAGCACGGTGTACTGCTGAGCTACCACCTTAACTGGTTCTGAAATAACCGTGTTAAAGTGTGACAATTCTAAATGTAAAATTTCCAGCTTTCTTGCATTTAACGAGGATTTCAACGTATTCTGCATGCCATGGTGCCATCCATTCTGATCCTGATAACCATCACACAACTACAACGCTTTGAGGAATGGTGACATAATGCCGGTGTCAAAACACAACGCTGAACACTAGCTCTGCATATAGTCTGCAATAATTCAACAGAAAGCTGCAATATTCACGCTGCGTTTCAAACTTTTCTTATAGAGAATTAAATGCCTTTGACTATTTGCTCTGTAAAGTGTGATTAGTGAACTGTAGTTATAGCTTTAAATGCCTCTTTGTACTTACGGTGCATATATGATGTCACCGACATTATAAATATGGTTCATGAAAGCCACCAAAGAACTCTACTATTAAAATGCATTTAATTCTATTATTAAAAATTAAGTGAAGCTATATATAGACAGATTTCAGCAGCGCATCTGAAATTGCTACAGACTATTTTGCTTTAAGCTAAGAGTAAATCGAAAGCAACAGAAATGAGAAACACACACATTATACCTGTGACTAGCAGTTCAACAGTGTCAGTGAACGCCGCTTGGTTGATGTGCCTCAGGGCCGAAGCTGTCAGGTTGAACTTGGCAGCACACTGGTAGAAGCCGCTGTCTTCGGGTTGCATCAGGCGCACTTGTAGTATCCACGTGGACGGTGTCGTGTCGATCGCCTCGATGTCGTATTTCTGTTCGTTGTGGGAGACAGTGCTCGTGGCGATCTCATGTTTGTCCCGGGACGAGTTCGATGGGGAGAAATACCATTTTATCTGCGACAAGAAGTATAGATAAAATGAATAGCAAAGGTAACCTAACGGGAAAATGTTAAGCATGTAGAGGCAAGTTTGATCAACTATATCACACGCTTTAATGAAAACAGTATTAATCTGGCTGGTTCGTCAACCAAGCGGCAACGTTCCAAATCAACAATTACGACAGCCATGTCCAAAGAAACATCGTTTCCAAAAAAAATCACAAGCAAATATATACCGTTAAAATATTTTGGACTAAAGGAACATGAATACCATCGGCTCATTCTTGGTGAAGCATGCCGAGAGGTGACCCGAAGTTCTGGACCGAGGCCGGCTATATATTCGAATGTACTTAGGCTACACCAAGGAGTTTTGAGGGACAATATACCGCTGGCTGCATTGCTCTGTGCATTTAACGTGGATACTGGTGGGAAACTAACAAACTGACTTTGCAGCTATATGTATAATTACGGCACCAGCTGTCAGGGTAGCTGCATAGCTGTACGCACATACTTGCAGTGGGTTATGCTGGGAAATTGACCACAAGGCAATGTAACTGCATAGCTGCGCGGACATGCCTGACGGGAAAACGATCAGCTGACCTTGCAGCTGCATAGCTGTTGATACTTACCGTGAGTCCTGGCGGTAAATTGACCAGCTGGCTGTGTAGCTGCATAGCTGTTGGACTTACCGTGGATCCTGTCGGGAAATTGACCAGCTGGCAATGTAGCTGCATAGCTGTGGGGACTTACCGTGAGTCCTGTCGGGAAATTGACCAGCTGGCAGTGTAGCTGCATAGCTGTGGGGACTTACCGTGAGTCCTGTCGGGAAATTGACTAGCTGGCAGTGTAGCTGCATAACTGTGGGGACTGACCGTGAGTCCTATCGGGAAATTGACGAGCTGGCAGTGTAGCTGCATAGCTGTGGGGACTTACCATGAGTCCTGTCGGGAAATTGACCAGCTGGCAGTGTAGCTGCATAGCTGTGGGGACTTACCGTGGATCCTGGCGGGAAATTGACCAGCTGACAGTGTAAGTCGGCGTCGTCGTTCGCCCTGACCATGATGCTTCTCTCCGTGGGCTGGGTAATTCGAATGACGGGCCGGGTTCCGGGCAAGAGAGCTAAGGCCGTGTGAACTGCGCTGATCATCAGAACCGTGAACAGCATGGCTGCAGGACCAATCAACATGACTGAGAAAACGAAATGTGTTTACTTATTTTCATGGGTGTTTTGCTCCTTTATAATTGTTTAAAGCTTTTTACTTATGTCATGTACATATAAATACAGTTTACTGAGACAATGACCAGACTTGGCCAAGCACGTAATAAACTTCGTGACTTAAAGACACAGTGCCTGGATATGGACACGAATCCTCATGTGACAACACAACACTGTCTGGCTTACAGCCACAGTGCCTGGATATGGACACAAATCCTCAGGCGACAACACAACACTTGCTGCCTTAAAGCCACAGTACCTGGGTAAGAGCATGAATCCTCACGTGACAACACAACACTGGCTCTGAACGCTACACATATGTATTTGTTGAAGAGATAACATATCTTCAATACCATATAATATCCTATACAATACTGATATACACAATAAAATCAAATTATTCGTTTGTTTATTTGTTGGCTAATAAATGTATTTATTTACATGTCTTTTATGAACATGGACTTAACGTTGTGTTGTTTAACATAGTAATGCTTTGCTACTTTTACATCATCAAAGTTTTCCACTCATACCACGACAATGAGTCAATTTTGTTTCATTTTAAAATAAATGGTAAAATTAAATAAAATTTATTTATTCGATTGAGGTTAGTGACATTTTCTGCAATATTTCATTTACACTATGGCAATAAGAAAAGAGGAGAGAACCCAAAGCAAACCATGGCCCTTATCCGATGGTTAAGCGTTTTCACTTATTTCGGTAGCCGAACCAGCGAGGCCCGGATTTGAACAGGTGGCCTCATTGGTGAAGTGCCGGTTGGCAGAGAGCCAGCGAGATCCTCCCCGTTAAAATGCGTCACGAGTATATTAACTCGGTGTTTGGGGGAAGAGGCCTACGTTCTGATTTACATTAACTTCTGGACAACAAAAAACACACTACTTCGTGATGATTGGCTTATATCACAAGGGTCACGAATAAGGACCTATCATAGATCGGTATGTCAAGTGAGGCGCACAGCATGCTAATTACATCTCGTTATCGTATACTGAAGAATATTCAATCTCTATATTCAGCAATGACTATAATTAAGCACTAACTTACCTATAACATAGTCTATATAATATATTTGTAATTATGTTTAGGGATCGGGATCAAAAAAGGCCTTGGACTGAGCGTTGATGTGTAGTGAGGAGCAGGTTGATTCATGTAACATGTAGGCTAAGGAATGTAGGAAATGACAGGAACTAGTGACAAGAAATAGACACTGATAAAAACCGCCGAGGGCTTAAACTGGCGTCTGCGTGTACCCCGACAAAAGCACCTTTCATGCAGCTCGGACGTACGTAGGAACCAGCATAATCTAAACCAGAATAACTTGTTTGTCTGTCCTACATTGACAATCTAATGTTTTCCCATGGCCGTTAACCTTGATCTGGCCTTCGGACAGGACGCATGGGTGTACCGGATAAGGACACACTGACTCACCCTACACGTGTCTCACTGAGCTACATGTACATGGGGATAGACAGCCATGGCAGCTGTGACAAGTGTCTCACTTAGATGGGTACATAGCCGTGACTTCTGTGTCACGTGTCTGACATGGAATTCCACGACCGTGACAACTGTGTTGCGTCTTTCACCTGGATAGGGGGGTATACCTGTGGCAACTGTGACACATGTCTCACTTTATTGGGGGTACATAGTTGTGACACAAAGTTTCATACTGGTACGATTAATTGACTAATTAGTGTTTAATGCCGTAATGAAGAATTTTTCACTGATATGACCTCGGTCCATAGGTTCATGGATGAAAGAAACCTGAGGGTGTATGCTGTAGGTCTGGGGCCTCCGTGGTTCAGTTGATTAGCGCGATAGCGCAGCGTAATGACCCAGGCCTGCGGTCGCTGTGAGGTTCAAGTCCAGCTCATGCTGTAAGTTGGAAGGGCTGTCAGCAGCCTGCGGATGGTCGTGGGTTTCCCCGTTTCCTTCCACCATAATGCTTGCCGCCGTCGTATAAGTGAAATATTCTTGTGTACGGCGTAAACACCAATTAAATAAATAAATAAAGTAAATTGTATGCTAAAACCAGTACACAGTAAGTATGTAGCTAAGAATTTGTCAAATAAATTAGAGGATCTCGGGTAAACAATATAGAATGTATGAACCATCAACTTTAACACAGTAATAATGTCTGCCTTAAATTAAACGCAGAACGACACTAATCCCATGTGTATTAATTAAGAATAATAGAAAGTCACAGATCTCAGATGTACGTGTATTTTAAGCAAGACTTAAAATGTGACCATCTCGGAAACAGTATAAAGAAACAAACGTTAGAAACCATGCGCCATGAGTGTATAAATCAAAGAGAACTGATGACACGTGTATTACTCAGAAGAAAACATATTCATTCAGATATGTAGGTGTATTAAAAAGAAGAGCATAAGTAGACACTGATCGCAGATCTTGTAAGTAAATCGCAGTAGGTAATGATGCATGTAGTTGATAGTCGAGTGTGCTAAATAACAAGTCAACAATTATCGGCACGTTAAAGGCAGGGCAGTAGGTACCATAATTAATAGTAGGGTCTACTAAATAATAAGTCAACAATTATCATCACGCTAAAGGCACAGAGCAATAGGTACAATAATTAGCATTACACAGGAAATCCGACCTACTTGTAAGTTTGATCGCAAAATTGTATTCTACACTTTGTACTTTGTATTTTATACGTGACTTACAGATCATCTCAATTGTCTATAATATAAGAAAATAAAAGTAAAACGTCAAACCTGTAAGTTTTGTCAAGAATCAAGAATCAGCCGAAGAATAGCTTCCTAAATTAATGTGGTGCTGTTTTGAGCGCAGTTGTTAAACTAACAATGGGTTGTTATTCAACTTCTAATGACTTCTTAAGATCATCAATATTTCCTGATATAATGGTTTAAAAAGTCGGCTTTGTAGGTTTTAGAACACAAAAATACCTAACATGACATGTAGATATTGGAGACATCACGATTATTTCCTTGACAAAAATATATCCTTAACAAACCTCACAAAATACATGTATATTCCTGACATTGTGAAAAGACTGATACAAACCATGTCCCATATGGATTAAGCGTTTATACAACATATGCACGTATGGAATATATTCAGGATGGCTTATCTAAATAATAAACATGACTGATCACGAAACTATATTACTATGCATATATATGTACTCCGGTTTATTGTTGTATCTACATACGGGTAGAGTAGAAACAAATTGAAACGGCGCTAACACTACAAACTGTCGAAATACTATTCAAAATCTAAATCTAGATTGTATTTTTTTCTGGGTTTATTTTTGTTTTCTCGAGTCTACATGTTAAATGTAAAGTTGTTTCGGCACACATATATTATATCAAGGTGTTTAGTTTGAAGTAAACCCGACAGTGGAAGACTTCGAAGTAAACCAGGCTGCGGAGGTCTTTGACATAGATCAGGCCGCACCCGTAATAAAACAGCCCTGTAGTTATGCTAAACACCTTAAGTATTCGTGTATATGCCCGTTTCAGGTACTGCATACATACCTGCACATGTATGCCCACAGGACTGACATGAAGTCTGACTCATTAACTGTTATTAACTGAGAATTTCATCTTGAGTAAGACATTCATAGCGTTTTATATAGTATTCCCTACTTATAATGGATGCTATTCCATCGTATAACTTAAGAGTTCCAAATACAAACCGAGAGAATACAGGCTATGATAATACGCATAAATATCTGGATAACCTTCTCATTAATTTATTCAAGGTAATATACAGGTACCTGCAGACATCTCGGCTCTCACTCTGAGCAGATTCCCGTGTGATTGTTAGCATTGTACATACGCACGTGATTAGCTTGTACTCGAAGGACTAACATTTCTGTAGATAACACGGTTGACGGGTCCACAAATGTAACGAGAGATCGAGCGTGGCAGCTCACGGACAGGCAAACATACAATGTTACAGAAAAGAGCCGTTGTCATCAGGTTTATTCGAAAAGCGTCCATTCAAGACTTTGGGAGAAGTTTGTTTCTCGTGTATTTAAAAGGGATGTTGGAGTGGTTGGGATGGGGGGTGGTGTACTCACAGTCACGGGTTTTGCTAATTCTACGGGTGACTGAGACGGTCACAAAGTCATAACCGCTTTGAGATATTTACCTAATATTACCTCGAAGAGATTTTTTGTTCTGCGGTACTCATGAGGTTTTTAATTGTAATTACACTCTACTGACATAGCCAACCACTGGAAACAGTGAAGCTGGAAGCGAAAAGCGAGTCAATTTTCTAGCCCTAAATTTAGGGAATGCGTGAAGAAGAGTTGAATATATGTGTGGTTGGGACAAAGACCCCAGAGATATCGCCTTTAGTTCGCTTGTCAGAGTATGTTATATGGCTGGGCCATTACAAAAGAACTATTGTACATGTACATTGTAAGTTGTTACGAAAATAGAGCCGACGGAATCATTGTAACCCGATTACACAAAGTTTTTGCAGCGTTGAATAATTACGAGTTTATAATTACTTGGTTAATGCTAGATCATCCTGTTATTTTTCACGATAAGACCGAATGGCTGCCCTTGACAGTCTACATATTCTCAACAAACTGACACACAGTCATTCACTTCACGGGCAAGGTAAATTTCGGACTGCTATATACATGTATATCACAGTGGAAGTAGGCGGTTTTTTTTCTGTTGAATCAAACCTGCCCCTGTGTATACACGGTGATTAACACCACGGATCATACAGTCCACAGTGTTTGTACTACAAATTTTACACTCTGGAGAGCCATTCTCCACACATCAGTTGTTGCTGAATGTACATTGAAGCATACAGTGTTACCCGCTGTACATAAATCTAAGCTTTGCATATTCCATGTATTGAGCATGTTTCCATATATCACGTAATTATGGTTAACTCCTGTTCGTTTATTTTCGTTTTCTAAAATTTACAATGAAGACTATTCACCATCTTTAAACATTACTATCATCTTAACAGCGCACCCCCCTGATACCATAAACAGATTCCTGATACAACCCATCCAACAGACTCCTGATACAACCCATCCAACAAACTCCTCATACAACCATCCAACAGACTCCTCATACAACCCATCCAACAGACTCCTCATACAACCCATCCAACAGACCCCTGATACAACCCATCCAACGAACTCCTTATACAACCCATCCAATAGACTCCTCATACAACCCATCCAACAGACTCCTCATACAACCCATCCAACAGACTCCTCATACAACCATCCACCATACTCCTGATACAACCCATCCAACAGACTCCTGATACAACCCATCCAACAGACCCCTGATACAACCCATCCAACAGACTCCTCATACAACCATCCAACAAACTCCTGATACAACCTATCCAACAGACTCCTCATACAACCCATCCAACAGACTCCTCATACAAATCATCCAACAGACTCCTGATACAACCCATCCAACGAACTCCTTATACAACCCATCCAACAGACTCCTCATACAACCCATCCAACAGACTCCTCATACAGCTCATCCAACAGACTCCTTATACAACTCATCCAACAGACTCCTCATACAACCCGCCCAACAGACTCCTCATACAACTAACAGATTCCTGATACAACCAATCCAACAGACTCCTGATACAACCAATCCAACAAACTCCTGATACAACCCATCCAACAGACTCCTGATACAACCCACTCAACAAACTCCTGATACAACCCATCCAACAGACTCCTCATACAACCCATCCAACAGACTCCTCATACAACCCATCCAACAGACTCCTCATACAACCCATCCAACAGACTCCTGGTACAACCCATCCAACAGACTCCTGATACATTCCATCCAATAGACTCCTCATACAACCCACCCAACAGTCTCCTCATACAACCCATCCAATAGACTCCTGATACAACCCATCCAACAAACTCCTGATAAACCCATCCAACAGACACCTGATACAACTCATCCACCATACTCCTGATACAACCCATCCAACAAACTCCTGATACAACCCATCCAACAAACTCCTGATACAACCCATCCAACAGACTCCTGATACAACCTATCCAACAGACTCCTGGTACAACCCATCCAACAGACTCCTGATACATTCCATCCAATATACTCCTGATACAACCCACCCAACTGTCTCCTGATACAACCCATCCAATAGACTCCTGATACAACCCATCCAACAAACTCCTGATACAACCCATCAAACAAACTTCTGATACAACACATCCAACAGACTCCTGATACAACCCACCCAACAGACTCCTGATACAACACATCCAACGGACTACTAACACATTATATACATATCACAATAGCCCCAACTGATTTCTCATACAACAGACTACAAGTGAAACATACTAAGATAACACACACCACTAGACTCCTGAGACAACAGGTTCCAATAAACTCCTGCTACTATGTACTACTGATCCAACACACTCCAATACACTCCTGGTACAACACACTCCAATACACTATAGATACAACAGGCTCCAACAGACTCCTGATACAACACAGTCCAATACACTCCTGATACAACACACTCCAATACACTCCTGATACAACACACTCCAATACACTATTGATACAACACCCCAGTACACTACTGATACAGCACACTACATGAACAAACAAAGAAAGAAAACTCAGGGAGTGATTCTCGCATAGAAAACAAAACGTGACACAAACCGGGAGAAAATGTATGCCCTTCAATATGGTTTGTGTGTGCTGCGGGAAGGCAGACAGTGGGTTCCCCGATTATGCCTCGCATATGTTCTACTGACTTTGAGTTCCATTGATTTATTATTATGTATAAACCTTAATGCTTTGATAAAGGATACTTCGTCGTAATCCTGCACAGTAAGACAGCTAACTATCATCTTTAAGCTTGTAGTTGGTTCTTTCGCTGTAGGAAGGCACAATGGCCAAAACAGGCTACCGTGCAACTAGGTTCCAGTGTATATCGTGATGACACAGCAAAAAGATGATGTGTCATTGGGTATGGGAAGGAGAAGCGAGATCGCTAAGAGTGTAGACATAATCTCGTCAACGGCTTCACAAAAAATCTGTCTGTGTGTACTCTGTCAACACTATATATGTCATGTAAACAAAGCCATCAGATTCAAATTTTTGTTGACTTAAGTTAGTCATGGAAAATGGCGACCATAATGGTGACCTACACGTTCACTATCGTCATTAAACAAACTTCAGGCTTAAGAACGCATATAAACGTTTCTTTACGGCATTTGTGTCTATTTGCCCTAATTTTTATTCTGTTTCAGTTCAAATTGGTTTCTCAACACATCACAAATATCGTCCGGTTCGGTGAATGGTGTTTAATTAAGTTACATATACATTCGGCGAACCCACTGAGCGGGTTGTCTTCTCCATGGCAATAGTCTGCATTACGTGCATGTAGAGCATAACGACTCCACAACACCCAAAGCCATGATCAGGGCTTGACATTTCCTCTCAGCACAATTAGACTTCCAAATCTACATTTACTTAAGTAGTTATACACATGTACACATGTATTGTAGGTCTATTATATCTTACTGCCCCTACAGTTGGTACAGTTGTATAGTTGATAGAGCGTCCGCCTCGGGAGCGGGGGATCCCGGGTCAATCCTGGGTCGGGTCACACTTTAAAAGAGTAAGTTGTAGTTTCCTCGCTTGGCGTTCAGCATTAAGAGGATAGTACGACTCGCTGACCCGAATCAGTGTAATGGCTCCGGTGGGGATACTAACTTACCTTCGGTAAGTCGTCTCAGTGAAGCAGCACTAGAAATCCGCCCTGCTACAAGTAGCCACATTACACGTACATGCCCTGCAAGGACTAAAAATTGTTAAGTACGACGTTAAACTCTAAGGACTGACTGACTCTATATTATATCTTTGGAGCATCTTAAAACGATGCCGCTGCGTACAGTTGATAGAAATGCAGGTACCTGTCTTTGAAAAGAACACCACAACATAAAAAAATGAGATCAACGCAACAACGGACGTGTGAAAACTCCACACGCTGTTTTGATGGATGTGTTTTTTTTATACTTTATTTTATAAAAAATTTGCTTTATATTATATTATATTATATTATATTATATTATATTATATTATATTTCGGAAGATGATCGTAGATGTACTGGGATATATGGGATATTTGGCGTCGTAGTACTTAGAATTCATCAGGATGTACGACAGGTTGTTACCGGCCTATAGCACTGGGGTATTGTTCTCTAGACCCACTGTCAAAGTAATACGTAATTCGTGAAGGCACTATAAAGTCGTGAGCTTTTGTCATTATACACAGATAGACTGATGACAAACTTCGGACGTGGCTGTAGTTGACAGGCTTCATGTGACTCACTGAGAGATCAGTGTTCATTGGGCATCACACCTGTGTGCCGTATAAAGCTTTATGAAATTTAAGCTCAGCAATAACAACTTTTGTATTTCTGCGCCACGCCTTTTTTATTTATCCTGGAGTGCTATACAATCCTTATATGTTTCGTGTAACACGCAACAATCTCTAGTAAACAAAACAGGCATGCTTACATGTAGGTGGCAATCTAAGACACATTTAACAGGGGTATAGGATGGGGTGGTTGGATGGTGTTGGAAGCCCTATTGATATGCTCATGGTATTTATTCAAGAAACGATGATAAACTTGGACGAACAGCAATGACAGATGTCTATCAGATTAGTTTTCCACTATTATGATTGAAATGCGTACCGGTATATATTAAGATATACATACAGAATTAAATACATGCATACATCAATATATCAACTGGAGTATTAAACAACATGGTGTTAATAATAACTCAAACATCAATAATGAACAGAGAATAACAGTCTTTGCATGAAAATCCACATTTATACATATATAAATGCGTACGTTTCTTGCAAGATTGACTTGCATAATGTATTGCCTGACAAGCGCACACAATGCTAATAACCGCAATGTAATACGCATATACGGACTGCATAAAGCTACGCACTAAACGTGAACTGAATGTTTAATTTACATCGGACAATGCATGTTTCGTGTTATAACTCATTAGGAATATCATCTATGCTGTACAAAGGACCCCTTGCAATAAGATGAGAAATCTTCTCCCAGTCGCCCAGGTCGATTGCCAACCTGCTCACAGTGAGGGATCGTCTGCGAAATGACACAAGGGCTTCCCCGGAATGCAGTTGAAGCTGTTATGCTGTAGGTATAGCCGGTGGAACAGGCCAAGCTAAAACATTCGTTGCTAACCATTTCCATACTGTGTCCCTTTCAATGCACAGGATAATATCCTATTATGTTGGAATTTGAAACAAGTTTTGTCTCACGAATTATACCGTGAATATAAGACAGTGTCTTTAAAAGACATTAATGAAGCTAAACTGATGAACGGCTGGCCCCTTCCTCAATGTATTTGTACGACATGCTGTTAGCTGAAGTAAATAGCGTTGAGCTCTCATTGGAAGAATACTGTACATAATCTGCATAGATTTAATGTATTTAAACTTATCTAACATATAGCTTGATAATATATGAATAAATATAAAAAACATCCCTGTGTGATGCAAATCACCCCCCCTCCCCCTCTTCGTTATAGCTTACTACTCCCAAACTAAACACCAAATATGTGGAAATTATTTTGGTGCACATAATCATATTTTTATTATGAAGGGAATCTCCACCCAAAAACACCTTAAAACAGAAAACAAAAAGTATAAATCGCATCAATCCAATATTTCACAAAGGTTCTTCAGTAATTGAACTTCATATTCACGTACGTTTCATTTGTTTTTCAGCATGAAAAAAATACACCTCACTTTGTAATGTTCCAGATGATTTAAGACAGTTCATAAAAGTAGAATGAACAGAGTTGCAATAGCAATAAAGCCGGACTTTGTATTTATGTGTGCTTGGAGTTTAACATTGTACTTGTTGTTTCAGTCATATGACGACGAGGAGTCATTAAAGTGTGTATACATATATTGTGTCTTCTGTTTCTATGCTGGCATTGAAGTGCTGCCGCCACTGGAGTATCGTGCCGAACACACCAGGCATGATACCCCTGCCTGTCTCATTATACTGAAACCTGGCCATCCAGCCATGTTTCTTTGCTGCAACCACTCAGTGTTGAGAGTACCATTTCGAAAGTCTTTGGTATGACCCGACCCGGGTTTGATCCTGGTGTCTCCCGACTTCGACTTCTCACCATTAGGCCACGGAAGCGGACCCCTGACTTTGTGAGAAGGACAGAAAAGGCATGTGATGCGATGCAATGCAGCTACAGTTTATCGAGCTTAACACAGATATGCTTCAGGACCTGAAACACCTGCTGAGCCGAAAATCACATGTTCACCTTGATCTGCCCAAAGATGGTGGCTACAGTAATTGCATTTGTAAAACGATATTCACCACATATCACTGAAACAGACAAAAGACGGATTCCTCCCTGAAGAACCCTGGTTTCTCTACATACTGTTAGGCGAAGCTACGATCATAACTTGTTACGAAGAAGCGTATATTGGAAAGCGCATTATATTTTTTCACTTCACATGGCGAGCTCAGTCTATAGTTAACATTGCCTGGTGACAACAATTATTTTATTGAGAGGTAGATTAAAGCGGATGCAGAAAACAATGGTCAATTTGCAGACAAAGCTTGGTGACGTAGATGTGGATGTTTTTACTGCCTATTGGCTTTGTTAAGACGCCGCTGTGTTACAGCTTCTTGAGTAGCTGACAACTTAACACGTACGTGCAGATGGACTAAGTGGCTCTCTGCACGACTTAAACATCACTTACACAACCAGTTATTGAAGCACATGATGCGAGGTAGTATCAACAACAGAGGGCATTGTTTCTTTGCATTCGTAAATTAAACAAAGCTGATATGAGTTTTCCCCACCATTAGGATTGATAATGTCCCGTGGTGTTTCTCTGAACTTGCTTTCCAAATAAGATGTACCAAATAAATATGAGCGCACGTATGGCACGTACAGGCACATCACGTCCCTATGCACAGTTGTATGACGTCAACACGCGGGCGATCTTTGGTTCAGCACAACATCTGACCATTACACCACGGCTAGGGGAGTACCTTGCCTTGTTAAATTTGTCTCCGAGTGGTAGCTAGGTGGCGTTTATGAAGAGAAAAACACAAATCAGGCCAGTTAAAACTAAACCATGGAGGCTGATAATGAAATCTCTGGAAGGAATGGCTCCGTTTGACCACTATCTTTCTAAATAATATGACACGGATATATGTTAATGTAGTCAGTGCTTGATATGCATACAACAAATTCGATCATGCGCCTTTTACCTGCAGTCTACATCATTAATTACACATGACCAATAAAATTAATGACCATTAACATGCATTACACAGATGATTTGTAACAATGTAGAGCGTGACTGGTAACAAATAAATCGCCACCATGTTACACGTGCTGAATGTACATGTACACCTTTCTAAAATCACACGGATATATGGTGTATTTTTAATAGTGTAATTAATGCAGCGTTTAAACTGGTATTAATAAGCAGGGCATAGAACACCTGGTAAAACCTGGGGTGTTGTTGTTCCTGCACAAGAACCAGAATCTAGCACAAGGTATGCACAATTAATATTATCTGTTATATAAAATCTACGCATTTTACTCTTACGTAACCAAGTGTGCCGTTTCCGTACTGAAAATTCGTATTTTTTCTTTTTAAAGTACACGGATACACTTTTATGATTATGTGATTTTCCTGTCATTATTTGTCTTTGGCAGTCAGCATGTTTAAGTGGGTCACTCGAATATATATCTAGATCACTGGATACTGCTGCTAAGAGGAAACCGCGCAATCTCTTTAAGATCTGTACGACGTCTAAAAAGACCTCTGAAATGATTCACTGGAGATGTCTTTTCTTTATTTCTGACAAAAAAATTGGCTTACTCTTTAAACGGGTAAGATAATAGCAGGTTTATACCAGATGTGGTTTGTGCCTTAAATAGCACAGCAAACCTCTGCCACCTGTACAAGTAACATAGAAGTGGCCCTTTGTTCTAGACAAGAAAACAAAAGCTATACTAATGAATTCTAAACGTACATGTATTTAATACCACAGCCCAAT
The DNA here is from genome assembly GCF_032854445.1 of Liolophura sinensis. Classification (NCBI taxonomy): domain Eukaryota; kingdom Metazoa; phylum Mollusca; class Polyplacophora; order Chitonida; family Chitonidae; genus Liolophura; species Liolophura sinensis. The sequence goes on along the minus strand of NC_088295.1, from coordinate 90,118,946 downwards.
GTTAAGTCGATTGTACACGTACATTAGAATGTATGTACAGGAAAAGGTTTGCGAGCAATTACTGTCTACATCTGTAACAGAAACCTGTTTGAGTTGATCTGGTCAACACATGTATACTTGTTTTTCTTAGATTTTGTTTCCATCACGATATGCATACATTAACTTAAAGGCAGGCAATTATCAACTACCTGGCAATGGAGAAAGGCCAAGACGTATATGGCGATTTAACTGCTTGGGCCTGTACAAAACTTGCGTTGTACACTGTTTACCATAAGTAGTTGTATATTAATACTTGATACAGGTAAAGCCTTCTCACCTGTCCACTTCCCCCGTGTTCCGGGACTAAGGATCTGCAGGTAAATATCTCACAATAAGTCCCCTCTCGGACACCTCTCTCTGTCCGTCATCTCTCACGCACAATCATCCTACTAGTTTTGTGCAATAGTTCACAGGTAACAAACTTTTCGGTAGCGATTCTGAACCCAGTGTTTTGGCTGAGGTAAATCCTGTCCTACTTCGATCATGTGCCGAATGACTGTACCCTCCCAATATGATTTGCTCACTAGCGCGTGACGTGGACTGGCCCTCTCACCCGTCCGCGCTCCAATCAAACGAGGCAGTTGACGGAGAACATGTAGCAGTTCTGTTTGATTTACCTGATTATTCTGAGCAGCTAAAAAGGCTTCAGCCTTACTGGTGTGCTTAGCATGCGTATGGCCACACGAGACGGTTACACTTCTGTATATAGGCCTAATCTCTCCAGGTGATCCCCAACCGTGACATGAGGTGTGGAACACAGGAAACCTCTCTGTCTATATAGGCCTACTTCACCACTTTCCTCATTAACACCGCAGTTGTTAACCTGTTAAATGAAACAATGGGTGCATTAAGCCCAAGACCTATTTAACTCTTTAAAAGTGGATTCTGGTTTCATTTGGGGGACATTTTGAGAAGATACTGTGGAAATAACATTACGCATACCTGGCGTTATTATGATTATAGCGCTACTTGTAATCTATGTCTTATATACTGTTAGGACATCGGAATTTGCATCGGAATATATATATATATATCTATATCTATATATATATATATATATATATATATATATATATATATATATATGCACGCCTGACAACTCTCATTATGTTCATTATTTCCTACGCTGGAAATGTCGTAATCTGGACAACCACCCGATGCTGATGTACATGTAACTGAGGAACCAATTGCACAACACACAAACCAGAAAATACTTTAATTCATTTGTCCCATTCGAGTTTAACACCATTCTCCCGAGTATTTCACTCATATGATGGAGGTCAGTTTAACTTGTGAAGGAAACCGGAGTACCTTACATGTACCAATAGATAATTGGCAAGCAGACATCTAACTAAAGAACTTTCAACACGTGACAAAGGCAAAAGCGAGTTCAATGTACAGGACATTCTACATATGGATGAACGGCAAGTGATCTTAAAAGAACTTCTACGAATAATGAATCTTAGCGGTCTTAAGAGCGATGTCGACCTCTTAATTATCATCACCGAAATTAAGTGAAATGAAACATCTTGTAGGTTCCTGTCCGAACCAGGATATGAACCAAACCCTGTGCCCTTGCGAATGACAACTGAGCACCAGAACTACTCAGCCACGACCCTCCCACCAATACCCTAATACTGTAAACACCAGTAGCAGAATTATATATATATTAACGATAACTTCTATATTATTGGAAACAAGACAACAAATCGACCAGTCAGTCAGACCAATCAAGATTGACGTCTCCATGGTGGGATGTGCAGTTGAGTACATACGCGAAGTTTGAACATTTGTTTTATACACTGGCCATAAAAATAGATCCGAAAGTCTTGCCCCATTCATGCGTGACAAATAACCGGTTAATTGAACTGCATGTATATGTGGACGTATGTAAGTCATTATAACGTGACCACTGCATTATAAAATCGGTCACTGAGAAACAGTCATCCTGCTTTAACGGAGGAATGTGGCTTAGAGCGTACTTTTATTAGGCAATATCACATTGAGAGGTTATCGTTCTATTCAGACAGCGTCGTCCTATCTGGGAGAGGACATCGTCATACTGTCCTATTCGGAATTTAGCGTCCTGTCTGGCAGAGGAAAGGAAGCCAAGTGACTTGAAGTTGTTGCATAATACAGCTGATAACTAGTTCGAGATGTTTTTGAATATTTAAAATTATTTAAAAATACCTGTAGGCTATCTCAGTGCTGATACACTTGTAAGTCGCTAAAACGTTCCACATGATTTTATTCGATTATTTTTTAGGAAAAGTAGGTCTACGACTTTCAACATCAACAACAATCGAACATAAATGTATCAAGATGGACTCATTAGTGCCAGGGTTTATTTCTTTACTCGAAGTATCCAGGAGCTCTAAATGAGTGAGTGAGTGAGTGAGTGCTTGGGGTTTAATGTCGTACTTAACAATTTGTCAGTCATATGACGACAAAGGAATCTTTAGAGTACATGTGATGTGTCTCCTTGTTGCAGGGCGGATTTCCATCGTGCTTTCATCTAGTGCTGCTTCACTGAGACGCCTTACCGAAGAAAAATTAAGGCGCCCCGCCCGAGCCATTATACCGATACGAGCCAGCAAGTCGTTGCACTATCCCCTTCATTCTGAACGCCAGCGCTCCAAGTGAGATACCTGACTAATCTAAAGGGAGTGTACTCTTGCGACCAATGGAACAGACAAGCTTATTCACGTATCAGTTATCTACCCCTGAGTAAACAAATGCCGCACCTTGGTTATTTCTGTACGTGTTTATATGTGTGTAAAAACCAGATGTGCCGTAAGGCAATCAAACTGAAGTAAATCATGAACCCCGTGGCTCCTCCCGATTTCCACAACTCATAAAGCTGTTGGCCGACATGTGACGGAGATATTCTGGAATATGACGTACTACACAAATATGACAAGTATTACGGTGTATCAGCCAACAGATAAAATAAAATAAGCGGATAAAACTAGTGACACTTTTACGGTATTGCAAATAGGAAACTCTAAGTCAACATGATAAGAGTTGGCCGATATCATGTTTATTCAGAGAGTCTGCAGGCTCCTTGGCCAGTACAAAACAACTTACCTGCAGAAAAGCTTTCGACGCTCCACTTCCATGCTTAGGCCTATACGCATGCATGGAAACAAAGCGCGTCAGTCTAGCCGTATAGCCTAATTATTCAATGCTGCTTGTGACATAGATTTTCAAACAAAAGAAAAATGATCCATTGATTTCCTTTATACACATGTACCTAGTGTACCTAATTCATGTACTCTGCCCTTATGTGAACTGGCAAATGTACTTCTCTTGTGTAATCATCGTGCTGTATCTATTTACCCTAATTTTCATTTGTACTTAACTGTGTTTGCCATCACCTGCCTCACTGATACAAAGGCGTGTCATGTATGTACACAAACGTGGGCCTACATGATGTACCGGTTCATATACTATTTCCCACTGTTTGAAAGCGCGAATGCCTTGACATGTGCACCTTCCAGCATGCACATGTATGTACCACAATACAAGCGCCGTAAAACATCTCATGCTGGCAAGTGTTAACAGATTGCCTGGTTAATATAGGACGCATCAGAGTGACAGGTATATGCATGTACATGCATTTGTGTAATACGCAGTGTGAGATCTGGCGGGAATCCCGCATCACTATCATCCCATTCGAGATATTTTAATACCATATAGGCCTGTGTACCCGATTTGACCACAATCTGTACCATCCTATACGCCGGCTTCTACCACACCCTATACATGTGCCCGATTTGCCTTTCCACATCCTGTACCATCTTGCACCCGACGGTTTTGGCCACATCCTGTACCATCTTGCACCCGACGGTTTTGGCCACATCCTGTACCATCTTGCACCAACGGTTTTGGCCACATCCTGTACCATCGTGCACCAACGGTTTTGGCCACATCCTGTACCATCCAGTGTACCCGTTTTGGCCATACTCAATACCATCCTGTATACCTGCTTTGGCCACATCCTGTACCACCCTGTGCCCACTTTGGCCATAATCAAAAATGCCGGTTGGAGTTAGAATTTACCCAGTTTTCACTAGTTTCATGCTTGTGTGGATTAATTAGTGATGACTTATGGGAACACCTAGTTGCAATTGATAGCCGACACGACTATGACTACGGAAAGACAAAGTATTTGGTGCCCAGCAGGAGTAGGCCTATATTAAAGCCAGCACAGGTAGTACAAAGGTGTTCAAGGTAAGCTTATGGAACAAAACAGGGCTGTGATAATATACGCAATCACAGCCGTACAGAGCCTGTATGAACGTCGTACGGCACCATAAGGACCAAAGTTAAAAATGTAACCGATCGACAAGCCAGCGGGCTTTTAGCAACATAGACAAATCTGGAAAACTAATGTCAGACAAGTTGCGAACTATATGTATTTGATCATGTATACCGAGTGTGGAAATGTACGCGATCTGGCGCTTGTGCCTTGGTTTGATTTGCAGTTAATGTTATATTCGGGGGTTCAGAATGAAGAAGACAAGTCCAGGTGAATAGTGGAGGAGCTTTACTGGTTAGAACGGACTGACCGCCATGCGGTAGCATACAACCATCTCGATGTAATAGTGCGCATGCGCGTGACCATGTAACATCCTCCCTTTTTTACATGTCGAACACAATCAGGAAAGGGAATCACTGTAGTGTAATTGAGAAAGACAAGTATTGTACAAACACAAAAACTCTGGAACACATATCTTGGAAAGTTCATCAAATCTCTAAGAAAAACACGTCTTGTCGTTAAAGAACAATGAAAACTGATTGAGTATACAAACTGTACCTCTTCATACATGTATATGAAATGAGCATCAAACCATAGGCTTTCAAACTTTGAAATAAGAAAAAAAACCGTTTTGTTATCACTGAACATTGTCACTGTCGCTCATAGCAGGCTTGGGCTGGTCTGCTTTCTGAGTAGTTGCGTTGCTCGGCAGTGTCACTGATACTGTGTTGCGCTCTGTGGATTGCTGCCTTGTCATAGGTTCACTAGTTTTCGTCAGCTGGTGTCGATTCCTACGAAAAGGTGTAACGACCTCGTATGATATTTCATCGAGACGCTTGGTCACGGTGGCTTTGCGACATCCACAGTCACCTTTAATGTATGGACGCATACGTACAACATCACCTTCATGTGACACGGGTAAGCCGTGCGCAGTACGATTGTAGTAGTTGGCCTATTTGTTCTGCTGGGCCTATAGAACTTTTTTCTCCGGTTTTGCTTGGAGAGATCTCTCTTTAGATCTCGGCGCAAGTAAGTTTCTTGTGGCTGGGAGCAACGTCCTGGTTCACCGATTCATTAGGCGTTGAGCTGGGCTCCTTCCAATGCTTTGTGTGGGTGTGTTTCGGAAATCGAGTAGTGCCAGGAATTGGTCAGAGTTCGAATCCTTTGTCTTGCAAAGAGGTCGTTTCGCTGATTTTACTGCGGACTCGGCTTTTAGTTAGCAGAATTGAATTGTGGCCCTGGGTCACTCACGACTTCACATGGAATACCACAGCGGGCAAAATGCATCTTGAGCGCACGGTCCACACTGGTTGTAGTGGTATCGTTGTCTATTTCCCAGAAATCTGAGAAATAGTCTATAGTGACTAAGTAGTCTTTCGCGTCAAAGTGAAAGAGGTCTGTGCGTATCTTTTGCCATGGACGGCCTGGGAGATCATGGAAACAGAGTGTCTCTTTAGGTTGGTTCACATCGAATTTTTTACAAGTCTCACAGGTATTCTCTCAATTCTGTGGACATTCCTGGCCAGAAAACACATTCGCGTGCCCGTCTGAGACAGCCATCTGTACCGATATGTGAAGGATGTATGGACTTTTTATGTCTGAAAGTGATCGGTATGACGAGCCGTTCACCCTTGAACAGAAGACCGTTTTTGGGCTGTTAGCTCATCTCTGATGTAAAAATAAGTGTTTAACCGAACTGGCAGGAGATCCTTCTCTTCCGGCCATCCACGCAAGATTATGTCTTTCAGCCGTTGCATGAATTCCTTACCATTCAAGTAATGGACTTCAATGTCATATTGTTGAGCACGAAGTAGCATCCCTTGGAGTCTTTTGGGTGCTTTGTCGAGAGGTTTCTTTAGAACAGCCCTAGCGGTTTATGATCGCTGTGAACTATTGTGTGTCGACCACATGTGTACTGGTGAAATTCCTCTAGAGAGAAGACGATTACCAACATCTCCTCTATTTGAGCATATCTGGCCTCGGTATCCGCCAATGCTCGGCTGGCATACGCTACGGGTTTCTCATTTTGGAGTAAGGCAGAACCAACGCCTTTATCACTGGCGTCACAATGGATAACAAGTTCATTATCCAGGTTGTAGAAAGTTAACAGAGACGCTTCAGTTACTAGTCGTTTGACTTCGCCAAAAGCTCTGTGCTTTTCTTCCGACCAGTTCCCAGAAACATCTTTGCAAGTTAACTGTCGAATCGGTTCCATTATTGCGGACAACTTTGGCAGAAACTTTGATAGTTCACAGTTCCATTCAATCGGTGAATTTCTGTGACATTGGTACGGGGTTGAAGCTTAGTAATAGATTCAACTTTAGATGGATCGTGACGCAGACTATCACTGGTCATATGGTGACCTAGAAAGGTGACTTCTGTTTTCCTGAACTCTAATTTGTCTTTGTTCAGCTTAATCCCTACTTCACGACATCTCTGAAGCAGCTGATGCAAAGGTACGTCGTAGTCGATAAGAGCATCGTCCATATATCATCCGAACCATATATAGTGATGCTATTGGCTTATACAAATGAGGCCATCAAGTCCTTCCAAAGCTTGTAACAGTCGTTTTTGAAAGATTTCTGAGCTCATGTTGGTTCCAAATGGCAAACCTAAGCCACCTGTATCTACCAAACCCAGCTTGAAAGGTAGTGAGAAGGCTCGACTCATGGTCAAGTTGCACATGCCAACAGCTCGACGCCGAATCAAGCTTCGTAAAATACTTGACTTTGACTAGTTTAGGTAGGACCTTGTCCAATACCGGGAGTTGATATCTTTCTCTCTTCATGGCTTTGTTAAGTGGCCTAGGATCCAAACAGATACGTAATTCACCAGACTTCTTTGTGGCAACTACCTTTCGGCTGTTCCAGTCTGCTGATTCATCTACAAGGGTTATTACACCAAGCTCTTTTAGTCGAATTAGTTCTGCTTTAACCTGAAGAACCATCTTGACTGACCTGGAGCCTAACTTACCATCAAATACATCGGCGTATTCAGAGAGAATTCTTCACATGCTGTAGGCTTATCTTCAGATAAAGCTGCAACATTGAAGTTTTTGTAGTTCACTGTTATTAGACCTATCTATATCATATCTAAAAAAAAAATTTTTTTCTGTCCTTTGCGTTTCTAATACACTTGCCTATGGGAGATAACTCTGTCCCATTCCACATTTGCTGAGTACGTGGTATGGCTGCAGCTGTGTATTGCTAACACATTTGTGAAGAAGGATATTGACGAAGGATATTGACGGTTGCTCCACTGTCAATTTGGAACTTTACAGGAACCTCGTTAACCAACATTATCGCAGACACGCCCTTTCTAAACTCGTGATTTATAACTGACGTATTGTCTGGTAAATTCGATTGAAGACCTAGGACGTATTCAGTTCCTGAATCCTCTTCAGAGTCTGAGATGACACTGTGGACACGATTTCCTTTGTAAGCGTTGGGACCATTTTATTTCGAAGTGATTTTTGCCATAATTCATGACTCTTTCTTTTTTTTCGCGACGACGGCCGCAAAACTTACACATCATTTTTCCACGAGGCACTTTCTGTTTTGACTGTCCCGAGTTACGGCCCATGGATTTGAATTTTCTGTGCTTGTTTTGCTTCCGCGCTAGCCTGTTAACTTGATCACTGTCTCCACCCATTGCCTTAAGTTGCGTTGATGGCGCCTCCATTACTTCGACAGATGTCGATGCACTGCGCGAGAATGAGATTATGTTGTAATAATCTTTTGCGACAGTTTATTCCATTTGTGCCCTGTACTATTCTGTCCTTTATTAAGGAGTCATGTAGGCAGTTACAAAAGTTGCTAGTGGTTGCAAAGATACGGAGCACTGTAACATATGCATCAATGTACTCATTTGGCTGTTGATCCCTTTTATTGAACACATACCTCTCATATGTCTCACTGGTCCAACCAATCAGGTGTCGGTCAAATTACCAATCACTGTTGGCAAATCTTCTCTGTCTTCATCATCACCAAAAAAAAAAAAAACATTTGTAGATTTTCAAAAGCATCAGATCTAACAGAATGAAGAAACAACGCGGTCTGGTAGCGACCATCTTGCATGTCCAATTTGGATATGATGGAGTGGTTACTCCACATCTGTTATTTCCACTGTTCAGGGAAGTCTAACTGGAGATCCAGTCGTCCGGGAGGGGATATCTGTGCATTAAATGCACGGACAGGGGCAGATGCCCCTGAGGGTCGAACGCCCGACCTCACTGGTTGAGAATCATGGGCCGATTCCACAAATACATTTCTGACTTAAATCAAAATTGAAACGTTGTCACCATGTTTAATTTCCGGTGATGAAAATTGAAATTTTGAAACATTTGTCTTACGATATCATTGATGAGATGGTTAAAAGTTTAATTTACAGGACTCAAAATAAAGCTCTAAAATCAGATCTAAAATTTTTGACTTAGGTCAAATCTGGCTTTGTGAATCGGCCCCTGCCAGTCGCATACAGCGCCCCCTTT